>NC_050517.1:13212862-13255168 GCF_002922805.2 Oryzias melastigma
TTTTTTTCCCCTGAATCTGTGCAGACAAACACTTCTGGATCCAAGGCTACACTCTGATCTCAAAGGATGTAGAGGAATGTGTGCCAATTTTCCTGAAACACATTGCCAACGACGTGTACGTCTGTGGAAAGACCATCAACCTCCTCAAAATCTGCTGTCCACAGGTTCGTTATGCACACATCACACCATCCATGAACGTGTGGGGGAGTGGAGACTTTTCTGCAAGTGGAAAAAAAAAATGATCATGGGTATAAATAATTCTGAACCAACAAAATTTCTGGCTGTTTAGTGTTCAATGAGTACAGCCAAGCAGGAGCATTCCTTCATGCATTTTAGATTTTTTCCACGAGTTCTCTAATTTCACCTGACAATTATTTTAACAAACGGATACCAATTATATCTATTTAAGTTTTTGAGTTTTCATTGATGGTCAGACCAAAGAAGATGCTATACATGTATAAAAGAATAGGATTATCATTTTTGTAGGATAAGGTTTATTATTAGTCTATCTTAAATATACTCGATAAAAAATGATGGTTTTAACATGTTTTTTTGTGGCATTTTTTGATGACTGAGGACATTTGGAAAAATAAGCCTAAAATAACATTTCTGAGTACTTCTTAATTCAAATTGTTGTGAATCAGATGAAAAAATACAGTTAGAAAAATACCTTATTTGTAGGGCTGAATCGCAACTCAGGAAAAAATTTATAGGGATTACCGTATTTTCCAGAGTATAAATCACAAGAGAAAAGAAATGTCTAATCAAGAAGAAGAAAACCATACATAAGTCGCTGTGGAGTATAATTTGCACTTTTGGCAGAAAAGTCTGACGTTTCAGAACGAAGCCAAGCGTAGCTAAAATAAAAAACAATAAAATAAGCACAAGAATGCTAATCTTTTGATCTGTATAAGAATAATATCAAAGTTTAAGGGGAAAACACTCAGATTCTTTTCCATGTTTGTTTTGGACGACACTTCTTCTGCCACTGTCGATCGCAAATACTTATACTCGGATGCAGCGCCCTCTAGTGGCTGTTAGAGGAAACAACCGCCAAAGGACAACCTGTGTTTACTGGGAAAATAACAAATTTATGCATCTTTGTGACAAAGAAAAAAACACAAATAAGACGCTGCTGAGTATTAGTCGCACCCCAAGCTAAACTATGAAAAAACTGTGACTTATACACTGGAAAATACAGTATTTTTTAAAAAAAAAAGTTTTAAAAGCTTTTTTTTCCATTTTCTGGACAATAACAAACGGTAAGAGGTGAATTTTCTCTGCTCTGAGCTCTCAGCAACGGGGGAGGGGGAGGTGGGCGGGATTAACCCTCCCCAACGGCCCCGCCCACAACTTAGAGGTGAATTTCTAACCAACTACTGCAACTCTGTTGAAACTACGTGCTAGAAAATTACAGTTTTTTGGGTTTTTTTGCCTTAAAACAGCATAATAACTATTAAAAGACCACTTGAAGGAATGATTGAGTATTTAATGGTATTGAAGATTTCAATTACTTTCTTATTATGAATATAGCTGTCCCTTTTATATTTAATAAGCATCAAAAATTACGAATGATTACAGTTTCAACACTGTGTAAAGGCTTTCTGTTGGTGATATCAGCTTGTTGAACAGCATGCCTTTTTACACTAATGAATAAGGATTGGCATTTAAATCACAGCAGAAAGGACTACTCACATTTTTGAGCTTTAATGGAACTTTTATTTGGCCATTTGATTATTCCACAAAAATAGCAATTTCATATTTCGTTTTTGTTTTTTACCTCTCTAATTTTTCCTGCTGATTCACCAGCGCACGATGACTTTAGCTGAGTGCTTTTCCTCGTTTTACCTGCAGGGCTCATATCTTTCTCTCATTTGCATTCTGTTTAAAGTTCTGCCATTTCTGCTATTTTGTGGAGCTATACAGTCTATTAAATAAAGAAAAGAGAAAAAAATAAAGCACCTTGATATTCAGCCAAAAGGACAAGAAAATGTGAAGTTCAAAATGTCGACTTGAATATGTAAAAATGTAATAATGTGGAAAGCGAGGAGCTCACCGAAGAGGGCACAGCTGTTTGGGTTTAAATGAATCTTTTCAAAGACACTTTAAGTGTCTTGTTACATCATTAAACAAAATCTGGTAAAGCCTACATCTGTGATATGCTTTTTTTATTTAGCTGATCACAGCTTTTCTAAAAATAAATGCAATTAAAGGTTATTTATGCACAGAGTTGCTCATTTCATAAATGTTAGTAATTCTGGGAAAAGAAAATGAGGATCTTTTTCATCAAGAAACATTAAAAGATTAAAAAATTAGTTACACTTCTCATTATTGGCAACAATTATGATTTAATTGAAGTAGATAACCTGAACATATCACAATCTTTAATTAATTTTTTCCACGTTTTACATTTTTTTATCTCCACCTAATTCTCTTCTCTTATAATTTGAATTCCAGCATATCAGTTTAAAGTTTGAGACAGCCGGTTGAGCATATTTTGTTTGTGAGATGAACTTTGAGCTTTGAGAATGTAGTGTCAGCGTGGTGAGTCATGTAAGTTCTCTCCTGGAATAGGAAGCATCTTTCATAGTGCTAACTCCGGGAAATGTGTGTCTTCAGCACTACATCTGCTGGTCGGAGCTGCCAGCACCCCGCATCGCTGTCACCTTCTCCCTGCAGGAGGTGGAGGAGATTGAGAGGGAGTGCGCAGTGTATCGCGGACGCATGGAAAGGATCGCTAAGCACAGTGCCGTTAGCCGGGAGGAGCAAGTAATGACACATATCTGTCATCTTTTTTTTTCCCTCGTTTTTAGTTCTTTTCTATAAATGATCCAGGTTTGAAGGATAAATGTGGGTTAATCATAACTCCCTGTCTGTCCATCGTTAGGCTCTACGAACAGAAAAAGCCCGCCAAGAGCTGATCAATCAGGTCAGAGAGTGTGCAGCCAAAACCCTGGAGAGCATTCGTGGTTAGTGTTGCACTAAATCACGCCGTACTGTGAAGATTATCTTTTTTATGTTCTTCTTGATGTTTGTTTGCCCCTCACCAGCTGAGTGCACCCAACACAAATTGCTCAGCACAAACCCCACTGTCACACCAACTCCTGTGAAGTTCTCCTAACTCCCAACATCCAGAGGAGGGTAATTGCAGGGAGGATCATTTAAATAGTTTCCATGACAACAGGTGGTAAAATCTAACCGTCACTCATAGAGTTTGGCAAACTCCGCACAGCGTTTATTGCTGCTGGGGATGCGACGCGGCGTTTGGGGAAGGGAGCTGATTGGCGTGCTAAATGTCTGGTCGGATACTCTGCGCATGCCTTGGCATAGGCCCCTTTGATTTTTGGGGCAGATGGCGATGTCGTCTCGTGTCAGGGCACGTGCTCATAAAAGAGAGTCGAAGATGTCGTGCTTTTCTGTCTGCGGAGGGGCGAGCAAGCCCACTGTTGTCTCCCTCAACTCCCCGCAGGGCGTCAAGTGTCACTACGGCTGGCTGAGGAGGCCAAAAAAAGGGAGCGCTTTGAGGAGCTGAAGCAGCACTTGGAGCAAGAGCAAGAGGTAGATCAACTTTAGAATTTAAAACTCGAGAATCCAAACGTAATTGCGAGTGCAAAGAAAGTATGTTCCAGAAAAGATGTAAAAAGCGTTTGATTTATGCATTTGTCTCTTTGTGTTTGGAACCAGTGGCGAAATGCAGCCAAAAAGAAGCAGGAGGCGGACGACTTCAGCTTTACCAGAGAGCTGAGAGACAGAGAAAAGAGGCTACAAGCTCTGGAGGAGCAGCTGGAGCAGAGAGCCAGGTCTGTCACCGTTACCTCTTCAATCCATCTTTATTAATCGTCAAACAGTGGAAGCATGTTTCTGCCAACCTTACATGCTGCAGGAAAAACTGACAGTGTAGGACGAACTACTGCTCTGAGCTTGTAATCCAATCATCTTTAGATCTATTCTTAGTGTCTTTTGAGCATAATTATTTCATTTTCTAGGACATAGTTGTTTTTTAGAAATTTACCTTTGAGTTGTGGGCGTTACTGTTGCCGCAGAGTAAGCTTTCCCCCACTTACCGTTGTCATCTGTTTACACTCTCTCCTGCTACCTTACAGCCCCCCACACCCCCAACCTAACATTAGCGGTGCAATAAAAATGGTGATTATTATCCGACCTCTCCAGCCGTATAGTCTTGAACCAGATACCAGCTCAAACAAGGAAAACAAAGACGCACATGGATATATTTGTCTGCTAATAGAAGCATCAGAATGGAGCGGAGCAGGAAGCTTGTGGCCTGCCTAATGTTGCTTCTACATCTCAACTACAATCTTTTTTAAACAATATTTTTTGGTATTCTTCTGATTTACAATGATTTGAATAAAGAACTACTCAGAAATACAATTTAAGCTCAATTTTCTTTATGTTTTCAATGCCACAAAAACATGTTAAAAGACACGATTCTCATTGACGTACAGTACAGGCTAAAAGTTTGGACACACCTTCCCATTCAATGCTTTTATTAAAAATATAACTATTTACATTGTAGATTCTTACTAAAGCATCACAACTCTGTCATTCTCCTTCTTGGTCAAACAGTCCTTATACAGCCTTCAGTGAGAATCTAAAGTGTAAATAGTCATGAAGATAAAGAAACCCATTGAATAAGAAGGTGGCCCGTACTGGACATAGAGATGGACAAAGCACCTGTGACGCCATCTGTAGAAAATCCCCTTCCTCATGTTCCAACGGAATGAAGTCAATTCAGTTGCCATTTTATTCACCATTTTGGAACCAGACGACATTTATAAGCACTAAGCAGTAATTGGTCTGAGTCATCATTTCTATGGCAACCACTCGTTAATCAGGAGTGAGCCTGTTGGAAAGCCACACTCCTCCTGGAAAATTTGTCAAACATTTCATACGTTCGAGGTGTGGGCCTCGAACATGCTCCTATTGAGGTGTTTGATTGGCCAACTTGAATAACTTGCAATAAAGAAAATACATCATGAAAAAAATTAGGTTTAGCAAGAACATGTTAAAAAGAGACACCAGAACAAGAATGGTTATTCTTACAAACAGAATGACTGAGTACTGTATAAGTTGCAAGAGCAAAAAATGTCTAATCAAGTTGAAGAAAATCGTATATAAGTCGTTCTGGAGTATAACTCGCACTTTAAGGAGAAAAGTCTGACGTTTCAGAACAAATCCGCCAAGCCCAGCGTAATAAAAAAATACAAGAATACTAATCTTTTGATCAATATAAGAAAAATATCAAAGTTTAAGAGGAAAACAATCAGGTTCTTTTCTATGTTTGTTTTGGGCGACACTTCTTCTGCTGCTGTCAGCAACAAATACTTATACTCAGATGCAGCGCCCTCTAGTGGTTGTTAGAGGAAACAACAGCTAGACCACAACCTGTGTTTACTGGGAAAAAAATAAATATATGAGCCTATTTATGTCTTAAAAAAACACACACACACAAATAAGTCTCTACAGAGTATTAGCCGCACTCCTAGCTAAATAAAAAAAAAAAAAACACCAACTTTTACTCCGGAATGTACGTAATAGCTGTTTATTTTTCAATAGAAGTCTATGTGAATTTTGGCTTTCTGGGACCAATGGGTCATTTCTATTTGGAATCTATTTGCATCTCAAGTTTTCATCTTTACATTTACAAAAGGAAAGACCTAAATTTCTTGGATGCAAAAGAGAAACAATCAGTCTCAGGTTTAGTCAACAGATTGTAGATTTGATTTTTTACATTATTTATTTATTTAAGTCAAGAAGATCTCAAAGGTTTTAAAATGTGTACATTATAAATCGTAAAAAATAAGCAGAGACATGCAGATTTATTTATGAGTAGTAAAGACTTGAATAAAAGGGTAGAACTGTCTGCATCTTCCTTCTTCTTTAATGTCCTCATTTAACTTTCTTTGTCGTGTTTTGCTTGTTTTCCCAAATTGCAGAAAAGAGCTGATTGCTCAGTACAGCCGTCTGTCAGAAGAAGCAGCTCTCCGAGAGAGACGGGCGCTGTGGAGAGTGCAGCGAATGAGACTGGATGACGCCCGCACTCAGTTCTTCATGGTTGACAGGCAGAAAATACAGGTCGGGGATGAATAAACACGCAACAAAAAAAGGACTGATTATTCTAATGTTTGCCCTTCAAACTCTTTACAATCAGGTTTTATGAAAGTCCTATTAAAATGTATTGCTCTATTAACAAAAATATACACAGACTTTGTTTAAAGATGTAAAAATGGTTTATTTAATTCAAGTCTTTTTCTTCCAGGCGATACTGGAGAAATATCCTTTAGGCAAAGAACGACCCCCGACAGAGGAACTGCAGCCCATCCCCCTTCCACAACAAACAATGGTATCACCTGCAAGCTTCTTTCTTTTATGAGTTCCCACGATTTTTCTTGATAAAATATTTCTGTTTTGGATCATTTTAATTTATAACCCTCTTTTAACAGAAATGTCCAACTCAGGAGGAACCATCAGAGGAGGCTCAAAACACTGAAGTGGAGTCCCCTCCACGAGATCCAAATACGTCTTTTGGTCTCATCCCCGAAGAGTTCAATGACTCGGACCCTAACTCACTAAAGCCAGACAGTCAGCAAGTGGATAAAGCCCTAGAGATCATTGGGTCTGAACTACCTCAAGCCTTACCCTGTGCACAGCTCATAGACTATGACTTTAGTGCCCCCTTTAGTCCACTTGAGGGTATCATTGGTCAAACCACAATCCAGGCAAGGCCACGTTGGGGACCGGCAGTCCTGCCTAAAATGTTGCAAAGCCAGATAGCCCCTGAAGAAAACTTTCTTCATCAAGTTCAAGAGGACAACCCCAAACCCAGCCCCTTTGGGCATCCCTCTCAGTCCAGCTTCGTTTTGGGGCAGTACACACCAGAAGAACCCCAGAGAACCACTGCTCTTGGACATCGTGCACTCACCTCAGTTCAACAAGTAGATGGAATCGGCTTAGAGGCAGAGGAACCTGCTTTCAAACCAAAAGAAGATGGAAATGTGAAAAGTTCACCAGATGGAAAGGAAGATGAGTGTCAATCTGTTACAACTGAGAAAAGCGATGCAGCAGAAGGTCCTACTGTGACAGTGGAGGAAAACGGCAACGATCAAGGTGATGGCAGACAACAGTTAGGTCTTTCTGAGGATGGAGTTGAGCCAGATGGACTAAACACTCTGAGCTCAGGAGCTCTCGATACAGCTTCTGACAATCTCTTACCTCGTCAAAGTCTTGTTTTAGACGATAAAGTCCCTCAACCCTCGACGAACATTCCTAGCCACCCGTCTGATGCTCACATCAAAGTTGGACAGTATGTTCCTGAAGTGGAGGTTCTGGCTCCATCTTCAAAAGCTCATCATCATTCATCCGACTCCCATATCAAAATTGGAGAACATGTTTCAGAAGTCGACACCCCTCCCCCAACCTCCAGCATGTACGGACACTCTTCCGATTCTCACATCAAAATAGGGGAAAACGTTTCTGAGTTTGTCCCGCTGGTTCCTGCTCCGAATATCCACGGCCACGTGTCCGATGCCCACATCCTCATTGGGGAGCTGGTGTCGGACGTGGTAGCGCCTGCGCCTTTGCCCAGTATTCACGGCCATAGTTCAGACGCTCACATTAAAGTGGGTGAAAACGTCGCAGACGTCGTCACTCTTCGTCCTGTTCCCAGCATTCATGGTCACTCTTCAGACGCTAACATAAAAGTTGGCGAGTTTGTGTCCAACGTTGCAGAAAGTCGACCTCGATGGAGTAAGCACGGTCACGCCTCGGACTGCGCCCTCCAGCCGGGATGCGTGGTGTCCGGAGCAGAAGCGCCTCAGCAGCCCTTACCTGGAAGCTCTTACGGCCACTCGTCCGACTCCATACTAGGCGTCGGATGTGTTGTTTCAGGACACGAACCAAAGCCGTCTCCTTTACCTGGCAGCGAGCACGGCCATTCATCGGACTCAAATTTAGGCACTGGCTGCATCGTCTCCAAAACAGAACCGCCGCCGTCACAGCTACCTGGAAGCTCTTACGGCCACTCGTCCGACTCCATACTAGGCGTTGGATGTGTTGTTTCAGGACATGAACAGAAGCCGTCTCCTTTACCTGGCAGCGAGCATGGCCATTCATCGGACTCAAATTTAGGCACCGGCTGCATCGTCTCCAAAACAGAACCGCCGCCGTCACAGCTACCTGGCAGCGCATACGGTCACTCGTCGGATTCAAACCTGGGAGTCGGGTGTGTGGTCTTGGGAGCAGAGCAGCCGCTCGCCGTACTTCCCGGCAGCACGTACGGCCACTCATCTGACTCTTCACTCGGAGTGGGCTGTGTGGTGAAAGAAAAAGACGACGGACATCTGAAAAAGTCAATGGAGGAGGACGGCAAAGGTTTGTCATCTCAATGTAATGGACAAGCATTCTTTGTATTCATCTAAATGTAATTCAATGCAAAAAGCAACTCTCTCAGTTCTATAAAAACTAGTGTACATAACAAATTTGACAATAGATAAGACTGCAGATAAAGTTCCTGTTTTTCACTTTTTGCATTAAGGGCTTCACAGTATTACTAATACTTGCAATATTAGTGATCAATATTGCAATGATGATATGACTTTCAATACATAACCATGTAGTAAACCAACTAGTACATAATTTACATTTCACTCCATCAGTTTTATTTAAATACATTCAACACAACTAAATTATACTCTTATCTATTGAACAAATTAAACTCCAAATGAGCCACATCTACATAAGTTTCTAACATAAAAGAGATCCATCTGATTAGTCAAATATGAAGGCGCTATGTCGTTTTTTTAAATATGTCAAGCTGCCATAAGATTGTTTTTGCATGTGTAAACATTTATTTCTCTCAGTTTAAGCCGTCTTTTTCGATACGTGTGTCACTCAGGCTGATATTGCCATGATAAATTTTCCATGTATTGTGGGGGCCTATTTTGCATCATTTGAAAATTGTCTATTCAACACTGCATCCACTCCAGAAGCAAATAATAAGCAATAAAAGTGTATTTGAGCCCCAAAGTATGAATGTTAAATTTCCCCTTGTTCATTTTACCAAATGGGCACCAGTGCCATTGTGGTTCTGGATGTTATGGCTTCTCTGTGCCCAGAGACTAAATGAAATTCTCTCAGCAGGTTGAGTTTTATTTAGAAGTTGTGTTTCTCTTCAGGCATCGGCTGCGAGCAGCTTGAAGAAAACACGTCCCATGTGTTGGGTGTGAAGTCGTCCTCCGGTGAAAGCTACGAGGAGGAATACATCTCGGCGTTGTCTTCTCATTACCAGGTGGAACACTATGAGGACTTTTACAACTTTTTGGGTGAGTGGAAAACAGCTCCTGGATTAAAAGGGTTGGTTCCTCTGAGATGCGGTTTATAAGGAAAAGTTGGAGCGTTTTTGTGCTAAATAAGTTTGGGCTGTCATGTGGTGTTTGTTAGGAGCAGATAAGAAGTAACACATTGTAACAAACGGTACAATTTGTACCTGATACTCAATATTCAAGCATGGCCTCCAAATAGAAATTCTTTCACAGCTTTTTGTTATTTATTTCCAGTCCTCCAGACTATTTTTGCTGAAAAGAATTCATTTATTCAGCAGAAAGGTTTTCACTCCACATACTCGAGCAATAGAACCGTACTGCAAAAAGACTACAAAGTAAAGAGTTCAACTTTGGAGAGATGTGATGAGACATATTTTTAAAAGTCATACATTTTCTGAACACTATAGACTTTTTGATCACTTATTCATAAAATTAAAATAATGAATCTCCAATAAAAAAGAAAAAAGTTTGGTTTTACAGAAAATCTATAGATGTACTCTTCTTTGGTTCATAGGTTAAAATTAATACAAAGTATTATGACCAATTTACAAGCAAAATGTTTTTGAAGTTGTAAATTTACAAGAAAAAAATGTTAAATTATGAGAATAAAGTTGTATATTTATTACTTTAAAAGTCATAGGCTAAGTGTATGATTTTAAAAATTGTTAATCTAAACACTTGAATTTACAAGAAAAAGTAATAAATTAACAAGAAAAACACCAAAGTTGTCTGTTTTTCAGATGAAAAGATGAAAAACAAGGAGCATTATGTGAAGGTTTATTTCCCGATTTCCAGGTTAAAAAAATAAACACATTTTGAACCTTTTAGCGACTCAAAATCAAATTATTATTAGTGTAGCCGCTTTATGGAGTTCGGTGTCGTTAATGTGGAGTTTCATATGTAAAATAAAGAGCTCAGAGATGCACGTTTGCACGACCATCACTTTATTCTGGCCTTTTTATTCACATACCCAGAAGTCTATTTGTCACCTAACGTCATGTATCTGTCATGCACACAAGGAACACCAAAGGGGAATGAAAACAGTCTGTTACATTGGCATAAGAGCACTGAAAATGCAGGAGTCTCTTTAGTCGGAAGCAACACGGACTTGGAGGATGAATGATGGATGAATCAACGTTTAGCTCACCAGTTGACCAAAATGAGTTTAGTCGGTCTGCTGCTACACACAGCATACACTTGCTAGACTGTAAGCTCACTTCAACTTTAATCTCGTAAATTTACAACTTTAAGGCTTGTAAATTTACAAGAAGAAAGTCAGAAATTTACGACTTTAAGTCTTGTAATATTACTTTTTTGGGGTAACCCTAATACTCTGTTTAAAAAAAAAAAAAAAGTTGTGTGATGCAATAATAGTTAATGAAAAAAAATTAAATCAATGACTTAATCCAAAAGATCAATCCAAAATTTCTTTTAAACTATAAATATGGAGAAAAAACATGTTTAGTTCTATGATTAAAAGTTCATTTTAAAAATAAATTCATGTTTCTTAATAGATTAAAAACCGTAATTGTGTTTTTAAACATCTCCTAAGGGGAAATACAAGATTCAAGAATTTAAAAAGCTAAAAACTCCTCATCTCCTCCTGAGAGCTGGACTTTTGTATGGAAAGCATTTTTATTTCTCTGAGCTATTTGTCCCCATATGCTCACACAGGGTCTCAGGAGGATAGATATAGACAAATAAATAGATAAAAACACTCAAGATACAATGGATTGTGTCAGATTGTTTAGAATAGTTATTCCTGCAGGCGTGTGGGACTTTTTGAGCCTGTGGAGTTTTTGATGGCAGCCTGGCCTTTCTCTTCACTGGCGACCTGTGAGAGTTCTGATGTTGTCCCTGCTGGCTTCATTATTCTGCAGACTTTATGTTTGATGGTGTGAAAAATAAACAAAGAATGGGGTGTTTTAGGTCAGAGTGGATTTGACGTCATCTGGAAATGACGGTTAAACCTTTTTTTTTATGTTTGTTGAGGTTAAAATTTCTCAACTTCCTGAGCATCTAGCGTTGCTGGAGTGTTTGTCTTCAGGTGTTTAAAATTCTGCTCCACCTGCTGACCGTTGATGCCGAGGTTCCTTTCTCTTTACAAAGTCCACTGAGCTTTCAGCAAAGATTTTCCCCCTGATGTGGACCTCCTTCAGATCCGGTTTAGGGCCTGGGTGTCTGTCAGATTCGGTTAACTTCAAACCTAAGATTCTCCAAAGTTGTTAACAAAATCACTAGAATAGGTAATTGCATTTAAAGCATGTATTCTATACTGATTGGTGCTGCATAAATGTGTCTTAACCAACAACTTCAAGGCTTTAGTTTAACCACTACTACTAGATTTTAAAAAATAAATTGTGTGTTTTTATGACACTGATCCATTTTTCCGTCCCGCACAGACCTGTCTCCAGAGAGCCATCTGCTGAAGCAGGTAACTCGGGGCCCATGGGGTCTTCCTATGGAGCCCACGCTCCGCAGAGCCACAGACTCCACATCTATCCAGCAGAGTGAAATGGTTTCACTGCCCGTGCTGATAAAACACTCGGTCACTGCCCCACTCATCACACAGTGAGTTTGTTTTATTTTTTTTAGATTTCTCTGAGACCTCTGCATGACTACCACTTCCATTTGTGTTAGACAGCAGTGCTTTCCATTAAGTCAGCAATGTTTTTTTTAAGTTTTTATTGCTGCCTTGAAGACAGAAACAAAAATAAGTGGGATTTCACGGACAGTAACCTGCTCCACCTGCTGTCTCCCTGCAGCTCCCCCATGGTTTCTCTTTCTGTGTGCGAGAAAACAACTTTCTTGTTCTGTTTTTACATGAGTGAAATACTACATCATAGTAGAGGAAAACTAGAAGAGTGGGTTAAGGGGGAAAAAAATGATACAAATTGAGATGCATCGAATATGATCCATGAACGATTCAGTCGATTAGGAATTTAAAATAATCAAAGAATTCATGTAAAAAGTAAAGGTAACAAAGAGCACACAAACATGGGTAACCTTGGGGATCGCGTCATACGACTGGCTCAACTTCAGTGTAGACGGCCAGTCATGTCCTCCAAACTCAGATCATGACTGAAAGCTGCTTTGATAATCGTGTCATCATTGAATCCTGAGTTCCCTTAAAATCCCCCCCCAAATGCAGACCCTTAAAAAGTCTTACGATTAAATTAGCTAGAATAGGGCATAAAATCATGTTAAATACTTGCTGAATATTTTTATCTTGTCAAGGTGATTCGACTACCTGTCACTTAAAAAAAAAAAAACATTTCCAGGAGTGTTGTGTCATGAGATCGTGAACCAGTCGTAGATCATTGAACCTCGTCTACTTAGCTCATCCTCGTCGGTACGGGAAAATGGGAAAGTGCAAATTCATGGAGAAAAGGTTTGAAAATGGGGATTATTGGTTGTTTTTAAAACCGGTTAGTTGAAGTCCTTCTAAAGAAAACCGTGCAGCTCGATGGCCTTGTGGTAGAGTGTTCGACCGGGGAGGTCGTGAGTTCAAATCCAGGCCAAGTCATGCCAAAAACTGGGACCCAATGCCTCCCCGCTTGACATTCTGTATAAAAACAAAGAAACAAACAGTTGGATTCGGGGGTTAAACCGCCAAATGGTTCGTGAGTGTGAGTCTGTAGCTCACCCCTCCCTCAGGGGGATAGGACAAATACGGAGAACAAATTTCACACATTTACGTCCGTGAAGACTGATGGGACTTTGACTTTAAAAACATTTAAACATGGCATATTGATGATTGTGGAGGTCAAAAAACAGCAAACTCCAACTGATTGTTTCATTTTCTTTGAACACGTGGTCCCAAAGTACATTTTAAGAGTCTTCAGCTTCTTAAATGTAACTTCTATAAATCAGCAGACTCCCATATAAGAGAACAAAGGTAGCAGAAACGGTTGGTGACATGTACGTTTGTTTTCCCTCTCCTCTCTAGCGTGTCTTTGGTGAATAAAGCTGTGGTGGACTACTTCTTTGTGGAAATAGGTGTGGAAAAGCACTTTGAGGTTCTGCGCCACTTCTTGCTGATGGAAGATGGCGAGTTTGCACAGTCGCTCAGCGATCTGCTCTTTGAAAAGGTGATTTATTTATCTATCTTTTCCTCTGGAGTTCTGGTAGGAACTCCGTTTGAGTTTTTAATGTATGATCTTTAGTGTTATATGCAGTAATCCATTGGCTGCTTGTGTATATAAATACATTTATATGCATTTCTTTTAAGAATTTTATTTGGATTGCAATCATAAAAAGTTTTTTCCCCTGAAAAATACTCTTTGTTCAATGATTAAGGCTGAGGTTTTCAGGTCTTGAAAATGAAAGACTACCCTCGCATTGTAAAAATTGCAGTAATCAGTACTTTTAAATGAGGTCAGACTACACATGAACAGCGATGCAGTTTCGAGCAGCGCTGATGCTTGACACCCAAAGAATTTCCTAACTGCAATCGCTGACAGATTTCTCCTGGTGTCGAGCTTTCTTTCTTGAAATACCAAGTACCGCTTTGACACCTCAGTGCTGTTCTGCTGAAACATTCATGGACATCTGTCTCATGAGGCTGGAGAGACAGAAGGTGTTATTTATCCAGGCAGAGCACTAATTTCACTCACTAGCACACCTTCCTTTTGACAGGAAGCTAATCTCTTAATCAGCTAGCAGTCGGGTTGTTATGAAACCAACTCCTAAGATCTTATCAGGACGTTAATTGACGAAAGCATGCCGTGTGTTCATTTGAATGTGTCCCTGCGTCCAGATGGTCAGTGGTCAGACACCTGGCGAGCTGCTCACCCCTCTGGTCCTCAACTCCATCCTCAGTAAGGCGCTGCAGTACAGCTTACACGGGGACACGCCTTTAGCCGCAAACTTTACGTTTGCCCTCCGCTTCCTTCCGGAGACCTTCCACCCCCACGCGCCCGACTCTCTGAACTGTCTGGAGCTGCGCTACAAGGTGAGGCTGATGGGGAAAAAATCACACACGCTCATCTTATTTTTCCTGTCGTTCCGCCTGGGATTTAGAAAAGAATGCAGTCAAAACCGTTTTGAAGATGTCATTGTTTCTAAATTGGATTCATAAGAGAGAAAAGAGGAAAAATTGTCTTTATAACAGGGTCTCTATAATGCATGTTTCTAATAATGATGTACATTAAAAGGTAATCAAACACTAAATCGACTTTTTTTGTCTGTTGACCTCTATATATGGGGGCTATATAGGTGCTGTCTGTTGGTTCTTGCCACATTTTTGACAATTTTAATAAAAACATGTTTAATATAGTCTAAAACCATCTGTGTGCTGCCCCCTGTAGGTTGAAACGAGGTATTACAGTTGAATTTTGTAATTGTTCAATTGGTATAAGTCCCACGTCATTTCAGAAGGTTCACATCATTATGGTCAGATAGATAGATAGATAGATAGATAGATATCTTTATTTGTTATTGTCTCAGGTACAATGAAATTAAAAAGTGCCTCCTGCTCAGTGCAACATTCATACTTCAAATCAACCCATTGTTAAAAACATACTACTAAAATAAAAAATGGTACTCATAAGTAAAACCTGGACATTTCAACAATTAAAAATAAATAAATAAAAAACAGGACACTCAGTAGATGTCAAAATTGTTAAAAACCAGGGCAAAAATAATAATAAAAATACTACATATGAGAAAACCATCCACTCTGCAGCTCTAGTGTAAAAGCCCCGCCCTTCTTTGAATCTGTAACGGTCAGTCGTTAGCGTTAGCATGGCTCGTAGGTGTTTTGCCTTTGGTCACCAGAAATCTACTGGTTCGCACAACTTTCCAGTAAACTTAGCGTCTGTCTCAGGAGAACTTGCAGGAGAAAAAGCCTCAACTTACGCAAAAAGCTCTGCGGTGAAACTGGCATCACTTTGCTCGGTATCACTCTCCATGTTGAAGACTCAGAGTGACTACAATACCTCCAGCTAACCTCACTGTCAATCAAAGATCCACACCTTCTCCACTCAGCCCTCCCCCTTTTTTTTTGTTTCCTTTTTGCTGCATTTTTCACATCTGGGCTGAGAGTGGAGTCGGCCTCCAACTGTCCTGTTGTGTTACCCTTTTCAGAAAGCTTAAAGTAGCATTCCTGAGCATTTCTTTATTCAAATTGTTGAGAATCAGAAGCCGACAAAAAATGACGTTCAAAAAGAGCTGATTTGATGTTTAAAATACCACGAGCTCCCTGCTCCACTCCCATACACCCACTTCCAGACAACCAGATCCATGTACGTCTTTGTTTTCCTCATCCAAATTAGCATCCAGCTCAAAATTGTACAGTTGGATAGATTGGAGATGTGAGGAAGTGGGGGCGGGGTTGCTCCGCGGCAATCCATCCCATAACTCGAGGCAAATTTCTGATAAACTCCTGCCGCTCTGCAGAAACTGTCCTAAAAAACTTTTTTTTTTTTTTTAATTTTGGCTTGAAATTGAAAAATCATTATTAGAAGACCACTGAAAACTAATTGAAAATAGATCAATAGAGGATCTTTAAGCTAATATTATTATGGCATCTTCAAATTATAAATGATTTACAGCAAATTAGGTGTTATTATAGAATAAATAAATAAATGTATGAGTTGTTTGCACGCTGCAGCAAGAGTTAGAAGACGTGTTTGTGGCCGGTGTCACATTTAATTGACACTAATTGAAAGTGATGCCTCAGATATTTACAAGGATGTCTCCATTTGTTAAACGCCTGTCACCTCGTCTCCCCTCACCTTGGTCTTCTCCGCTCACGTCGTGGTCGGGAGGGCCAAACGCGATAAGACGAGTGGAGTATGTGTAAATTAGGGAAATGAGATGGGTCCCGTGGTTGCGCTTCTTTTTTTTTTTGCTTTCAGCCTGTCATATTTTGACAAACCGCTCTGGGTGGAGAAAATAAGCTTATCCTGCATGTAAATGGTTCAGCCTCAGAGACTGATTGCATTTGTTTGTTTTGGGAGACGCACACCGCGGTTAATTGTACTAATGACGTCCACTTCCTGTCTATTTTTAACCCACCTGTTTCCCCTCTCCAGAGCTCAAGTGTTCTTAATTTATCAGCACACCTGTTTTTATGACCACGTTCTCCTCCTTTTTCCAATTCTCACCCATCACTTTCCCTCTTTTGCACCATTCTGTTCAATGCTCTTTTCTACATAGGTACCTTTCTTATTTATTCCCTTCTTTTTCTCCTGTATTCCTTTCCTTCAGGTGGACTGGCCTTTGAATATCATCATCACTGACAGCTGCATGAACAAGTACAACCGCTTGTTTTCGTTCCTGCTGCAGCTCAAACACATGGTGTGGAGCCTCCGGGACGTCTGGTTTCACCTCAAGAGGACAGGTGAGGAGGTGGAGAGATAAGACCCTTCCTGTTCTGCATCAGCTACTTATAAAATATTCATGTCGGAGAACCTTGAATTCCTCTTATCATTTATTTATACAAAGCACAGTCGGGCTAGCAGTTGTAAAGCAATAAGCTTCAAGGTTTGATAGCGCTGTTGAGCAACTGCCTTTTTATAGACTTAAGAATTGGATCATTTGTACTGGAAGAAAACTCAATTAAAATGAGTCAAACAACATCTCCTGATTTTTTTTTTTTTTGGTCTGATGGTTTTCAAAGTGATGTGATTCGTCACTTTAGAGGTCAGGCTTATTAACCTGGTTGGAGGGCAACAGTTTTTCAACAGTTTGCCTGATTTATCTTATAAGTTTAGGGGCTTGTGATCCTAATCAGATTGTACAAGTGATTAGAAAAAGCGCCTTCATGATCTTAGCAGGTGATGTGACTTTGTTTGGTTTGAGTAATCTCTGTCAAATGAAAGTATTAATCAGTCCTAAACGAGAATGGGGGAGAGATTTGACTTTGAAATAAAGTCTCCAAATTTACTGCTGGGTTTTGTGGTAAATCTTTGTTTTTCGCTCATATGGAAGATCTGAGTTAAGAACAAAAGGTTAAAACAGAGAAAGGAGATAAAACAATATTAAGTAGATCATAATGTGCAGAAAGCAAAACCTTTTGTCATCAAAATGTTGAAAATCTGAATAAAGATTCAACTTCCATTACTGGGATCTCATTGTAAAGATGTCAAACTCTTAAGTATTCTTTTTCTCCCACAATGCACTTGCTATTTGGCCTTGTTGCATTTGTCATCCCTTGGCTTTGCTGTCCCCCTCAGCTCTGGTGAAAGGCGCCGGCCGCTCCGTGCAGTTCCGCCAGCTGCAGCTGTACCGCCACGAGATGCAGCATTTCGTCAAAGTCATTCAGGGCTACATCGCTAACCAGATCCTGCAAGTGTCCTGGAGTGAGTTCACTGCCAAGCTGGCCACCGTCAATGACCTGGATGCCATCCACCGCACACATGCAGACTACCTCAACAGAGCCATCTTCAGGTGAGAATCAGAACTGCACGTCTTTTTGAAAGGATTCGGTGGCAGGAACTTTTAAATAAAATACAAATTTTAGTTGATTGGTACATTCATGCATATCTTAAAAAAAAGATAGAAAGGTAAGAAACATGTCAAAAATAATCCAGAAAAAAATATTAATAAATGAGGAAACAGTGATCGCAAAGTTGGATTTTAGCAGCAACGTTATGGGCTCAAAATAAGGCCATAAAGATTCACAACTGCAACATAAATCAAGTTTCATCACACCACAGAAAAATCTGCTGAAAAGGTAGGTTTGCTAATGTCTAAAAATGGATCTGTATGTCTGTAAAAAAGATTTGCTTTAGTTAATAAAAATTCTGTTTTTTTTCCAAACTTTTTTTTTTTTTTTCAGATGCGAAGCAAAAATCCACATATGAACTCCTGAAGTTGAGAATTCTGTGCCTGTCTAAATATGTCTTATGATTGGATGTCTACAAATCAAACTGTCCAATCAAAGAGCAGGTGGCTACCTGCCACCTCGCCGCAGACTTTAAGGTGGATTTGAGTGTTAACATGACCGAGAGGACTGTAGACAGTATAAGTTTCATTGGGAAATCCTTAAAAAACTAATTTGTTTTTTAAGGATTTCCATTTTTTTAAGGAATTGAAAAACCAAATTTCAATTGTTTCACAAATGCAGATCTTTTTTTACACATTTGCAAACCTACATTTTTTTTTAGTAGAGTATGATGAAACTTGATTTATGTGCAAACATGCAGTTGCGGTTGCAAATCTTTATGACCTAATTTTGAGCCCACACAACATCTGCTGATCAAAATAGTATCTGCACTTTAAAAAAGTTTAGGTTATAAAGAAAAAAATCCTATTGTAAAATAAACATTGTAGGGTGCCATAAACTGTTAAATAAATGTCTTAACTATTCATTTCATTGCTAAATTTTGTTATATGAGGTTACTAGATTTGGTTTTAATTCTAATTAGTTGAAAAGAATATTGTGAACAAATAACATTTCTTGAAGTTAAAAGGAACAAAAAGGTAAAACTTTATTATTTTTCAGCTTAGCTTTGCTAAAATACCTGGCACAAACAGCTTCCTGTCAAGTTGTGGTAATTTTATAAAATATATTGCCTCAGTATATCTACTTTCATCATTCCGTTTGATATTAATGACCATTTCAGATCATCTTGCTGCAGAAAAGTTGTAACAAAAACAGTAATAAAGTGCTTTTGGGCTGAAGTGGTTCACTTTGCATTTTTAATGACTTTAGCTTGTTTCTAAAAAACACTTATTTGAATTCCAGACACACGAGAAACTCATTTGTAAACTCAGTCAGTGATGAATCATTTAAACTTTGGAGAATTTGCTCAGGAGAGGTTGTCAGCATCACGCTGCGAGTGTCATCCTTTTGCCGGCTGAAAAACCATTAAAAAAAGATTCCTTTAATGTAACTTTAGCTTTGAAGTCCTCCCTTCTGTGACTTTCCCAGGGGTCTTCTGACAGACAAAGCAGCCCCCGTCATGAACATCATTCACAGCATCTTTAGTCTGATCCTCAAGTTTCGGGCTCAGCTAATTGCACAGCCGTGGGACAACCAGCAGGGGGAGGCGGTGCATCCCAGCTTCATTGCCATGCAGCAGTCATACAACACCTTCAAGTATTACTCCCACTTCCTTTTTAAAGGTAAGGCTGGGTTGAATAAACCCTCACTCATTGACCTCCTGTTACTCTGCGTCTAATAGATGTTTAAGCAGAAAAACTAGAGACACTGCAGTGAGAAAAGGTAGAAATATGTTACACTGTTCCATGATGGAGCGCAAACAAAATGTGGATAACAGTTATATTCTTGTTCACTTTGACCTAAAAAAAATGAATTTGTATAAAGCTTTAAAAATAACAACAAGGTTCCAAAATGTTTTAAATGAACCTTGCATTACAGGTAGCTTTGAGGTCAAGTCATTTACAAAGACTTGTAAAAATAACCAAAAAAAGAGCTTAGCATTCAGGAAAAATTATCTTGATTTTTTTTTTTTTTTTTTAAACATCGATAGCTGTAGTTTTTACCAGAGAGGTCACACCATGTCCAGTTTTCAAATGAAGCTTATAGAAAATTGACTATAATAAGTAGTAGAAATAAGTAGAAATTGTAAAATAATAACGTTGTAAAATTATGAGGAAAAAAAGTCAACTATTTATAAGAATACATTTGTAAAATTGGGAGAAGTCGTAATTTTACATAGAAAAAGGCATGCTTTTTCAAAAATAAAGTTCCCTTTGGAAGCCTCCGTCTTTAATATTACACACCGACTAAATCTAAGGCTGGGTTGATAAAATCAATTGATTGATCTGAATCGATATGAGCTTAATAGGTCAATAACCGATCCATCAAAGTAGAGATTAATCTAACCCTTAAAGCTAAAGTCCGATAGCTTGATGCTAACTTATAATGGGATTTCCCATTGAACGGCTAGTGCTAATCCTTGGTAGACCTAAACATACGTTGCTGACTAAATTTATATCTTTATTAACTCAAAGGTATGAATTTTCTAAATTCTTTTAAGGAAATATTTTTTAATTAACCATTTATTGTCTAAAGCAGTTTTTTGTTCATACTTTCTTCTTCTTTTAGAATAAGGTGTAGTACTATAGCATGATCGCCTCCTAGTGGCCAAACTGAAACTACCTCCAGGAGACTGTATCAGAATAACATGAAAATCTTTAAAAAATAATCATAGATTATTAATATATCTATAAACAAATGTGTCTAAATGTGTAAACTCAAAATGTAATTGAGCCAAATTGAATTGAGAGGATTTAAAGAATAAAAAATGAATCAAAATCAAACTGATCCAGGCTCTAGTGAGTCAAATCGAATTGATTCTGGAAATTATTGGCAATCCCCCAGCCTAACGAAATCCATCAATGCTGTTATTTAAGGTGACAGCTTTAGTTTATTTTAGGGTAATAATGTATTTGGACCTCTGCAACTATACTGCAGACGACGTAAACAGTACTTCTGCTGGAAATCCTCTCCATGTAGGTCAAGAATCTTCTTCTGAAAAGACCATTCTACTGAAAATGTTTCAGATTATTTACAATAATTTAACTAATGAAGGACTTTTTATTTCCTTTTTACTGAAACAAATGATGAAATAACAGCTTTCACTGTGCTCTACGTCTCTCATAATAATATATTTGTTCTTTTTTGTAGTTCTTTATTTAAGCAGCCTTTTACCTTATTAATTAATCACTTCAATCTCATCATTTCTCAAATTAAAACCTTTAAAACTATAAATTTGTTATTGTAAAATATTGACTCTTTCACTCACAAGTTTGTCTTTTTCCTCATAATTTAACTACTTTGACCTTGTGAACTCTTTACTTTTTTCTGATAGTTTTATTACTTTATTCTTGTATTCTTTTTTTCCATTTATGTTGGCCTTAATATATACAAAACGAGAATTAGTTAGTTTTTTCCAAAAATAAAATGAAAAAGAATCTATGATAGCACAGTGCAAATATCTACTAATGCTGGAATAGTTCATAAGAGTGGAAAGTGGAGAAATCGAGTTTTATGCTTAAAAACGTGAGAGAAAAGGGCCATATGTTAGTAGAAGTTAAGAAATGGAATCAAATGATTGTTCAAAGAACTACTTTAAGGCCTTATAGATTTAGACATGTTGGTGCATGTTTTTGTTACATCTGTATTTGTATCTGCATTACCATATCAGATGGAAGAGAACAACCTGCAAGCAAAAAAAAAATAAAACAAACAGCTGCACAGTTTAACTGTACAACAGCTGCTAGTGAAATCCATCAAAGTTAGAAAGAGAACAGATCTGCTTCCCTGTTGTTGTTTACTCCGTCATCAAGGCGTGATGATCAGTTGTTGGAGACTCAGGAAGCAGAATGTGAGCAGCTACATCCCAGGCTGAAGCTTCCCCCTTTCAGCCTCCATTTCCATAACATTAACTCAAACTGGCTCCTCATCGTTTCTAAAATGATCGATTGCTAGGGTCTAAAATATCACAGTTGTGTGAAAGCCAAGAAAAATACTTTGAAAAAAGCATTGGTGTGGGTGTAGCTTAAAAAAAACACAAAATGAATCACATTATTAGTCTGCTCTGCTGCCAGTGCTTTATTTCTTCATAAATGAGGGCACACATTAACCTCATTTAATGCTCTCTTTTCCTCCCTCAGTGGTTACAAAGCTGGTGAACAGAGGATATCAGCCGCATTTGGAGGATTTTCTGCTGCGAATTAATTTCAATAACTACTACAAAGACTCCTGAGTGGGGTGCTAGTCTGCATGTTTTAGTCAAGTGTCCAATTTCCCGTTGTACTTTCTGTCACCTTCACGTGAGTATTTTTCCAATTCCACCTGCACTTTCATAAGAAGGAGAATTTGAATTTAGCTTTGAGCAATCCTAAGGCTTATTATCCGTAAATGTGTGCCTACAACCATCTGTATTTTAGTAAAATGAAATGTTTTTGTGTGAATACAACGTACTCTGTAAATAAAGTTCTCTGCTCTGAAGTGATAAAAACAAAAACATTTACACCAATATTTAACAAATGTTTTTATTTTGTTACATATTCCATGTTAATGTCTGTCATTTTAAAATAAAAGTGTAAATTCTAGTGGCGCCATCAGCCTGACCTTAACAAAAAAACAAGAAAAAAAAAGCACTTCCTGTCCTAATATTAAAATGTGTTTTTGAACCAGTACCCAGATTCTTGTAATAGATTACATTTTAAAGAAAAAAAATACTTTACAGCACAAATATAATAAATGGGATGCTGCTGCAGGATTTTTAGGACAGATGAGAAAAAAAAACCCTCACACAGCAGCTTAATCATTGGAGTGGAACACGTTTCAGCTTATGCTCGGAGCACATTCGAGTATTATTGTAGTTTTACGACAAAAACTGCAGCATCGTTTGAGGACAAAGAAGACATTTTTAAAGCAAACTGCTTACACATTTCCATCAAAGAGAGATTTACTCCCCAAAAAACTGAAATTACAGCTTTCATTAGTATTCTGGCGTCTCCTCTGAGTGCAAGAGTCAAATTAAATCTGTAATCTGGTCATTTTTCAACTACAACCTTAAAGATTTTTGTCCGTTCTCTTGTGGGTTTGAGCGTGCCTCTAAATGTTCTGCTGTAATTGGTGTGTCTAAAACCCGTCAGGTCAGCTGACAGATCATCCATTAGATTCATGCCTGAATCAATAACATTTCCAAACCACCCATCAGACTGTTTTTTCTTTTTATTGCCTAATTTTCATGCTGCAACTACTGTAATTGGAGCATAAAACTTTGACAATAAACACCATAGAGGCGATTAACATGATGCAAGCCGAGATCATTTAGTTGTGAAGGTCTAATAATTAGGAGATAATGATGCCACCTTCAAGGACACTCCAAATTCACCAAATATTCATAGATGCAATGATGATGAAAAGGCTGCTTAAGTGTGAGCCGTGGCGGCAAAGCTCCAGTCAATGAGGCTGCGCCGATGACGAGTGGGAACTATCGGGCGTGTTTATTAATAAACAACGGCGGGATTACAGACGCTCTCACGGTTGACGGCTTCTTACAGCTACCATTTGTAGTTCGTCTGATTTATTCAGAGATAAAAGTCTGGGAAAACATTAAGTAAATTGACAATAAATGTAATTTTTTTATTTTTATTTTTACATTAGTGATTAGATAGATGAGCATTGCAGGTTCAGGTAAACTAGTTAGATTTGACCTGCACTTTTACAGTTTATTCTAAAAAAAAAAATCCCACAATGCCTCAGAATATCCTTCATTAAAGAGGAAAATTGTGTTTCTAACATGTTTTTGTGGCATTTTTCTAATAAATTTTAAAGAAAATTAAGTTTAAAATTAAATTTTGTGAGTATTTTTTATTCAAATTGTTGTGAATTAGGAGCAAACAAGAAAAATAAAGTTTGTAAAAGATTGTATTTGTGGCCTTAAAAAAATAAATAAATAAAAAGCACTGGGTGGGCCATGAGCTCCATGCTCCTCTCCAAACTGTGAGAGTGTGAGGGGTTGTAAGCTAGTGAGAGAGCGTGTAAACATATGGATAATGGGAAGTGGAGGGGGGCTAACTCTGCATTAGTCTCACCGAGAACTCTGAGGGAAATTTAAGAAACTTTTGTTGCTTTACAGAAATTATACCCTAAAAAAACAATTGTTTTTAGCCAAATAAATAATAATTCTAATTAAAACTCTGCTAGGAAGGGTTTTAAAGTAGATCTAAAGAGGATCGGAGTGGCGCTCTGTTGAATCTGCAGGTTTGTAAAGGGAGGGTGTGGCCAATTTCCAAAGGCTTCTGTGTACATAAACATACATGCTTGAGACTTGAAACAGGTTTTAACAGAGCAGAACTGCAGCGAATGCAGAGGGACAGCAGATGATGCCATTAGTCCCTCGGCTTTGATCACCATTCATAAGTATGTGGAGCATGCTCTCCCTCAGACTGTAGTACCTGACTGGGCTCTGTCTGCATGCATTACTGAGGCATTTCGGCTGATTTCTTTTAGCACTACGGCTCGGCTCTCAGAGGCTTTAATCTTCTGCAGAGGGACGGGGAGAAAATGGCTTTATTTAATCATACGCTGTGAGAGTCCGAGCAGAGTGACTGATTAAACACCGCAGACATTCTGACAGATCATATTTACACCAGCTTCTGAGGAAGGAAGCGCAGAACAGGGACCGGGATCGAGCACACAAATCAGGTCGCGGCGAATGATGTCGAGTGAAGTGGGGATGGTGGATGGTCACTTTGTGGCACGAGTGCACACAAAGGTCACTTCAGGTCAATGCGGTATGATATGTCTGCAGACTGCTTTTTTTCCTTCAAATCTTACCTCCTTCAGACGTTTTTATTAGTGCATTTTATAACTTGAGATGTTAAAAAAAAATATGAACCTTTAAAAGTGCAAACGATCAAGAAATGAACTCTAAAGTAGAATCATGAAGACCTTAAATATAAGTTTTAAAAAGAATGACTTTGAACTATTTAAACCTAAAGGGAATGATTCATAGCTTTCCGTTCGATGGTCGAGTACACACAAAAAAGTAAGAATAAACACGACTAGTACCTAGAAGTCCATTGTACAGAAACCGGTTTTAGTAGAGCAAAACGAGGAGCTGCAGAGGGTCAGCGGACCTGAACTCTAGGTTTGGAGTCGTGACCTTTAACCCCAGCAAGCCTTATGGAGAAATGTCAGGCGATCGTCCTGCTCGTCTTTGATTGGAGGGTTTTAGAGGAACTACGCTTCAGACTCCAGGTCTTCAGGACCGGCTCCATCATCAGTCTCGCCCGTCTCAGCCTCCAGGAGCAAGAACTTTCCGTCGTTGGTTAAAGGCATGTTCTTCATGAGTTCAGCCAGGGCCTCTGGGTCCTTCAAAGGCAACAACAAAAAGTATTCATTATTTCATCATTTCTGGTTCATTTTTCTAATATATTGAACTGTATGGAGTTGTCTATTTTTCAGAGAGGTCTAGCACTCCCTCTGGTGGACGAATTCTAACCCTTGCATCTGACCAGTGCTGTTCATTTTTATGTACAATTAATTAATTAAGACCTGTTATTAATTAAGCGGTTTTAAAAGCAATTTTTAAATTGCTGCAAAAAAACTAATTTTAAGATATTTTATTTACGTTTGTGACATTTTTGTGATCAAAATGAAACTAAAAAAGTGGCTTTAGGTTTTTTTTTTTGTTTTGTTTTGTTTTTTTATTATTATAAAAGGTTTCCAATCCTTACTTTGACACCACCGAGGGGTATTTTTTTCAATCTTGAAAATAACAAATACAAAAAAAACACCAGGTCCAGAGTTTTTAGTAATTTACCACATCTGAAAACATGAACTTCTTACTAATACAATTATTCAAATGTTGATATTTCCACAGTTTACCAAAACAGCAAGACAAAAAGAGACATTTTATAGTTTCCTGTAACCTATTTGGGTGACTTTGATCATTTCAGAGACTGAGATAAAGCAGAGAAGAAAGAGCGAAGAGAATCTTAGAAGGAAGAAATTAAACATTGCAGAGGAATTGAACTATTTATAATTTTGACTTTTTTTTAATATAATTTTGCTTCATCGAAATCTGGACAAAATCAAGTGCTAAGAGGTGAACTTTCCCTCTAAAATTATGCTTTTTTTAAACTTCTCATGACGATCACCTTTCTCAAAAAGGAGCTAGAGCAGAAGTCGTTACCATGACTACGCGATGATGTGTATTTAACAGTCCGCTTTTGTAAAAAATGTAAAAATATAACAGGACTGAAGCTTTAATATTTATATTTTACTTAAATGATCAGCAGGATAAAATGCTCCTCCAGGTGTGCAGAACACGGAAGTAACCGCAAAAATGAGATTAACGCAATTTAAAAAAATAACACGCCAAAATGTCTGCAATGAATTAATCCCGATAACTTGACAGCTCTACTCAGCATTATTGGTTTTATTTTACAAATAATAAAACATTTCTATGAAATTAAATATAAATCTTTTAGATTTTTCAGAGTAATCAGTTCTGTTTCCTGTCGATTTGTTACCTTCTTGGCTTCTGTGATGTCCTTCGCCAGATTTATCGTGTAGCAAATCTGTCAACAAACACAGAAATACTGAACTGCCTGTGTTCTTCCAGCAGTAATGAACCTTTTCAAACCACATGATGGGTGGACGAACCTTTTCCCCTTCTGTGTTGCTCTCAAAGACGAAAGCACTAAATGACGGCTCTCCTTCGCCGTTCCCGTCACTCCAGTCTGTTCCTTCAACCACAAACCCCATCAGCCTCCCGTTTTCTTGGTGAGCCGCAAACTGACACACTTCTTCTAGCTGAAACTGATGGTGGGAAAAAAAATATTATACATTTAGTCCAGGAAAGATTCTAAGCAACATTTTCATACTTACACTTATTCTTGTAACTTGAGTCTGTGGGTCAATCAGTCTGTAAAGGAGGAGGAAAAAAGCTAATTATTCTAGTAATAAACCCAAGAAAAAATAATTAATATACTGTTTTTTAAATACAACAAAAACTTAGTACTACATGTTTAAGAAATTGAAAAAAAAATACACTTAAAAATCACCAAATAAATGTATGTTTCTTAAACTATTTATTTGAATATAAGTATAGCTCACATCCATATTACATTAAATAAAACACATTCATTTATTTAATCATAAACAAACACAAAAATAGAAATCAAGAATTCGGAGGATTTCTGACCTCAGATCGCTGCTTGTGATCATGAGGTGGGACTCGGTGGTCCTGAAGATGTTGTGGATGGCTCGGGCAGCCAGCACCTGCCTCATGGCCTCGTAGATCACCTCTCGGTTGTTGCCGCAGCGCACGGCCATAGAACCCAGAAACCGAACGGCGAAAACCTGCTGCAGGAGCGAGTCTGTCGAGAAGAAAAGGAGATCCAGCTCACGCAACTGAAAGCTCCAGCAAACGATCTGACCCTTTTATGGTCTTCATCATCAGCTGCATTAATAATTTATTCTTTAATTACTAAAATGTTATTTATTATTAGATTTTTACCAAAATTGAGCAAAATGATGGTAAATGGTTTAATCTGCTATCAGAGAATGACATCATCTCATAGATTTTAGCTTAAAAATATTTCTATTCTACACTAAAGTTGTTGTTTTTATATCCAATAGTAAAAGAAGAAAAAAATATGAAGGAACCCACAAGTCACAATAATATAAAAGACATTATTTAACTTAGGAAAATCTGCTGCAGCTGGAGGATCTGATCAAACACAGGAAGTATTTTATTTTGAAAGAAACTTGTATGAGCTGCTTTCAAAAGTAAAAGAAGTTCATTTGATAAAGAAAAACACATCTGTAGGGATTATTTTAAAGCTCTATTTTTTAAATGAATATCTTAATGGCCACAAAAACAATAAATAAAGTGTGTTTTTCTAACTTTGAGGTTAGTTGGATTTTAGTCCACAAGAAACGTTTCCTATGGACTAAAATCTTTTAGCAATAAAGGTTGCAGAATGTCCGTATCTACTTTTTACAAAATCCATTTATTAAATTGTTTAATTTATAAGCGACCAATGGCAGCAGTCCAAACTAATCAGGTTAGAAGGAGAAATGTTGCTGTTTAAAGAGGGAAAGGAGGCTCACTTCCTCCATTATAATTTGCAATGGCGACTGAACCGTTAGCGGGTTTACAAAATTGCTTTATATGCTGAAGATATTTAATTATTTTTGACAAAAACTTACCGAACTTGGTATTTTCTTTTACAAAATCAGTTGTTAAAATCTGTAAAGTTTGACACATCTATCCTTCCTTCTATATTTAGGAATCACACCTGATTTCCATCAAATGTTCAAAGCTAACTTGAATCCATTTTTGATCAAATCTAATTGGATCTGGAAGATTGGAGCTTTCATTCTGTATCCCGGCTCGGTTCTAAAAATGAATCTTCTTCCTCTACTGTATCCAATGAAAATGACTCTTATCTTCTTCACACTCAGAACAATTTGTAAAATAATGGCTGCATTATTTTTGGCACAAACCTTTGTAAAATTGGGCAGTTTGCTGTATTCTAGTCATTAAAGAAGTCCTTGACTTATCTGACCTTAAAAAATAGAAAATAAGTTTGACTGTGTTGAAGTTTTCTGGTTGAATATCTGTTAATTAAAGGCTGTATTTATCAATATTTGTTAATTTTAGCATTGAGGTATAATCCATACAAATGAAACAGTTTTTTTTTAAGAAATGTACTATTGTATTACCTCAGAAGACTGAACTCTGTGTCAGCTTGAACCAGAACAAAGCTTACCGTCACTCTCTGCTGTGGAGTCATCATCTGTTTCTCCAAACGGGTTTGTACGTCTGCACAGAAATGAGAGAATAAAACAGGAAAAACAATTAAACCTTCGGCTTCAGCTATCAAGGAAAAAAATCATCTCTCCTAACAAATACAGACACACATAAACGTCCCTCCTCACCTCCCACCGCCTCTGTTCTGGTCCTGGAACTCGGACGCTGGCAGCATGATGTCAAACTGGATTGGGGTTCCGGGGGCGATCAGGTCCTCCGGTTCTGGAGCAGCTCCAGATTTCTGAGAATCGCTGCCAGCAGCGATGACACCACCTGGTTTAGCTCTGTAAAAATAAACCAAACAAGTTTAAAAAGAACTTACGTCAGCTTTAAAGGAGAAACTTTATGAAAAAGGAGTGATGATTTGATTGATTTTAATTTGGAGGCCGTCTTTTCTTCTTGGGTTTAATTATACTTTTGATCTGTCGTCATTGCAGCTTCACTGAACGAGGATAACGTAATAGTTGGTATGAACATGTCAGCTTTAAAGACGCTGGGAAGCACTTAAAATCCATTGATGAAAACAAGAGCGTGCGTAGTTTAAACCAAGCCTTGAGAGAGAATATAGAGATTTTAGATGTTTTCAATCATTCACTCTTACTTTTGTCCATTTAAGTCCAATGACGGACTCAAGGTTGGTTAATCTAGCCACTTGTTGAACAACAAGAGGATGAGGTAAAGGTGAAACCATGAACCCTTGAATGTGTAATCTCTTCTATTAAAAGCATTAAATGATAAAGTAATACTGTGCGTGTGGTGTAACAGCATCAGCCTGACCTGTCAGGGTTGGGGGATCCTTCTTGTCTCTTTTCAAAGCTGGTGATTGGAGTGACTGCCTGGATGGCTGTTTGGTTCAAGCGTATTGCCACAGCCTAGAGTAAAATTACAAGGTAAGAAACATGATTCAATTGTATTAAAAGAAAAAGGACATAACATAGTACATATACATATTATTTACAACCATATACGTTTCTTGCTAAAAACATTGACATTGTAAAGTTGTTCAAATAAAATCCTTTGTTTTCTACTACTTGGTGCTCCAGTTGGGAATGTAGAAGATCCAGATACACATGAAAAATCAATCTTGTACTGAGAGTAACAGCAGTATTAGTTAAAAACCACAGATACAAACATGATTATGTTGGTAAAAAGGTATAAAATCTATTTGGAAGTTTAAAAAAAATGTTTTTTTTTTTCTACCATCTGACTTTTCATGTACCTGATGCAAATAAAAAGTCGTCCAATCACAAGCTAGCTCACACTTGGCTGAAGGTGAACCACTGTGAGAGATGTGCGTGTGCACTAAACATACAATAACACTGTTTTGTTTTACAGTACTAAAGATAATAATTGAATAAGTTAATATGACAAACTTTTTTCACCACGTTACTGAATCTAAAAGACCTGAAATGACAGGTTTTTATGTTTGCATCTGTCTAAAATGTCCTTTAGACATTTTGTTTTTGTTGATTTATTTTAGTCTTGTGTTGGAGTCAGAGGAATTTATTCCATCAAGGCTTTTCGACTTTGTCAAGAACCTTGATTTCAACAAAATTAAAGCTTTTACATGTTTTTATTCTAAATATTCTAGTTGATATTATATCTTCTCTTTTGATTTAACTTTATAATACTTTTGGAAGATTTAACTATTTTCCATTGATTTGATTTGGTTGTTTTGGATTAAAGTTCTATTGCTTACAAAAATATATACCGTATTTTCTGGATTATAAGTCCCAGGATCAAAAAACGTCTAATCAAGAAGAAGAAAACCATATGAGTCGCTCTGGAGTATAAGTCACACTTTTATATTTGTCATGGCAAAATTACACACAGCAATAATAATGCTTGGATGTATGGAGCTAAATCGGAGCCAATATTATTTGAAACCCATATAAGTCAAATTGAAAAATATATTGGTGTTTAGTTAATAATAATAAATAGTAATAATAATAATAAATGTCCAAAACTTTTTGCTATTTTAAAATAAACTTAGTTATTTTCAGTTTCAAATGTTCTGTTTTTTAGGTTTCAAAACTCAAAATTTCAATTTCAAAACTTTTTTTCTTCGTTTTTGAATCTGAAAATTTCCATTACAACACTTTTGGCTCCGTTGTGGCGTGTTGGGGAGGGGCTAACATGAAGGACCAATCAAAATTGATGAGGGTGGTAACTTCAGTCCTGTTGCATTCACTGGCCTCATTCACTGACTTCTCGGTGCATTTACTCACTTGTATATTTACTGTGACAAAATGGCTGTATTATCTGTACTATCATAGTCTGAAGTTGTCCCAAGACGGGTATAAAAAACACAGTTTTATCACGTACCAACCCTGCGTCCAAAACCCCGTCCTAGCCCGTTCAAAGCGCCGTCTTACAAACAGACATGGACGTCTTTATACTTGAATAAAATCGCTAAGACACTGCTAACGCTCCAGTGATCTCCTGTGGCCAAATGGCTAGTGCGCCTGCACTTTAAATAATCTACGGATGAACAAATCCTTCGTGAAAATCTAAAGCCTACATTCACCACCGTGTGATGAGTCGCCTTTGCTAAGGCTGCAGAACATTGTAATTAAGAGAATTAGCCAGTGGTTCAGGGGTAATGCGCAGGACTCACAATTATTTGACCCGTTTTCAAAATTTTTTTAAACAACTATTACACAGTCTAGTACTAGAATATCTAGTTAATAATTATGTTAAAAAGTTATGGTTTTTAAGTTTTACATTTTTAATTTAGTTTGTTCAATAAATGTTCATCTTTTTCGTCCCGTGACCTAAGGTGTGTTTTGGATTTTGGCCCCATTGAGTTTGACACTCCTGCTTTAGATAAATCACTTTGTTAACAAGCATTGATTGATGGTCAGCTTTCATTTCACATATGAACATTGAAAATAGTTTAGATTTAGAGGGCAATTTGACTGTAAATAAATTTAAGTAAAAAAAAAAATTAAAAACAATCAAGATTTCGATCCATTGTTACGGCTTGAAATACATTCTGAACTTGGAATTTCATTTTAAACTTAATTTTTAATTCTAGAGCACATAAAAAGCTTTCTTTACCTCTGGGTTTTCGGTCAGATAGATTTGTCTGGAAATGTTGTTGACTGTACAAATCCACTGGAAAAAAAGATAAATACATATCAATTCATCCTTAAATTACAAAACAGTTTGTATGAAATAATCTGGCTAAAAAAGATATTGATTGGTTTCTGGTATCCTGTAGATATTTTTTTCAATATTTTAGAACAAAAATATAGAAGTTATGAATATTTTCATCACTGACCTCTTCATATTCCTTTTGGCTCTCAGCTTGTAAAATCATGGACCTGCAACGAGTTCATAGATATGGAGTCACTCACTCGTGGTCGTTTGTCATTTTAAAGGCTGAAACCAGAGAACGCTTCTGCGTACGTCTTTCCTGAAGGGGAAGTAATCTGAAAACAGTAGCGCCGGTCCTCGCACTCCACCGCCATGACGGAGCTGTTGTCCAGGTCCAGCACCATGCCCCCCGCCACCGCGCCCCGAGGCTGACACATGAGATTACCGCCCTGAGTGAAGAAGAACAGCCGATCCCAGGCTGTCGTCACCAGGCCGGTTTTACTGGGAGACACGTAAAAGCAGTTTAGATGGTGATCAGGTTTTTTAAGACAAACTGTATTAATATCGCATGAAAGTCCAGCACTTCCCATTTTAAATTTGTTGCAGACCTTCATCACACAGAAACTGCAGAGCAGCAAAAACTGGAGTTTTACTTTTTTCTATTTTTGATCAATGGCTTCATGCAGCTGCTTAGATTTTGACTCAGACTTAAGCCAAGGCATTTTTCTTTTCAACATTTCCTGCAGCGACACAAGTGGAAGACGGAGTCTGATTGATGGTAGCTGTGATCACACGGCCGCCTTCAGCAAACACACATTTTCTTTATTTCTGCAGTCGGCATTTCTCTGGCTAGAGCTGAAGATGTCTGCCAAAATGCAGAAGGAACTCCATTCTGATTTACAATTTTGAAAATTAAGATTACAAATCATTTATGTTTTTTTTAAACCTATTTTGTCTGGCTATGAAAAAACACTTTTCTAATAATTAGTAATTTCAACTTCACAAAGACATGAATGTATAACCATAAAGATATTAATGTTTACTTTAAAAATGAACAGAAAGAATCTCAAGTGTGTATTTTAGTTTCCACATCAAACAAAAATGGAAGTACTCCTGCTTAAGATGGTTTATGTGACTGAAAATTAACATTTTCTGTCCCTGTTGTCCAAAAAAATAAAAAACAAATGAAATTACTTTTTTTAAAAATTACAGAGCCCCTAAATGGACATTGACGAATAAAAAAAAAAGTTTATTGTGTGCACAAGAAAATACTATAAACTTTCTTCAATGTCTCTCAGTAGAAAATAAATCTACGGATAAATAAAAAAAAAAAAAAAAGATTTTGCTGGAGATAAATCAACGTTTTTTTTAGGTTCAGCTCTATCTTTAACTGTAACAACATGTTATAACAGGTTAACTATTTCATTAACATCCAACAAATACTAAAAGCAGTGTTCACATCCAACAGTGCAACTCCATGTGCATACATAAACCGAAAATGTACTTTTATATGGCCAACATTAATTTAATTAACCCATGGGATCACATTTGGAAGTTGTTTTTCATTTCATTGGGTTTTTTTTTTTGGCTTTTTTAAACTTTTTGAAGTCATTTTTTTCCTTCTAATTTCGTTTTGTTTTTTTTCCCCGCTGTAATAAGTGGTAGCTAAAACAAGAAAACAAAAAACTAATTTCCAAATTAATTTTGAAAGCTCAAAATAAAATTTCTTGGGTTCTGAAGGGTTTTTTATATTTATATATATATATATCAACCATATGCCTTTATTTTCTTAACCCATGAGAACTAATTTTTCTTATAAAGAAAATGATACCAGAGACCATATTTCTGATGTTTTTCGGTTGAACTCATGTTAACATAGGTTCTTATAGATTAAAATAAATAATTGTAACAATAAAACGTTATTCTTCATCAATGATTGTTATTAAAACAAAAAAAGTCTATGAAGTTTGACACCTTTTCTCTTTTTACCGAGTGAATTTACACCTCTGGTATACTATGTCTTCATAAGAAAAAGATTTAAAAAAAGGTTTATTTTTATGCGTTTTGTGATACAAAAGGCTATGGAGATGTGTCATGTATGAATCAGTGCAGTCGTTCACGTGCTCTGTGCTCAGAGTTCTCCCTAAAAGCTTTTCATTAGCTGATGGTGAACATGTGTGGCTCGTGCATCGGCTGACTCAGCCCTCTAATACTGAGAAACCGTCAGCACTCGCTCATGTTCTTGGTTTGAGGATGCAGCCGCCTCCGTGCACGCCGCAGCTCTGTGGAAGCCTCTTATCTGCTGTCAGGTATTCATCAAAGATTTTGGGCGTATGTGAGAAAGCGACAGAGTCTGACACCCCTGACATTTTAATAAATCCCAACACAAGCTTTAGACTGCAGTTTTATCCCCGTTAAGCTCCGGTGAAGTTATCCTTCTTATACATCAGCTCCACAATAAGTCGACAGAGCACCCTGTCAGCCCGGTACCCAACCTGCCTCTTCTTCTCTGACAGATGCTTTCTCACATGCATATTTGGAGGAGATTTTGTAAGAAAAACAATCTGTGATATATGTTTGTTTTACACATTTAAATTGTTCTTTCTCGTCTTGATTAAAATATAAAAAAATCAACGTATTTTTTGTCTTCTGCCATGACATTTTGGCAGACAATAACAAGCTGGAAGCCTCATCAGATTTACGTATCATCTTACTTCCTAATGTTGAGGTAGCCAGCCTTCTGGATGAGTGTGCGGTTAACAGGCTCAGCGTCTTTATCCGGCATGTAGACGAAGTCCTCCGCAGACAGAAGCTCCTTCTGAGACATGCGCATGGCTTCTGCCTCAGAGTCCAGCTGGGTCTGGATACTAGAAAGACAGAAAGACGCTGTACTAACTCTAAACGTTTGTTTATTTTTGCCATTATTCTAGAAATTCTAAAACCACATTTTCAAAAAAACAGATCAAATTAAAGCTCCAGTGGCTAATCATGCTACAGGAAGTCACTAAGGGTGAATTCAGGCTGGAAAAGTCCATTAGACCGGACCAAGTCATGAACCATGTGTTTGGTCTAGGGCTGGGTATCGGTTATAATTTCCAGAAACGATTTGGTTCGATTCACAAGAGCCTGAATCAATTCGATTTTTTTCGATTCTTCAATTCAATTCAATTTTAAGTTTACAAATTTATACACATTTGTTTAGAAATACATTTAAAAATCTATTATTTAATTTGAGTATATTTATATTAATCTGAAACAGTTCACATATTGTAAAATGTTTTAGTAAAATAATGAGATTGTTAATAGTATACAGTATTAAATAGATTATCTAAAGCAGAAGTTCTAATAAAAATCTTCATTAACATTGTAAACAGTTCTGCTTCTCCTGAAGGAAGTTTCAGTTTGGCCACTAGGTGGCGATCGCGCTATAGAAGTGCATTTAATTCAAGAAGAAGACAAGAATGTGAGGTGAAAAAAACGAAGTTTTAGACCACAAATAGTTACTTTAAAAATATTTCCTTAAAAGAGTTTGGAGAATTAATCCCTGTAAGTAAATAAAGATGTTCATTTAGTCAGCAATGTATTTTTTTGGTCAACTGAGCGTTAGCATTAGCCGTCCTATGGGAAATTCTATTGAACGTTAGCATTAAGCTAGCGGACTTTAGCTTTGTGTGCTAAATCGATTTATATCTTTTGTGAATCGATTATTGATCTATAACGCTTAATTCGATTCAAATCGATTGTTTCAAACCATTGACTGTATATAAGTATATGTATATTTTTTACAGTCAATGTTTCAAACCAAAAAATTGTAAACAAAACCATGTGACTAGAGATCTCTTCAGTCATTGGCCAGGAATTATGAGGGCGGGGCACAAAAACGAGATAAATAATCATAAGTCCATGTCAGGATAGTTCACTTATCCAAACTTTATATTTTGCTGATCAATTTAGTACGTCTGTATCACAACACTTTTTATTGCTCTTTGATACAGTGGAGGCCTGCTTTAAGGTGGTCACTGAGGAGTAAGAAGGTATGCGGATAAGTGTTTATGACTATAGATTGTAAATCAAATAGTTTGAGAAGCAACTTTTATCATGTTTAAAGTTGTTTTGATGAGCCAACACATTTTAATGAGTTGCTGTGTCTCATTGTTGATTTACATTTGTCTGTGACAATTGCCACAATGTTAAAAACACATAAAAAGACCTTTTTGATTGGAGTGGGTCTTTAACGTGTCCAGCCTGAATCCACTCTAAAGGCAACAATTAAGAGATAGAAAGTGAGTTACTTCTGCATCATGTTGGACACAGAGGAGAGAAAAGTGTCCATCTTCTTTGAAACCAGCTCAATGCCTTTCTTGAAAAAGCTGATCTGTGACACAAATAAGCAAACAGTTGGTCAAAAAAATCTGTTAAAATTATGCAATCAAAAAGCTTTTTTATGTCTGGACCAAAAATAAAAGACTGACACTACATTTTAACAGCTGCAGGTTAAAATTCATATTTTTCCTCATTGCCAATCATAAATGATTGAACTAAAAGGGAAAGCCCTGCTTGAGTGATAGGATGTAGAGGCTAAAAACTTTAGTGTTTTAACTACCACACTTGAAATGATTAAAATTATAAGTACTAAAAGATAAAGAGATAGCATCATAAAACTGTCATTTTTTTTTTACCAATAATCCATATCTATCCACAGTGAATGCAACTTTATTAGCAATGTAACATTAGAGAGTCGGTCATTACATTTTATGCAGTGTGGGAGGAAGTTAAATCTAAATATTCTTTTTGTTCCTCACTTTTCTGCCCAAATAAATTTTCCAAAGACGCTTGTATTTTATGAATGTTGCTAGCTTTGGTCTTTTCGTTTAGCGCTTATTAGAGCCCCTGCTTCGTCACAAATGGTAACTAGAATCCAGATGTTTTCCAAAACAAAACCTCCATCAAAATCAGAAATTAAACTAAACAGAAACCATGTAAGCTACCGTATGTATTCTTTGTTTTCCCCGGGGGTCGGGGAGCTTAGAATAGGGAGGGGTACCTGTGCCTGAGTGTAGCCTAGCATCGGTTCGAGCATGGCTACTCTCTTGCGGTACTGCAGGGCGTTGAGGGCGCAGTAGTACTGCAGGGAGGCCTGGTGCTGCTTCCTCCGGGTGTAGGCCACCTCCTTCACCAGGTCGGCCTTCAGCTACCAACACAGCACAGGGAGATTAGACATGCTTTTCAGAGTCAGTTCCCTTTCTGTGAGCGCAATCTAACGTATGCAAACACATGCAAATTAGAAACAAATGTGTTTTCTTAAAAGGAGACTTCCTGACGTGTTAGATAGCTCGCAAAGGCAGCAGTAGATTACTACAAATATTGGATTAACAAACAGCTTTTTTATCAATCATGAACAAGGATCTGCTGTTATTTCACCTTCTCATTCTCCTTCTTCTTGGGCAGTCGACTGTACTTGACCATCGCTGCTTCATGCTCTGCATCACAGAGGAGCAAAGACGTTTGAATGAAAACCTGATCTGTCTGCAGTTTGTTTCTGATTTTGTTTTACTCACCATCAGTAGCAATGCCAAATATTTCTTTTAAGGTGCTTATCTCTGCAGAATGCAAACATTAGCTGGTTGGAGTCGATCATTAAAGCTTTTGAGATTTTTTTTTTTTTTTATTCAATTAACTCACTACCTGTGAGGTCTTTCTCCCGGAACTGGATCAAAGGAAAAACCATGCTGTCAGCCATCTGGTTGGCCAGCTCGGAGTGGAGGGAGTTCAGCTGAGACACAAAGTAAATCAGATGAGAGGAGAGCACGACAAACCTCTGCCAAAGAAATGATTCATTACTGTTTTTTATAACTCAGATGGAAAATCTTCATGCAAAAAAGGAAAAACAAGGACTTTTACTGCGCCAAAAACTGTCAAATCCTTTTGGTACTGGTGCTGCTTATCAGCGAGATACAGCCTAGCCTTAACGTGTTGAAATCCAGATTAGTCTGAAGAGTTTGGCAAGTGCTAAAGTCCAAAAGATTATGAGCGGGCGTAATTCTCCAGTGTGCACGCAAAAAGAGAGTAAACAATCAGCCTGTGCTCCGAGTCCAAGTGCTGACCTGACTGGTTCTTGACGGTGATCCATGCATTAGTACTAATGCTTTAGCTAACCATCGTCCTCCTGCATTATCTTTCTTCATTTTTTTTAACCCACTCGATGTGACACTCATAACATCTGCTTCACCAGCACTCCTTCAGTCAATTTTTAAACCTTTCTTTAGGTTTCATTTCCTCAATGAGAACAGATGCTCCTCTTTTGATAATAACTATCATGTTTTTAGCCAAAATCTAAAAAACTATGTCATTTTCTAGGACATAGGTTTTTCAGAGCAGCAGCTGTTTATCCGAAATTTCCTTCTAAGTCGTTTGTAGGACTGTTGACACAATTCAACTCCGCCCCCGTCCCATCATCCACCTGTTTATGTGCTCTCCCACTAGCTTACAGCACCTCTGACCCCCAGATTCACCAAAGATGCAACAAAAATGAGCACTATCAGCTGTACAGGGGATGGATTCTGAAGGGATTCTCTGGTTTAGTTTGCTTTGATGTTGTTGTTGGTCTGCTTTTCAGTTCATCCGCTCTGTCAGCTTTTTGTTGCTTCCATGGTTTTTGTCATGTTTCAGTTTATTAAATGTCTTTTCGGCCACCTTGCCCGGTCTCCTGCATTTTAGATCCACCACTTCCTGACACTCGTCTATAAGTGGATTGGATAAGAGCGGAGCAGGGAGCTAACAGCTCGCCGTAGTAACTTGTGGGACATAATTTCAAACTGCATTTTTTTGTCTGCTCCTGATTCACTATGATTTGAATAAAGAAATACTCAGAAATCCAGTTTTAAGATGAATTATCTTCATATTTATGTTCTTAATCATCACAAAAGAAGCAGAAGAACATATTAAACACAACAAACTCATGGCAGGACTCACCTCTCCAACACTTTTTGCAAAGTTCTGCAGCGTAGAGATGACCTCCTCATCACCTTTCCCAAGGGCAAAATTCTGCAAGGCAAACAAAACATCAACCAAAACATACAATAAAATGCAGAAAAAAATTAGCAGGATAATCAATCTTAAAAATGTCAATAAATCTAATTGTAATAACAAAAGAATTTGTCTCACTCGTCACCACTGATGCAGAATCATTTTGGTTCTTCTCACTATTTTTGGCACAAAAACTTGTGAATTAAAAAAAAAAAAGAAAATATCTACTTACTTTCTTCTCATATTCCAGAAGCCGCTGCGAGAGCTGCTCTGTGGCCAATCCCATCTCACTCTGAGGAGGAAAAATAGGAGACATGAGAATACAAGAAATCATCTCCCAGCTTCTCTGGCTTTTTCTACGAGCAATTGGAGGCGAGGTGAAAACAAATTAGGGGTTAAAATCTTTGAATCTCTGAACAGTTCAACTGAAAAATGTCTGCAATATGCTCTGCAACAGAACATTAACAAGTAGGTGCAACATTTAAGAATTGTTCTGATGTATTTAAGGCTCACAATTAAATATGTTTTTGAGTTTTTAGAGGAAAACATCAAATATGAAATCATGAAGATGTAAAGAAAAAATAGTTTTGAATCCTACGATGTTCAACAATGAAACAGACAGTAATTTTCATTTTCTTGTTGACTCGTGACTAAGGAGAGCAGAGTGGGCGTGGTTCAGTACCTGCGCTCCAAACACCCGCTGCATGGACTGCAGCAGCTGGTTGGTGTATTCCGTCAGCATCCCTGCATCTTCCTCAAACACGCTCAGCAAAGAGCGAGTCTGCACAAAAGAAATATATATATATATATATCAAGAAAACAAACCACAACAACATGCTTCATTCTTGTGGTCAGATTTAAAGATATTCATCTGAAAGAGAGGAGGTAAATAAAATGAGTCACTTTGAAGACAGCCATTCATGCAAACTCCGTCAATCAGGAGTAACAAGGAAGTGCAGACGGCGCGGTGAGCACCACGCCCTCTGGATTGCACCTGTTTACACTCCACGAGTTGACTTTAGGCTTAAGCTTTCATGAGGTTCTGGCAGTGTTTCCCAATCACTTTCCCCCGGTATCCCTGTCCTGCACGTTTTACTCGTTTCTCTTCCAGCATACCTGATCTACTCCCAAGAATAGGTGAATACAAATGACTCATAAAATAAGTTCCCTTCATCACACAAACCGCTTATTTTGACAGTCAAAAGAGCTCAAACTTTATGATTTGGTAGAAACTATACAGTTCAAATAATATTCAAAGCAGAAAAAAGTATAAACAAAAAATAAATCAAAGTTATTCATTAAAAAGAGAGTAATTTCAGTACAAATGTAAATACACAAAACATGATATATCTGTAAAATTGTATAAATATAAGTTGAATTGTATGGAGATGGAACCAAATGAGCATTTATCTATGACAAATGTGTGTTGGATGTTTCCATATGTTTGTTTCCATGTGTATATTAGTTATCTGGAAGTGAATCTGTACTCATTAGAGGAGGAACAAGACTATAACAGATACTGGGTGTTTTGGGTGTGATAACAGGAGAAATTTATGAGGCTTTTCACTTCTTCTCACTCCCTTTCTGATTTTTTTTTTATCTTGTCCTAGTTTTCTTTGAAAGCACTAGTCCAAAATAAATGACTATCATCATCATCAAGAACCTGCAGATCATTATTGTGATGTAGTTTAGTTGCAGAATAAAAGCAGTCTCACTCTACTCTTTGTTGCATCTATATTTTACTGCACAAAGATGTTCTTTTTTTTTTACTCCTATAGAAAAATCCTCCACTACGAGGGTCTCTAAATAGGCTATTCTATTTAAAAATATATATTATTATTATTGAATGACAAAGAGCAGAAATAAAAAAAAGAAAACAAAACAAACAAACAAACAAAAAACTACAGTTATAACTACTTTACTACTCCTCTTCAGTGCCAGGCTACATCACTTTCTTTATGGGGGCAGAAGACTTTACAATTACATATGAAAAAAGGCAAATTTCAAAGTCTCAAGATTAAAAACCTTACTTTTGTTATTTTTGCTATGCTTTAAGAAGTGTGTATTGATGATTTCTTAATCTTTTTCAATAATTACACCAACATTTACTTGGGGGCCAAGTGCCCCCCTTGCCCCCCATAGCTCAGCCCCTGCTCCTCATATTAAGCCTATATAACTTGCACATATATATATTTTTTTTAAATGTGGTGATTTCAGTCAATTATTTGCCCTAGAGTAGGTTGTGGAATAATTCCAGGGGAGTTCCATTGTAGGAACCCCTCCCACAGTACCAGAACCGGGCCCAGTTCGGCTCTACAGGACGTTTATTTGAACATAATGAAGTAAAGGAGCGTCAAACTGCTGCAGATGCGGAGAAAGAGGTTAGAAGTGTGTGATGCCAGCATGGCAGCAAACATTAAAACAGCCTCTGATGGACGACAGAGCTGCTAAGGCTGTAAATAAACAAATGCAAAGAATCATGGGGGATTCGGGGTTGAATAGCATTTCCGGGGGTAACGCTTTCCTCCCTTCAGAGAAAGCAAGCGTATCCCCCGTAGGAAGATGATTACGTTCTTATATATTTGTGTCAACACACAGCTGTCATCGACCAGTGGAAACAACCTCCTGCATTTGCTGCTACTATCCTGGAAGCTAACCTTTAGCGTTCGTGATACGTTCGCTGCTACTGTGGTGCTTTTTTAATGAAGGAAAAGGCTGGCGGGCCTACCTGAGGACTATCATGCAGGGCGTCCTCCAGAAGCAGTTTATGATGAACGGCCGGCATCTTGTTAGCTGTGGAGAAGTAGGGAGCGGAGCTGGAATTACCAAATGATAGGACTCGTTTTCCCAGAAGTCTCCGCGACAGAAAGAGGCGGGCACAGTTTATGAGCTTCGAAAAGAAAATAAATATGTATTTGAAAAAAATATTAAATACTATTTATTTGGTAGTAGAATATTATTATAAAAATGTAATTATTTTATTATTGCAAATTAAAAAATATATATATTTTTTTTCTTTTTTTTTAAATTGTACACATTGCCCTCTTGTGGGCAAACAAAGAATTTCTGCTTCTCTGTATGTTTTTTTAATCGCAAGAACTTTTTCCCTTTGTAGTTTATGTTATAAATTAAGAGTCCTCCAACTCCAAGTGTATATTTCCACAATTATTAGAAGCAAATAACTATAAAGCATTACATAGAAATTTCTGTAAGATTTGTTTACAAAATCTAAACAAACAAACAAATAAATAAATGCTGGTGGAAAAAAACGCTGACAGAAAAGGAGGATCTAATAAATTAAAATAAAATTTTACTCTAATTTTTTTTTTTTTTAAATATTATTATTATTTTTTTTATTTATTTATTTACTTNNTCCAAGTGTATATTTCCACAATTATTAGAAGCAAATAACTATAAAGCATTACATAGAAATTTCTGTAAGATTTGTTTACAAAATATAAACAAACAAACAAATAAATAAATGTTGGTGGAAAAAACTGCTGACAGAAAAGGAGGATATAATAAATTAAATTAAAATTTTACTCAATTTTTTTTAATATTATTATTATTTTATTTGTTTATTT
>NC_050517.1:13255175-13256553 GCF_002922805.2 Oryzias melastigma
TCCTGTTCTGAGTTCTAGTGGACTAGAGTGAAGCTACAGATAACAATTTAACTGACTTTGATCTACAAACTTATCTCCTCCCTCCACCTTATCCCGGTCTGAGTGGGAGGCGAGGCTTTCCCAGGTCAACGGAGACAGATATAATCTGTTCATCAAGTTCCGGGTTTACCCTCAGGCCTTTTTATGTGGAACATTTTCAAAGCAAAGTGGAAAGTGTCCAGAATGTTCCCTGACTGGAAGCCTGAAACATGAGAAACTGTTGATTTAGATGCAGAGGGGTTCTTTTCTGAGGTTCCTTTGAACATTGTTGCTTCTCTCATATTTATTTGTTTATTTATTATGCTCATCATTCATTTATTCATTTGGACAATTTGTTTTTTATCTTTGTAATTTTTAGGGTAAATGTAATATTATTATTAATTTATGTCTTTTCTAAAACTTAATTTACTCTTATTTTATTTTTATTCTTAACATTGGATATGAAAGTATTGTATGTGAATATAGTGTTTCATTTAATAATTTATGTTATGTAAAGTATCTAAGAAAAAAACATTTATTTAAATATTTTTTTAACATCAAAGTTCTTCTCTTTGTAAGTTTGTAAGAAACTAAATCATTTTTGCATAAAACAGCTTGCATGGTGCATGCATCCGTCATGCTTTTAAGTTAAAAATATGTTTTTTATCATTTTTATTTTTTTTTATTTTGAGAATCAACATAAAAATAACCTATAAACTTACTAAATTAGAAGCTTTTCAGCACTTATTATTATGTTACAACATCTATTGGATATAATTATTAGTAAATGTTTGTAAATCTAAATATATATATAGATAAATATATATATAAATTATATTTCATAACACAAAGTTGTTTTGTTTTTTATTTGAAACATACTCCAACTCAGTTTTGAAAATAATTTTTTCAGGGAAATCTGCAGAGCACCTGTAGGAAACAGTGGATGACCTCCTGCAACAACAGGTTGAAGACCTTAAATCCAGAATAAATTGCTGCGGATTCCTTTACGACCTCAGATCTTATAGTCTTAAGATCCCGTTTGTTTTGCACGTGAAAGGAACTGAATCAACTTCAGTTCAGTAGCTTTCATAAACACATAATTTAATTGTTTTAAACATCTGTTGCATACATAGAAGAACTGATTTTAAAAAGTTTTTTTTTAAATAGTCGATTTAAACTTTAAGTTTATCTGTATTGCAAAGTCTCTGAGGTTGTTTTTGGTGTAAAAAGAAAGCTTTTGTCTGTAAAAAAAATGAACTTGACTTTAAAAATGGTGACCGACTGAATGTGAGAAGTGCCCTTAGACTGAATGCATGGTGTCCCGCCGTATTAACTCCCCTCATATGACTGCTCCTGTTGT
>NC_050517.1:13256749-13286824 GCF_002922805.2 Oryzias melastigma
TTTATTTTCTTTTATTTTGAGAATCAACATAAAAATAACCTATAAACTTACTAAATTTGAAGCTTTTCAGCACTTATTATTATGTTACAACATCTATTAGATGTAATTATTAGTAAATGTTTGTAAATCTAAATATATATATAGATAAATATATATATAAATTATATTTCATAACACAAAGTAGTTTTTTTTTTATTTGAAACATACTCCAAATAAGTTTTGAAAATAATTTTTTCAGGGAAATCTGCAGAGCACCTGTAGGAAACAGTGGATGACCTCCTGCAACAACAGGTTGAAGACCTTAAATCCAGAATAAATTGCTGCGGATTCCTTTACGACCTCAGATCTTATAGTCTTAAGATCCCGTTTGTTTTGCATGTCCAAGAACTGAATCAAATAAAACCCAACTTCAGTTCAGTAGGTTTCGTAAACACATAATTTAATTGTTTTAAACATCTGTTGCGTACATAGAAGAACTGATTTTAAAAAGTATTTTTTTTTTTTATAGTCAATTTAAGCGATAAGTTTATCTGTATTGCAAAGTCTCTGACGTTATTTTTTGTGTAACAAGAAAGCTTTTGTCTGTAAAAAAAACTAACTTGACTTTAAAAATGGTGACCGACTGAATGTGAGAAGTGCCCTCAGACTGAATGCATGGTGTCCCGCCGTATTAACTCCCCTCATATGACTGCTCTTGTTGTGTGAGAGCTGAAGACGGTGTGACTGAAATGAGAGAAGGAGAGGGAAAGAGATGCACTGAGAATCACTGGGGGCAATAAATTGACCCGTGCATGGCCTCTGTGGTTTCATGTTTTGAGACTTCAGGGATTTTTCTTGACTTGCATTGATTTAGGAGAGCTTTAACCCCCCCTTAAAACCTCTAAGTCTGCTGTTTTATCACCAAAACAATTATTATTTTTACTCAGTCACACAGGCTGATATATTAATGCCCCCTTTTTTTTAACACCTTTTATATAAAAAGGAAGCTCCCCATTGGCTGAGTCACACTCCACCCTCCGCCTCCTTTACCAGGTTTCCCGGGCAACCATGTCAGGGTGGAGAAAAAGAGCAAATCATGTGAGGGCAAAGCATCTTCCCCCTCTCTGTCATTCTCTGTGTGCTTCAGATTGTGTGTAGAAAAGCTCCTCTCGAGGCGCTCACTTGAGCTCCTCCTTACACTGCAGAGTGGACGCAGAAACTCAAGGTAGAGCGTCACTCCAGCACGGGGGATCCCGTCAAGTCATTCCATTGACCTTTTCCTTCTCCCAAAGTCCCCCCGCCCTCCCACTCGCTTTCCTGATGTGCGGTGGGTCTCCCTCCTGTCCTCGTCACCCCTCCGCTCGCTAAGCTTCTCCGCACAGCCTGGACAAGCGGCTGCATCGATGCAAAAATGGGATGTGGCAATTCCTCCACCACCAGCACCTCAGGAGGGGGTGAGTGTTTCAGGGACATGGTCATTTCTGCATGATAACAGGTGAATGTGAGTGAGAGGCGTCATCTGCATCAGGGGGAGACGGTGTTGGATGTTCATGTATGTCAGTAGTATGTAGATGTGAGCGCGTGTTTGCTGGATTTCATTCATGAAAAAAATGCATGGAAACCTCTGAAGCTCTCAGTAACCTGACATGTTTGTGGATCGATGGTGAAGGGACTCCCGTAGTGGAAGGTGAATAAGTTGCTAAAGGAATGTCCATGTCTGACAGCGATGAGACTGATACAGATTCCTTTGAAAAGAGAGAAAATAAGGTTTATTTTTCAGTTTGTGTGTTTTCCATGGAGTGTTTGAGGCTGGTTTCCAAGGATTTTTCAAGACAAACTATTCAGCTGGCATTTAACCAATCCTTGTCTCCTCACTTGACAGATGCTGCTCTGAAAGCAGGCACTAAAACACAAAATCGACTGCTGGGTTTCATTCACAAAACCTGAAGGATGGACGAAACAAACTGAACGTCTTGCTTTTCTCCTGACTTTCTCGGTTGCTCTCACAGAACACATTTTAAATTATACTGAATAAACCTCCAGGCACCACAGTCAAATTGAGATAATAATTACTTTGAAGTATCTGCAGGATTACCTCACCACCACTGCCCATTAAAGCTTGTGTGGTGTGTGTTTATGCCTGTGCAAATGTGTGTGTGTTTGTAGGTACCTAATCAGTACTTGCCAGGCGTGTTCACAGAGCCACAAACGGCTACTGGTTTCAATGGGATCTCTTTGATGTGAACCAGGCATTTTGCTTTTAAAGCACATCTTAGATTTTTTTTTAACTTTGACATCTTCTAACACTGATTTATGTTGGTTATTTTATGAACTTTGAATACAACTGTCAAATACGTTCATACATGTTGGATTCATGTCCCAAAAATGCCGCCTCTATCATACTTGTTCATGGATAAGGAAGAAACTCAATTGGAATTGAGTCTTTTTAATGAAAAAGTTGACGTGGAGTACTCTCCACCATGAAAGACAAAACCCTGTAGAATAAACTCCAAAAACATAGTCCTCGAGGTGGCTCATGTGTGGCTAATGTTTGTCAGGACAGAAGTACTCACCCCATGTATGCCATCATTTATAGCTTTGTTTTACAGTGGAAAAGTACTGATCAGAAACACCCCCTAACTGGTTTCTTGTGGGTCAATGTAACAATACATTCATCCATTTGTTAATAACAAGGTATAAAAGTGTTGCATCCTATAAAAGTGTTAAAATGCTTTTGTGTAGTATTGTATGAAAGTATAAAAAAGCTTTTATTTAGTATAAAAACCCTTCTGCGGCAATCTAAATGCAGGTTTATCAGCAAATTTGGCCCAGCGGCATTTGCAAGGCGGCAGGCGTTTTAAGAAAAAGTTGAAGCTTAATGCACTGTAAAAAGTGAAATGTTGGATCAAATTAAAATATTATTTTATGTATTTATCAGATTCAAATTTTGAGTTGAGTACACATCGGACATTTCAAGTTGCTGAAAACTCATCATTTTAAATGTAACAAATTATAGAACTTTTGTTAATTGATCCACTTTTTTTCAATGTGGTGGGCAGAGAATTTTTCTCTAAACGCTAGTAGTTGTTTTTTTTCGTGGCAGTCCAGCGACAGGCGGGAATACTGCTATTACAAAATCAAGCAACATCAGGGCGGCCACAGCTTTGATTTGACGACTTGTACATGTCTGTCTATATCAAGTACCACAGCGTGTCGTTCTTCCCATCTGATGGTACTACCACCGTCTACATTCATGACCACGCCAACAATTTTCAAGAAAATCGGGCGGTGGCAAGAAATCTGGAAGCAGCTGTTGCAGTTGTAGCATTAGTAAAAATCTTACATTTTTTATGCAAAAATAAAAAAATATATTGCAAAGTTTTTAAAATTTCTCATTTCTCTCTTGTAGACAATGAATTTGTAGACTACATCAATTTTCTTGAATGGAAACAGAAAATGGTAAACTCTCCGAATAATCCATCCATTTCTCAATCAATTTTGGGGTCACCAGATCTTGACCTGGCTACTGTTGGCAATAGGTGGGGTCTACCCAGGATGGGTCACCAGGATATCGCAAGACAACTTTAACACCTAGAGACAGTTCCAAATGATCAATAAACCTACAAAGCATGTTTATGGACTATAGAAGGAAGTTTACATTTTCAGAGAAAACCCACGAAAGCAATAGAACATACAAACTCATCCCCAATTGGGACAATACCTTCTTACAGCCGTCCCTCAATGATTTTAGTGGCAAATTCTTCAACAAGTTTGAACAAAAATAAATGACATCCATAACACCATTACTACTAGTCTTACTTGTAGCTGAACCATCCATAACACATGAGTAGTAGGTGGATTGTTTGGCCCTGGTGGACAACTGGAGGGTTTATTTCTGTGCTCATTTATTTTTTATGTTGTTGTTCCTTCTTAGAGGTCAGTGATCAGCACAATGGCAAAGAGGAGTGACATCCTGTCACTCTGACAAATGTGGACTTGCGCTCGCTCTCATTAGTCCATGCCAGCTGACACCAGGTCACACTCAAAGGACACTGTCTTCAGCATCATTACTTCAGTAGAAAAACACTAAAATACAGTTCAAGTAACTGTAAAGTACTTCCCTCTCACGCAATTAAAAATTTACCACGTAGTATTAGTTATAGAATTTGAGCATCTCATTTAAGATTTATCAACTAAAAATGACTTAAAGTTATGTGGCACTAAAAAGCACAGCGTGATGCAAGAACTCATAATGAGTTAGAATGAAGTTGGAGCTGCTGGCGAAGTCCAAACAGTTGGAAGTGTTCATGCAGTTGCTATTTTTGACTGTTTCCTCAGCTTTTCTGTACTGTTTATTCAGATTACCATTTATTTAAAGTGCTTTTCAGGAGAGAAAAATGAAGCTCAAGCTTTACAAGATACATTCCAAATTAAATCCAGGTGTTTATCAACCCTTCCTAATATTACTACACACTTTTACTCTTTGCTCATCCCAAGACTTGTGCATTCAGACATTCACCCTTGGAAATGAATGAGCTTTTGTCAGCGCACTGAAAAGGCTCCTTTGTCGTATTAGACAGACTCAAATATGCGAGCTGCAAAGCAGTTCCCCTCAGAAGGGGTGAACTTTCTCCTTTATGCAACATTCGACTTTCCACCATTTATTTATCATTTCTGTATTTTTTATTCAAGGATCTTTTCTGCATCGTGATGTATGGCAAAAGGAGAGTTTCTGAAGGACAGATGCTTCCATTTATGTGCTCGTACATAACTGTACATACTAGGAGGAAGTTTGAACGTATTATAATCCTTTCATGGCTCAGAGCTCACTGTGCTGCCTGCCATTCATCAAAGATTACAGCTGTTGTTGACAGTCAAGCTGACCACAAAGAATCGCTCTGAAAATAAGATGTGTCACTCTGTTTTAAAACTAACTGTAACTTTTTAACATAAGTATGGACTAGATATATAGCATTACCTGTGATTATGCTAGTGTGAATGCTGTAAGCTGAATTTGGCAGCTGAAGATGCTAGCGCTGATAGCTAAAGATGTTGAAGGTGATAGCTACAAACACTCAAGCTGATAGCTGAAAACACTGAAGTTGATAGTCAGCTAAAATATTAGGCAAATGTCAAATTAGCCAAAAAAAAAGCTAAAAAAAAACCCAAAAAACTTAGGTTAGTCAAAACAGCTAGCATGTAGCTAAAGAAAACTGCTAAACTTCAAAACAGCCAAAAAAACTTTTTTAAAAAGCCTTAATTATCCAAAACAGCTAACATGAAAATATTAGACAAACTCCAAAACAGCCTAAAAAAAAAAAAAAAATCATTTATTAGCCACAGCTAGCATGTAGCTGAAATATTAGCTAAACTCCAAAACAGCCCAAAAAAATCTTAATAAATGCCAAAATAGTCCAAAAAGCTTGCAATTAAAAATTTTGTTAAAACTGTAACTTTTTAACATAATTCTGAATAATAATTATTCAGCATAATTATTCTAGAATAAATAAACTTAAACCTTAAATAACTTTCAATATATTACTCTCCAAAAATATATATGTTGTCAAAATTATAAGTTAAAAATATAGTAATTGGTTTTATAATTGTATAAAGTCATGCTAAATCAAAAAGTCTTTACTTGAATTCACATGTAAACTAATGTGCTTCAGAGAACACCCACTTGAAGAAACTCATTTCTCCTCTGTGACACAGAACATCCTCGCAGAGGAGGGTTAGACTGTATATTCAAAAGTCCGTCCCTATGCGTTGCTGTCAATAAAAAAAAACAATTTTGGACACCTCTTTCCTACAAATGCCCCCAAAACTGGAGGGGTAGGAAGAAGCCGTAGGGATAGGTGAAGAATTTGGATTCGACCTTGATTTAAAGACATGCAAAACCCCCAAATCTTCTGTCTATGAGCATATCAGTGTAATATGATTAATTTGTCCCTGATTGTTTGTTTGCTCATGTGTATGTATGTATATGTTTGTTTGTTTATTTGTTCATTTATTTGTTTGTGTATTTGTTATTGTTTTTTTTTAAACAAAAAAATAATGTTTAAAGTTCCTGTTGAGTTCATGTTCTTGACACCAAACACCTATTGGTCCATGATGTGTCAGTGATGAGCTGGGGGTGTTTTTTTCTGCAGTAGTAACACCTTCTATTGATGTTTCTGATACTTCTATTGTGCAGATGGACTGCATGTCGTCTAAAAAAAAACTGTCAGCTGTTACATACGTATACTGATAATTATAAAGCATGCTCTTCCATTTCTCCTGTTTGAGAAATATTTTCTGTCATATATATTAAAAAGAGCATAATCATTTTTTATTAATCATTTAGTTCAAAGTTCCACTCGGATCATCTTTTGATCAATTGTAAAAGCGCTCTCAGTGGTCTTCTGATTATGATTATGACGTTTTTAGTCAAAATAGTCGTTTTCTAGAACATAGTTTCTAGAATTGCATCTGACTTGTGGGCATAGGCCTTCAGCTTGGAGTAAGAGTTCCCATCATCCCTTTGTTTACACATTCTCCCACTAGCTTACAGCCCCTCACAACCCCAATTTAATAGTTAATGATTAAAGGACCACTGGGAGGGTTTATACAATGAATCAAAAGATGGTTCACCTGAAGCATAACAAGTGAATCACATGCTTATTGATTGGTAATAGGTTCTGTTCTCTAATTTAAAGCTATTGCAGAGGTACCACATGTTACAGAACCTCAAATGACTGGATGAGGCTGATTTTAAACAATCCATTGACTTCTTTGTTCCTAACTCCAACTCTATTTTAAAACAAATGTCTGGGGTTTTTTCCATTTTATTATAATAATGTGAAGTAAGAGGCACAAAGACTTTAAAAATGTGGGAGGCAGATTTTATTCATGTAAACGCGGAATCAAATTTAAAACTAAAATACAGAATGTAGCCTCAGTTTTGATGTGCTGCAGCCTTGAAGGGATAAATAGCTTCTGGCAGGATGATGAATGCTTTTCTATACGTACAAAGAACATTGCTACCAACAAATCAGACTGGATTTAGCACTGCTCTGTGCATAAAAGTCAGAGGTTTTACTGTTTGTTGCAATCCTAACAGAAACACGTGCAATCATTTTCTCTTTATTTACTAAATGCAATGACATTTTTTTGTGGTGGGATGCTTATTCTGTGTTTTGGAGTCAAATACACTGACATTACAACTTTGTTCTGTTCACAGGGCCTGCAGAGGCTTCCAAAGATGTGTAAGTACATTCATCCCTTTCTAATTATCTTAATTGTCTGTTATTGATTTCCATCCTAAAACTGCTGTTTTTTTTTTTTTTTTACAAGATTTTAATGCACTTAAAAATACTGGAAAAGAGGAAGTAGTTGATTTAAGCCAGATTTTCACAAGAAACCGTGTTCCTTGAGTCTTTAATTGATTTCATGCCGGGTTTAGAATTTGAATGTACTCGGAAGACATTAAGTTTTTCTCTGAAATGTCATTCAGAGAATGTGTTGTTTTGCTATCAAGAGTCAGCATTTGTCATTTGAGTGTAAAGGGAAGCAGCATTTCTAAAGCGTTTCCAGGAAAGAGACGGAGAATGTCGCAGTAATCCGTTTTGTAACCTTTGTGTGATCTCCATTGATAGAAACGTTGATCATGTGAAGGACTACTGCTCCTCAAGAGGAACAAAGCCCAGAGCTAGTCATAAAAAAGCTTTTGGATTTTTTTGTAAAGTTTAAATGAGGAGTATCCAAAATACTAAATGACCTTTTTGAAGAAAAAATAAATAAAAAAAGCCTTACTCTGTGTTTATATGCCTCAGTTTGCGATAGTCCCAGGAAGCTATGATTAGCTGATTATGCTTTGGTGTGTCAGCTCCCTGCCGTCAGCTCTCGTGGGTCCTAAGCTGGCTGCTTTGTGGTTATCAAAGAGCATACATGCTGACAAAGTACAGGGAGTGCAAACAGACTCATGGACACACGTATATGGAGAGAAAATAGACTCAACTCGATTTGTACGTGCGTAATTCTTGAGTTGTAGCTTTTCTGCATAAGTACAAAAATGATGAAATTAAAAAAAATACAACTTACACATGCACAACTTAAAATTACAACAGCTTGAAACTAACTATGCACACATAAATATTAAAAATGATGCAAGGATGTCTTGTTACATACACACTAAACCACATTTACACACAAATCTGATGTGGAACTCTTTACACGTCTCCAAGATTTGTGTGTGAATGATGCGTTTAAATGCTTCTAGAATGATGGGTCATTAGAGTTTTCTTATCAGCTGCTTTGAAGCCAGATCTGATCGAATCCCTTGATTGAGGATGAACCTCACAAAGGCGCTGAAGGGAATGTCCAGCTGTGAGGGAGCGATGAGATAAGAGAAAATTTAGTTTTGAATGTTATAAAAACAGATATTTAGACTATTTAATGTTAATTATTGGGAATACCTGTTTAAGAAAGTGAGAAAATGTCAAGTTTTTGCCAGATAATTTTAACAATAAGATCAAACTGACTGATAAGAAAACTCTAATGACCCATCATTCTAGCAGCATTTAAACGCATCACTTACACACGAATCTTGGAGACGCGTAAAGAGTCACATGTCAGATTTGTGCATAACAAGCAATTTGTGTGTAATTTTTAAAGATTTGTGGGTTTAGTTAGTTTTAAGCTGTTGTAATTTTTAATTGTGCATGTGTAAATTGTATTTTGTATTTCTTTGAATTTAGCCATTTTTGGAAATGTGAATACAGAATTGCAAGCATACAAAGTCATAAACAAAATGCAGTGTATTGTAATTCTTGAGTTACAAATCAAGGCACATTAGACACACACAAATCGGGGTGAGTCTATTTTCTCTCCGTACATTTAGAGCCTTTTTTACAGCATTGTAGCAACTTTGTTGGAGCCAATGTAAATCTATTATAGACTTCATTAAATTTTATTGTTGTTGTTGTTTTAAGTGTAAAAATACAATGTAGGTTATGAATACATTACTCCGATCATCTTTTCATCTACTTAAAAATCGTTCCCAGTGGTCTTTTAATTATGATTATGCCGCAGTTAGACCAAATTTGAAAAAATCACGTTGTTTATAGAACGTATTTTCTGCAGAGTGACAGCAGCTTGGTAGAAATTCACCTCTGAGTTGTAGGCGGGACTGTGAGAGCAGGGTAAGCCCGCCCCCTCTTCTCATCATCCCCTTTGTTTACACTCCCACTAGCTTACAACCCCTCACAACTTAACATTACCATTGCAACAAAAGTGGCTATTAATATTGGAGCTATCCAGTCGTACAGTTTTGATCCAGATTCTAGCTCAGATGAGGAAACCAAAGATGGTTTGATTTGTCTGCTGGAGGAAGCCTCAGAATGGAGCGGGGAGCTCGTCCTACAAGCTTTTTTTCAAATGTCACTTTTTCATCCACCTCTGATTCACAATGATATGAATAAAGAAATGCTCTTTTAAATGTCCTCCATCAGCAGAAAAATGCCCTGAGAATGTGTTAAAAGCATTAAAAGCACACTTTATGGGTGAAAGAAGAGCAAAAAACATGAAAAACTGCCACAAATAACTAAATCAACACAAATGAATCCTTCATAATGTATTTTTTCTTAACATTAGAAAGTCAAGCATGAAAAACTTTTGGGTCAATAACTATTTTGGAACAAAGGTTTACATTTCCGAGAGTGTTTTTGTATTGTGAGATATACAATACAATAGTTTACCTGAGGATCTGAGAGTTTCTGCCTCTGTGGAGATTTTTAAGCGTAAATTAAAAACATCTTTTCAAGCTAACTTTTACATAACTCATTTAACCAACTTATTTAGTTATACAGTATGTTGGGCTTTTAAGGGTTTAATTGCTTTTCTGGTTTATCTTTTTTTTGTTTTTCTTTGTCTACCTCTTCAATTTTACCCACATCCTTTCCTTTATTGTCTATTTGTATGTCAGTTATATTGTTGTTGCTTTTATTTAATGTATATTATGACTTTTTATTGTTTTCAAGTGATAAAGAAAAAACAAGACTGATCATTATATTATAGTATATTCATTTTTATTCATTTTGTATTCCATCTTAAATCTTTAATCCTAAATTAGAACCTAATCTAAGAAACAAACATTACCTCTCAAACTGTATAAATTAGTAAAGCTTTTTTTTAAAGGAGATACACAAACAGAGTGTGTAAAAAAGGAACATTTAGACAAAATAAATCCTCAAAAGTGGATTTAAAAGATTTGATTTGTTTCTAAAATGAAGGAGGCTCCAATCTATGAAGATGAACTAACTCCTGCTGAAATAGAAATAGCCAATTCAGGCTGCTTCATTATCAGCTGTTGACACCAGGGAATAATCAGAATTCCCTGTAGAGCACCTCAACTGCAGCTCTGCAGCTCAGCAAACACACTTCCACCGTCCAGCATCTGCTCTTCCTAATTGTTTTGCATGTTTGACTCTGTTGCCTAAGAGCTGATCTGACATGTGGTTTTTCTCTCAATCAGGACAGAAGATTCCTCAGTAGAAGATGAAAAAAGAAGGTATGTGATCATATTTAGTCAGACTGAAGCAGGTTTAATTCCAATGACAAACATTTTGACATCGACATCCTGTTTCTCTGGGATGATGAATCATTGGAGGCGTCATTTCCTGTAATCTAAGTGTGAAGATGAAGTAGTCGAAGCCAAAAAAAAGTTTGTATCAGTCATAATTTAATTTAGCTTAGTTTTAAATATAAAATTATATAATTATTAGTCAAACTTTTCCCCTATATGGAAAATAACTCTTAATTTTTGCATTTTCATATTAAAAAAAATAAAAAATTAAAACATAGAAGCTAGTGTTATGTGTTCACAACATTTTCAGAGACATAAAATAGAAAAACAGCTTAAAACTCCTGGTTAATGGAAATGACCCTTAAATTGTGAAAACAAAAAAAAAAAAATCAATTATGGTGGTGCGCCACCTCTGACCCTTCCTACGAGAAACTAATGCTTAAAAAAGGTTCCTAGGTGTAAATTGAAAGTAAAACGACTGGTAGTGAAGGAATATGGATGATATTTTTATGCATTTTGAGCAAAACCAATTTGTCACAAGAAAGTGTCAAACGTAAAAATTGAGCAAAATCGTCAAACAAGCAGATAAACTCCTCTTTCCTTCCTCTTCTAAGGAACTATGGCGGCGTGTACGTGGGTCTACCCGCAGACCTGACCGCTGTGGCGGCCAGCCAGTCCAAGTCCACACGAAAAGGCAAGTAAATAACACCATTAAATGGATGAAGCTGTAATGCTGACGACATTTTGGAGCACCCCAGGGCATATAAAAGGTGCAGAAATGTTTTTAATTAATTAGTATGAACATTTATGAACATTTTATATTAAAAACATGTAATCTTTACAGCTGAAAAAAGTGTAATAGACAAGCTACTTTTATTTGAGTAAAAGTTTTAGATGCTCTTATGCGTGCTGAAGGATTCACTCTTCCTTTTCCCCCCAAAAGTATAATTATGCTTGGTGGATTGAGTGGATATTTTGAACACTTGACAGTTACAACAAAAAGAGAGAAGGAGTGAAGTGTTCTAATTTTCCCTCCATAAATATCTTGGCTGTAAATTCTTCTTTTTTCCGCCTTTTGCAGACTAGCAACTACAGAAACGCAACAAAGACCACAGGTTGGTGAAAAAAAAGAAAAAAGCTGTTAACTCTGTTTTTAACACTTTTTCTCTTCCACTCCCCACCTCCATCTTTTTTTAAACACAATGTGAATAACTTATTTTTGTCTTTTAGGAGCCTGGTTAGATGCGCTGATCTGCATTTTCACCTTTTCGTACGTGGAAAAGTTGTTTCATGGAGCCACACATGGATGCTCCTTTTGTAGCTTCCATCAGCAGACTCCGCTTCGCAAACAAAGCAGCAAGTACTAGAAAAGAACACACTTTGGACAAACAGTGGGCAACAAAAGCAGGCGTAGAGGCAGTTATCTTTGCTGCTCTGTCATGACTTCAAAACTTTCCCTTTCTCAGGAGGAAACGGAGGATCCTGCAGACACACAACAGCCTTCTGCAGTAATAGCCTCTTCTTGGTACTTCTCTGCTGTGCATCAGTGACTCATTGTGTGGCGAAGACATAAATCATCATCGCAAAAAGCCGCAAACGTGACAGAATATCGGCATTATTCAAAACAGCTTTGATTGCAATCAGGGAGCTGCTGCTGGAACAGAAACACAGCTGAACAATGACTCTCACAGGCCAAATTAAAGTTGTTTTAACTCAGTTTCCTAAATGTTCTGGGAGTCCCAACCAGGTTTGTGTATTTTCAACTTACGCCTCCCACTTGTTAAATGATTTTAGTACAAGAGTTGTGACACTTAGAGGACCTGCTGACTGCCTTCTTCATGCTCTATCTAGTAGCTTCTCTTTCTATATAAATATAGTTATAGACACTATGTTTTAACCCCCATGGATTATTATTATTTTTCGTTTGTTTCCAGGTAAAGAAAACAAAGAATATATAAGATAGAAAAAAGGAAAAGAAATACAAGATATGCTCAGTTATTATTTTTTGTGTAATTATTTGACAATTTGGTGGTCTGTCTGATCCATCACAAATAATGTGAATCTTACTTAAATGCATATACCAATGTCATTGATTCTCACTTTTTAGAATGACAATTTTCATATTCATCCATTTTTTTGAAGGAGTGAGAATGTTTTACTTCCTTTTTTGGTCACATCTGTGCACATTTCCAAGATAAAAATTGTTTAGTCATTGTTTGGCCAGAGTTAACATGTGCTGTGCAGTTATAAAAGCTACAAATAGTTAATTTAGTTCCAGGAATCTCATTTTGTATTCTAGATTTACTGGAAAATCAAAGAAAACCCTCTTGGTTTATTTGACTATATATGTAAGTTTACACAGTTTTCAGAACATGGAAAAAGAGTTTGTGTTTTGTTGAAGTATCCTTAAAAAATACTTTAAAATGATAAGATTTTAGAATCAACAGAAGTGGTTTGAAAACAGAAGTCAACATAGACATAAAATAATCAATTAGGCAGATTTATTTCAAAAATCTGTGTATGTGTGTAACAAAAAACATTGTGGTCGTCCACATGGGAACTGGCTGTTTTGGAAGCGTAGCTGGGAGAAAAACACTTCCCTCTAAGGACAACATGACCAAATAGTTTAGTTCTGCAAAGATGCATTCAAACAAGCCAAGAACAAACAAACAAAAAACATTTTCACTGTAACTACAGGGCAAAGTGGTGGGTGTATAGTGGTTAGTTCTTTCTCTTTTTTGTCCAATAACCTGGATATTATGCACACACTGAGTTTACTTTATGCTTGTTTAACCACAGAGTTCTACAGGTTAAATTATGGCTCTATCTATCAGTAAAGCTTTGCCAAAATTAAATGTCCTCAACAAGGAACTCCAAGCACCATCAGCTAATTTTGTAGGGATTCCAAAATGAGAAAAGAATTAATGCCAGCCAGTCTAAGCTACATTTCTGACTACTTTGATATGATGTAAAGCTCTGCACAGACAAAAGCTCTAAACTTTTTCTAGCATGACGAAGGATAATATGATCTTTTACTCAAGCAGGAGACAGAAAACGTGTTCTAACATTCAATTCACAGATTATTGATTATGTTTTATGAGCTTCATTTGCATTTTATTTGGACTTTTCAGGATTATTGTGCTGTTCAACAGATACAGAAAGCTAGAATTCACTGATTTGCAAATGTATTTTTCATTATAAAAAGCATAAAAAACCTAAGAGTCAGCACATTAAAAATTAAGTGCTAATAAGTAAAGTTTGAACTAAATTTGATTTCATTTAATATTTTGATTTTATTTACATTTTTTTTATGTCTGTTTTTATAAAGTGCAACAAAGTGCTTTCCTTTCTCTTGTTACACAAATTTTATCTATTCATCATTTTCTATAAACCACAAAAATAAAATTAATTTAGTTAAAATACAAATCAGATTCCCAGTTTTTGATTATTTTTCAGGCAAATTTCTTGAAAAAATGGTGAGATTTTGACATATTCTGTTTTTCTCCATTAAAATAATAATAATAATAATAAATGTCTGTTTTATCTCTGTTTTGATTCTTGTTTTTTCCTTCAAGTTAAACTGCAGCAGAAAATGAAAATGTTTGCTTAAAGTAAAGATACTAACAAGATAAAACGTCACATGACCTCTAATAAAAACAGAAAAAATAGTAAGAAACTAATGAATTGAGTTGTTTAACACAAAAAGAACATTTTTATAGACAAATGTATCCTCCATCTCTCCTAACATAAACTATGTTTGTGTTTTTTATTGTTATTAATGCAAACATCAGAAAAGTACAGGTAAAAGACACTGAATAAAAGACAGATTGAGTGATTTGAGAAACTGATTTGTGAGCCAATGAGCTGCAACACGTTTTAATTTCAAACTGGATGATTGTTTGTTAACTTCTTTGAATCAAGACATTTTTGAAACTTTTCATTTCTGTTGTTCACGTTTTCTTTTGCTCCTGCTCTGGGTGCTTTTTGCCACATGTCTTAGGTAGCACTGGTTGCATGCGAGTTGGAGATATACTGAAGTATCATGTTTCGGCTGCCCATTCAAAAAAAATGATTGTACATTTTTTTGTGTAATAAAGCCAATTTTTATTGACTTGTTCCGTTTGCTTAAAAAGTGGTAAGAATTTGATGGTATGTTGTTCAGCATTTAGCGCAGTCTTGGTCAGTCTGTTGAAGGGGCGGAGCTACTGGAGGATAGCTAACCCAGCGGCAAAAAGCTTTGCCCCTCCCCCAAATATTAAGTCAATATTAATATCATTATTAACAAAGATTAAGAAATCATCAGTACAAACTTCTTTAAATTCCATATTAGAGGCCCAAATGTATTATTTTATTTTTTTCTACTACGTCACATTAATAATGAATTAATAAACCTCTGCTAAACTAACTGCTGTTTTAATCATAAAAATAATAAAACCGTATTTTTATCAAATGATTTTTAATGACCTTCCGCTCTGCCGTTTTTATTTGCCACCCTTCCAAAGTCGTCTGCCCCCCTCGGCCCCTCATGTAAAATGTTCTTGTTCCACCCCTGGTTTATTGGCTATTTTTATTTATTGAGAAAAGCAAACTGTTATACTTTATCTTATAAAAAAGTGCCTTTTTATTCATAATGTGTAAATGCCTGCTGTTTGTCTTTTCAATATTTTCTTTCTGGTGCTCTCCACTGTGATCTCCAACGAGAAATTTCGGATTCATCCCATTTAAGTTGGGTTTCAGCTCACTGTTGCGTCGTTATAAGAATTCACTGCTGCACACACAACAGGCAGCATGGGGTTTATGACTTTAGATAAAGAGCAGCGCTGTGTCAGATTTAGTGTTTGTTTCATCATACAACATTCTTTTGCTTCAATATTTTTATTTCTACTCCACTGGTTCGGTCTCCATCAGAGGCCTTTGACTTTTTCCAGCATGTTGGCTGCCTGTCTCCCCCTCTTTTATCAACCTCACTGTGCCCTTTACTATAGCTGCATCGTCGTATGATGAACGTCGCTTCCTTTGTCCTGCTCAGATCAGATAACAAAGACACTGCTATATAAGATGGATCACAAAAATTCTGCAGTGGTTGCAGATGATGCAGCAGAGCGTAAAGTATCAAAGATGGATCCCTTATTGACTGATTTAGAATTTTCCGGTTATGTTTTACAGATATATATATATATACAAAGAAATCTAAGAAATGTTCTTGTAATTCATGTTATTCTAGCTCCTGTATGTTTTTGTTGAGCAGCTGACAGTTATGGGAACACCTGAAGGTCAAAGCAGCCGGAGATTTTTTCAATTATTTACAGTACATGACATTTTGCACACTAAGAAAGATTTGGGTAAAAAAGATGCTAAAGAAGCTAAAAGATGCTGTTTGATTGAGTGCACAAGTTTATTTTAATATGATAACACATTAGGTTAATTTGATTTTTTGATTTCATGGATCGCACTCGACCCTATAAACCTTTTTGTGTCACATTTGATACACACATTTCTGAGACCCCCCACCCATCTCATTAGCATTAGCCAAACTTTCCTTGAAATTGCATATATTTTTATCTATTGTTAAAGCATTCCTAGTGGTATTTTAACCAGTGACATTTAACCATAATTATGCAGTTTTTAGCAAAAATAAAGAAGCCTGTGTCATTTTTTAAGACATATTTTCTGCAATGGGGCAGGAGTTCATTAGAAGAGCTCATCTGGGTTGTAGGCGGGACCGTTGGGATGAAACTTAGCTTGGCTGCCATCAGCTCTTTGTCTGCACTTTCTCCCACTAGCGGCAAGCACCTCACAAGCCAAAGGTAACATTAATATATCGAAGAAAAAAAGAAAAATGGTTTAAAGCAAGAAGATAGCACCTCAGACAAGGAAAAAGAAGATCTTAATGGATCTACTTGCCTGTAAGTGAAAGATTTAGAATTGTAACGGAGATGGAAGATTCTGGCCTGCTGTGGCAGAAACTCATCATAAACTCGAGCTTTTTCAAACGTCCGGATTTCATCTGCTCCTGTTCCAACGCAATCCAAATTCAGGAATACTCAGAAACACAGGATTAATCTTAAATAATTTTATATGTATACTATATAAGAGCATGTTAACACGATTTTGTCTTTTAAAAACCCATTGTGTATAATTTAGTTCATGTTTTCTGTTCTGTCACTTTTGTAAATAAAGTTTGATTTAATTTGTAGTTCATCATTATTCCACTTGGGGCAGTAGAACGGCTTTTCCTGCTCATTTCAAAATGGCTGCCCCCATGAAATCTTAAATTTGCTTTTGGCGGGAAAAAGTTGAGCTAATTTTCCAGACTTTTTGGATAGAATAAGTCATATTTTTTTCAATGACTACCTTCTGAATTTAAAGAATGTAAATTTTTTTATAATTAATTCTTTATAATACATTTACATCATTATAAAGAAACACATTTAAGACAGGGCTTTTACTGAACATTCTTGTCAATATTTTACATCTTAATCACCCAATCAAATCACCCAACATAAAATAAATGATTTATCGAATAAAAATAATGCATTTTTTTTATTTTATTCAAGGATTTAGGGAAAAAAAACTTTAGATAATAAAAAAAAAATCTTTGATGTAATGGGGTTTATATGGTTAAATTGCCTGCAGAAACTCACACATCCTTAATGAGCTTTTCTACTTTTAAGATACTACTTGGGAAAAGAAAAATACATCTGTGATTGACTGATGGGCTTTCCTGTTGCTCATCCTCAACTGTTCTTGTTGACTGTTGTCTTGTCTGAAATGGATCTGCCTGTTGTAACCAATGCGCTTGAGATTCTGGGGAGATTAAGTAAGAACATTCTCAAGAAATGTTATGGAAGGACTGCCTGACAAAATCAACTGAGGATTGCTGAGAGGAACCTTTGTCATTACTGAACCGAGGGCCTTTGTGCACTCTTTCTGCAAAACGATCAATCCCACTTCCTTCTCGGTAATTGACTGTGCTGAGAGCAGAGGAGAAGGGAGGGCCCCCCTCTCGCAGAAGCAGTTTGCACCTCCCCTGTGACCCCATATTGCACGGAAACTGAGGACACTGGAAAATATAGACTGCTTATGTCACATGCAGTATATAATCAGCCGTCAAGGGGTATAGCAGTTCTGGCTGTTATTGCATTATTACATGCTCTTGTGCAGCATGGAGGAGGATAAAACAGCTACAGTACTTAAAATTTTGATGTGTTTAAGGGCATTTTCATGCAAAGAATCAAAGTTTAACCATACATTTAAAAACTGTTCCCCCCAACCTATACTTGAGCTATTTTGCCATTTAAGGTCATCCTGCACTTATGAAATCTTAGGGTCAAACAACGGTAGTGGAAGTCAATTCCAATGAAAGACAGTTGAAAGGGAAAGTAAAAAGTAAAACTGATGAACACTAAAATTTTAATATTATTTCTGTTGTGCAAATGCAATCTTAGTTAACATTTACAAACTTTTTTGCACAGACATTTAAAAGCAGATTTATTTTTTGCATAACTTCAATTGCAGTCAAAAGTAATTTCTTTCATACTTCTAGCAAATTCCAACTTAGTCATTTTAATTTAACCAGAAAGTTTTTCCCTGATTGGAAATGGCACAGGAAATGGATTGACTTTTGATGTAATCCTGGCTGGTAATGACAGAGATTGAATGTTTCTGTTGGTGTTCACCACTGAAATTTTGCTATTTTGGTCCATTCTTCCATGCAGATCTTCTCAAGAGCTGTGATGGTTTAGAACTGTTGCTGGGCAACACACACATTCAACTGCTTTCACAGATTTTCTATTGGATTCAGGTCCAAAAACAGTCAAGGCCACTCCAAAACCTTGATATTTTGTTATAAAGCTGGCCCTTTGTTTTTGCAGATGATGTGTTTAGGATCCTCAATGTTCACTGACCGAAGAAGTGTTTATTTTTCAAAATCTCAGCATGCATCCATTCCCTAACACTGATCAGTCGTCCTGTCCCCTTTGCAGAAAAGCAGCCCCAAAACATGATATTTCCACACCCATGCTTTACAGTGGATTCTTAGAAAGAGATTTAAGTTCTTAACTCTCTAAACACAGTGAGTGGCGTTTATGCCAAAGAGTTTCATTTTTGCCTCATCTGACTGTTGGAGGGTGTGGACAGGAGTCTTTTATACAGAAAAGTAGAAGATAGACGATCTTTTCAAAAGAAGGGAAGAATGTGAAGGACAGAATTCTTGCTTTTTTGTGGAAGCCAAGTACTTATTTTCTGCACCATAAAGTCATCAGTATCAGGCGTTTCTATGCTGAACGTAACAAACATTTCTGCATTTTTAGAAATCAATAAGTGCCAAATATTTGTGTGTAAAAGTGATTGTTGCAAAATAAATAAAAACAAATTCTGAGAAATATCATTTATTAATAAATGAATGTGCCTCTGAATCAGTTTGAAATAAATCAATGTTTTTTTTATGTTTTATTATTTCCCTCAGAGAAGGCATATTTTCCACAAGGCTTTGCTATCGTTCATGTGTTGTGTGTTTTGTGACATCAGATAGAGGTTGTGTGAACTATGAGGTGTACGTGACGGAGAACACACCCTTATCACATCATCTGTGCATCTGGTCCCTCTCAGCTGTTCTTTCACTGCTTGAAATTCAGTAAACATGGTTATTCAACCACATCGTTTGTGTGTTTTTGTCACCCCTTTACCTCAGACTAAATGCACTTAATAATAACAAATAAAAAATACAACTTTTAGGGTGATTTCAAATTCAGACGTAGAATAGAAATATGTTGTTGTAATGTGAGAAAAATCCATAAATGGGCAAAATGTTATGATTTTTCTAAATTTAACCCCAAAATAGAAGCACTTCTGACTTTTAGCAAACTTTTATTATCTAGAATTGACATTTATGTAAACTGCTTTTGTGAAGATCGTTTGGTTAGATATGTAGAAGCAACCCCCCGCCCCCCAAAAAAATACTCTTTAGAAAAAAATAAATATGAAATAAAATCTCATTTAAATCACAAAGCTTTGTGGTAAGAGCATAAATGTGCATTAGACTTTCTAAATACATACTAAACAGAAAGTCAAAATAACAAGAAAATAATAAAAAATATAATTTGACACGTGCTTCTAAGGGCTTTTATTCTGAAAATTCAAAAGGAATCCTCAAATTAATCTTAAAAAGAAACAAAAAAGGGGGAAAAATATCTCACACAGGTGAGTTACATGTTTTTGCCTTAACTTTCTTAATAATGTACCTCCAATAGTTATCTATGACTTAAAGAGAAGACTTTTGGAAGCAATATTTGTTGAACACTGAAAAAAAAGGCTAAGATTATTGAAAGAGAAACAAAGAAAAGTAAAAACAAAGGATTTTGGCTTATAAAACAAAAAACAAAAGATGCTCATGTTTAAAACATTAACATTTCATATATTTATACTGACAAATATTCAGAAATCAAAGCTACTATTAAAACATATATTACAAACATGCTTTCATTCCATAAGTTTGAGTTGTTTTACTTTTTATAAAGCAAGAAGCATCAATTTAGCTTCATTTCAGTTTTGCAAGATATTATTTATTCTATAATTTTGGACACAGAGGCAACTGTAGAGGCCTGTGAAAAGGGAACATCCCTTTGTTGTCTAGCTGAATCATTAAAACAATAAATATATATAAATATAAAGAAAGCTAAAAAATGTTCTCCTGTTAATGTTATTTTAGCGCCTTTATATGTTTTTGCTGAGCAGCTGACAGTTATAGGAACACCTGAAGCCTGAAATCTGTTTATGGACTTCCACTTCTGCACAATAATGCATCAGTTTTTCCTGCTGCTTACCTGTAGATGTCACTACAGGGCAGTCTAAAATCCAACTTTAAAAGACCCAACAGCCATGAACACCACATTTGGTTAATTCTGTATTTTTGACTGTCATCCATGAAAAATGAGAAGCTTGTATTTTTTTTCTTGTCCATCAGGCGTCTGAATCTGCCAGCTCCACGCCATTTTAAAATGCTTCAAGGCAGCCAGCAGCTCTGCAACCTTCTTAGTTTAACATTCAAGGCCGGTGGGGCTGTGGTAATCTTTGGCGCCACAGTTGCTAATCTTGCCCAAAAACTACAAACTAATCACTGTTTGATGGAAAAAGGAAACGTGTGCCAGTCTTTCCGTGGCAATCAGGGCGGTTTGGAGCGTCCTGATGAGTTTACAGACAGAGTCAAACGCAATCAAGAACGATACTGTAAGTCGTCAATAATGAAGCTAAAACTGAAAATTGACCTTTTGCCAACGACAAGCCTCTTTTATCTTTTCTCATAAGAAAAGCAAAGGAAGCACATTGGCACTAATTAATTACTGTGGAAAGATATTTACAGAGGAAAGTAACCCAGTGAAAACTAACATTAAACCATTATTTCCTGCTGCGGCTTAACAGTGATGGATTTAAAATGCTTTCATAGCAAACCAACTGCTAAACTATCAAATTATTAGGTCAAAGTTACGTTATTTTCAAAGAGTAATCAACTTCTTATGAATATGAATTTCCCAATTTTAGATTTTGTGAACATCTAAGCAGGAAAAAGAGCATAATAGACTATATAGAATGTATGACACTCAAACTGTGTCTTAAGGTAAAACATTGTTAGACTGATACAATAAAAACTAAAAAATATCAGACGAAATGAAAAAATGTTTGTTTTGTATTGGACTTTTATTTTGAAAAACATGATTTTATAAAGTAAAAGCCATTCAATTTTCACTCCAAACATTTTTAAAAGGGGTCAAGATTGGTCATTTAATTAAGATCATGGCAAACCGTTCTGTTCAGCTTTTCAATGGACCGATGGTGCTGTTTAATGGATACATTTTACAATCAAAACGTTCTAAATACTGGACCGTACCGCTCAATGGAAACGAGGCTTAACATTACAACTTCTTTTTGGTCTATTTCCAATTCACTACGACTTGAATGAAGAAATACTCATAAAGACTGATTTAATCTTCATTTTCTTTATATTTGTCCTCCATCATCAATAAAATGCTACAAGGACATGATAAAAACACACAAAAACCCCAATATTTATTGGAGTGAGTCTTTAAAACATTTAGAAAATATGAATAAGAATTGTATTTTTATCACAGAATCGTCTTAAAGGGTCACCAAACAGGGAACTTGGAGGCATACTCCACCCACAGCTGAAATTTGAATATCCAGTCAGAGGGGCGGGGCTTGGGAACAGGACTCTCTGTGTCTGTTATCATTACTGGAGCTGAAGATCATGACGTGGGGCTTAAATCGTTTGACCAATCACGAAATTCAAGTGGACTGCCTCAATTCAACCTGTAGGGGGCAGCACACAGACAGTTTTTGATTCAATTTTCAAGATTTATCTTAATTTATCAAAAAGTTGGAAATGACCAACAGACAGCACTTTTAAAGCCCTATTGAGGTCAACAGGCAAAAAAAGCTTATTTAGAGTTTAGTTAGCCTGTAAGGAACACACAGCTGAATTCTTGATCATCATACCAACATTTCTTTCTACATGTCAAAATGGTTTCTTCAGTTAAACTCTGAGGCATTCTTTGCAGGTGTGACGGGTAACATTGATAAATATTGTACATTCCTAACTTTTGCAACCTGTTTTTACAGTAACCCGTGCTGCAGGACTCTGTGATCTGCCTGTTCTATCCAGGCATTGCAGACGGCACCAAATGAGAATAACAGTGCAGCCTGTGTGCCTGTCAAGGCCTCTTTCCTCTGCAATCTTTGAACCGTCACTCACGTTTAACTATGAAAACTTGAAAAAAGCTCACAGAATGCACAATACAGCCGTCCCGTTGAAATGAATTTGACATGCCAGCTCAGTTAGCTCAGTAACTCATCTCGGGTTTTGGACTGTGGCTTCCCACATGGCCTGGGCCAAACTATCACACCCCAGGCCTGAATGGAGCTAAAAGAGGTAAAGTAAATGGGTGAATGCTTTGCTTTTGACTTCGCTTTGCATGAGCTTCCAATTACAGACAAAGGAGACGCAGTGCTGTCAAGCATCTGGTTTCATTTAGAGCAGGTGAAACTGTAGGAAAATACATCCGTCATCTGTGGCATTCCAGCGGCTGGTGTGAAACTGTGCCAAATCATGGCAGAGTTAATCTTTAGATGAGATTAGAGACAAGCATTTTTCTCCAACATACTTTTTGTGTAACTTTTTTGGTTTGAATATCTTTCTTAGGCTACATTCATATTGGGGAATGAGACGGACGTTCTTGAACATGCTTAACAACTGCTCTTGAACGTTCATTTTTCACACTGGACAAGCAGGAAGGGGCTTCTTTTTCCTTTGCTACTGTTTACTAGCACATGTCTAGCCACCCACAGTTAGAAGAGGCTCTGTGTGAAACGTCGTAACATTCTCATAAAATTCCGCCAGGGTTTAAATTTCACAGCCTTGTTACAACATATGAAAGACTTAGTGTCAGAATTCCGGCTGGACACAAACCCCAATTATTTATTTTTCTGCTATGATCAATTTTCAAACAGTTTGCACGTCTTTGACTTAAAGGGGACGCCTTACATTTGTCCTACGTATTCTCACTCCCAAGTTGTCACATATTGACGGTTGGTTAAGGACTCTTCCACGTCACTTTATGACGTTTTAGGTGTCCCCAATTCATCGGTTTTTGTCGTGTTGGCTGTTCCCTTTAAATCAAGGGTCCCCAAACTCTGGGCCGTGAACTGGAACCAGTCCAGTACCGACACGGAGCGTACCAGTACCCAAACTTGATAACGGTATCCTAACCCTAACCCGGCACCCAATGCAGTACCAGATACGGTACGGGGCGCGAACCGGACCCTAGATTTTACAAACAGCCAGCACGTCAAAAAACGACAAGTGGAGGACATCCAAAACGTCAAAAAGTGACGCGGAAGAGTCCTCAACCAAACGTCAATATGGGACAACTTGGGAGTGAGAATGTGTTGATATGTCACTATCAAATTTAAGTCCTTGATTGGTCAAAGTTCAGCCCGGTTTAACTATCAACCTTTGTTCAATGGTCACCGAACTGACGTAGAGTTTGAAAAATGGTCATAGAAACTTGCGTTGCCACTCAGGAACGCAAAAGTTTAGAATGCGCTTGAACACGCGTTTGCATAAACAATTCATTGAAACTGGTTACTTGAACACAAGTTGCAGAGGACGGTGGAAACGCAGCTTTAAAGGTGCTTACACACCGGCTGCATCGACTCGCGTTCAAGTGACCACTTCCAATGAAAAGTATGGATACACGCGTAGACCAGAATTTCGGGCTTCTGAGTCCGGAACGCTTGTGATCGCACGCTGCTACACAAGTTTATTAAGTCCAGTCACAGAGTCTATGTACAAATCGAGAATTCATTGATCTCACGCTGAAAGTTCAACCAGTTGAACTTTTTGTGCTTAATCATGGCAAGATTTGGTAGTGATCTGTGGGTAGCATCCTCTTCAAAACATGCTGTACACATGATCACAAAGCAGGTTGGGCCTAGCTGGATTAATGGCACCAAGACATTTGTAGGAACAGAACTGTGAACACAACAAGTCTGAAGCAAGATTTGCACCATTTTGACATCGCGCACTGAGCCTCTACCTTACTGTAGGTGGCAGACTAGTGCTAGTAAACAGTAAAAATACAAACAAAGAAGAATTCCCTCTCTGCCACTACCTGCCTGTCAGGTGTGATCACCACCTGTTGAATGCGCGACCATGAAACCGCGTGGAGTGCATTCTTGAACGTGCCACATGCGTCCAATGTGAGCACAGTTTTAGACTTCTCAGTGAAATAACTCTGCCAACCAGAAAACCACATTCATCCACATCAAAAATGTCCCTAACTTTTAAAAGTTTAAAGAGGAAATTTTACCAAGATGAGAAGATTTGCCGTAGTTCAGTGTATTAGTTTAGATAACATCAGAAACTAATATGTTTGCCAATGGATCTGTGAAAAAAGATAAACTTTTTTTCAAATTAAATATAAAACCAAAATTGGCTGCACTCATAAATTAAAAGCAAAAGTCTTTAAAAGATGGAATTAAACTTAAAATGAATACAGCGATATCCTTGGATGACTGATTTATTAACTAAATTTTCAATTATCCGCTTCATTTGAGGAGTGTGGGAGTTTTTGAGGTCAGACGGAACTGAAGAGCTGCTGTTGTGTAGGAGAGAAAACATGTCCTAAATGCAAGAGAAGGTCAGTTGCTGATTTTATCAGAGCCTTTCCTCCATCTGGCCTTCATGTGAGTTTCCTGTTGCAGCCTGGAAAGTTTGCCTCTTTTCACCATGTGGTTATAGTCGTCTCCTGCAGTCACTCCACTCTGCTGGAAAGAATGCAGGTTAATATAGCAAGTGGGATCTGGACATTGTGCTCTCATTTGGCTCTTTACGGAGCGTAGCAGCGACGGCATAGCGTGTGTTTGAGGCTTTAAATCTGTGAATGTTTGGCATCCGACTTCTTTACAGGAGGGGTGCCGCACACTTCCACTAAGGGCGTGCACCAGCGGCACCTAGTAAAGCTCTCACGTGGAGAATGAAAGGGAATGGAGATCAAAGAAGAATGAGATGTAATTTGGGCTTTGGTAAAAGCCCTTCGAGTGTCAACTGGCCTCTGGATTATTAAGGACATACTTGCATGATTTACTGCATAGCTCTTCTGTGTGCTTCTGCCAGTGCCCATATAATGGGAAATAATAAAAAGGCACAGGATTTGCCTCAGTAAAACCTTACAAAATCCAACTTACTTACAGTCTGAGGAATGTAGAGGCAATTTTCCATCGCTCACCTTCATCCATCTCCTAATTTAGAATTCCAGTCGAGAGCAGGTCACCAAACGAGCAAGAAAAACAGATATATTATTGGTAATTTTAAGCCACTCAAGGCGTCTTTCTGATACTACCTAAACATTGGGGTTGTATCGTACGTTCAAGAAAACAAGTATTTGAATCTGCATGGAAAAGGATGAAAATATCAAACTTAAAATGTATGTGTAGTAAAGTACATAACATAAGTTAGTACTTGTTTGGAGAATGCCAAAGTTAAATGCAGCTTGACATTAATGAAGTACAATAGTAAGGTGCAATTGTTTAACAGTGAACATTAAAAACATTAGCATTCTTTTTATTTCTTCTTCTTTTCCTTTCGGGTTTTCCCATCAGGGGTCGCCACAGCGAATCAGTTTCCTCCATCTAAGCCTGTCTTCAGCATCCTCCACTCTAACGCGTTGCCGAGGGCGGTGTGAACGTAGCATCAGGCTAAAATCTTACAATTTATTTATTTTAGTAAATCTTCTCACTTGTTTAATTTTTCAGCTGAAATTTCAATCTTCTTCTGTTCCAAATGTGTTTCTGCAAGTCCACAAATTGCCGTGGTGACTGATTACAGTTGATGTCAGGATGCAGAAGATCTCCGACTTTGGTTCCACCGTGCGTGAAATGATATCATAATGTATGAAGTCAACTCCGGTCCATCCCTTCCTACCGCCGCACACTTCCTCTGATCTCGATTCGGGTTACAAATCCTCCGACAAAATGATCAGTAGTGACAAGAAGAAGAAGAAGGAAAAGAAACATGAAACTAGTGATCCAAATTAGTGAATGGCCTTTGAGATCTGAGCTCCTCCAGGATTAATTTGAATAAATATAGCCTTTACACATCTCGGTAAATGATATCCTCTTCATCCCAATCAGGGAGCTGAGGAGCTGCGGCCTGTCAGAACACATTTGCTGCACGTCCATCACACCCATGCAATCACACACACGGATGATTTTCATTTATTATAATAGATATTCATATTAAATCTATTGACCTAATCAGTGATAACATTTAACCACTGACTTTCAGCTGGAAAAAGCTCGCTACTATGAGATCAAGACTCGTCCTATGGTCCACTTTACTTCATGTTAAGTGTGACTGATATCTCTTTTCACAAAATAGGTAAAGAATTTGAAGAACTGTACAAAGGTTTGTGTTACATTCTGGTTTTGTGTGTCAAATTACTTTTGTCAGCTACTTTGAAACTTCTTTTTTTGTTCAAATACTGTCCAATGTTTTTTTTTTTTTTTTTTAATCAAATAAGCAAATCCTGTGTGTTTTATTTTTCATAAAGTCATTTTTGATTTTTTAAATTTATTTATTTAAAAGGGGACGATGCAATTTAAGAGAAAACTACATGTTTAAACAAGACAAACACATGGTTAAAAAAAAAAACAGAATTAGCCAAAAGGCTAGTTTTCACCTGTGGTCCCTTGGTCAAGATGACACAGAAAGCAGTAAAAACGCTACAAAAATGTACTAATGACATACACGTTAAAAGCTAATAAAAGTCATTTTTGATTCGAGCAACGTCACTTTTATCCAGTTGATTTCCATTTTTATCATTTTATGACCCAATTAAATGTTTAAATAATCATCAAATAGGAGTTATAATTCAAAGTGTTAAATTTTTATCTGAGATTATATCAATTACGACGGCAAAATATCCTCAAATTTTATTTTAGGGACGTCTTGGTTCAAATAGAAAAGAGCAAAAAGCCCAGGAATCCATTTTTGCTGCAGAACTACAGAAACCCTACAGCAGGTGTGGACAAACCACAGCCCGGGGGTCACATGTTTGTAATTTAGCCTGTCTTGCCAATTGGAATAAATTATACACACACATATATATATATATATATATATATATATATATATATATATATATATAATATTTTAATTTCCTTGTAATTCTGAGTGTCCTAGATCGTAATCCATTCACCTTTGTCTATAGGCACATAAAGTTATTCCATAGTCATGTAGTGTTGGAAGATAGAAGATATGTTGTTTTTCCAACATTAATGTGTTTTTCCAATCATTTAAACACGACATGAACACGGCATTTCGGTACGTTTCCGCTTTTCCCTGAGGAACATCAACCTATCAATGTTCTAAAATGAAACCAAAAGCCACAAATTTTGAAATACAAACTCAAAAATGATCTGTAAAGTAATTTTAATTAAATTAAAGCTGGATTTTCATCCAGATTCCATGTCATTTCTTTCTCTTTTAAGGTGAATTACAAAAAACTCTATGCGTCCACTTCTGGCCCTTCTGTCAAATTTTACAGCCCTTTGTGACCCACAAGTCTAAAAGTTTGTCCAAATAAGTCCAAATATAGACAGACTCAATGTTGTTGCAGATTTACAGGCACATGTCACATTGTGTGTGATCTGTAGTTACTGTCAGTGTCTTATCCACTAATTAAACAGTAAAAACATGAATGAAAAGCCTCTTTCTTATTTATATCTGTCAGTGGAATTCAGAAGTAATATTAACAAAGAATGAATGTTTGGTTAAAAGTATGTTTGACTATTTTACAATCATGTATTTTAACATTAATTACAGGCTATTTATTTTCATTAGTTTTTGTCATTGTGTCATTTTGTTACTGTGCAATCTACCCAAACACTGCTGTGAAAGCTTTGCTCTTTTGGTAGGAAATCAAGACTTTGAAAAGAAAGTCCATACGTTTCCAGAAATATATATATTATTCTACCCCAACCTTCATTTCTCTGGGGTTTTTTTTTTTAGTTTAAAGAAAAACAGGTGACATGTTGTTATCTTTCTGTACACATCCTTACTATGGTTATTAAAGCCTGTATGACCCAACACACATGCTGTGAGTTCATCTGCAGCTGAAGCAGGGGTCCTGCTCCTCCCGCTGCGCTTCCTGTGTCCGTTTGTGAGTCCATGATCTTCTTAACCTCTCGTTAGTGACTGCACAGACTTCACAAAGGTCCTTCCTGCTGTTGCCTTCTGAAGGTGTTGCAGGTGTAATACATAACTCCTTTTGTGGGGACGTGCTGACCCTTTATCTAAAACCCACTCTGTTTTAAAAGTCAAACTCTGTTAATATGAGAGGAAAACATTATGTTCAAGTATGTTTAGGTTTTTTGAAATAGAAAAAAATGTTAAGGTGTAGCATATTCTCGGTTAAGGTGGACCTCTGACTGGAGGATCATATGTTCAGTTTCCCCCATGTGACAAAGTGTTCTTGGGCGAGACACTAAACCCCACATTGGTCCTGGTGGTTACAGGTTGGCCCTATGTAGGGCAGCAGTGTGTGAACGGTAAAGCGCTTCAGGCTTTAAAGCGAGGTAGAAAAGTGATATGTAAGTGCAGGGAGTTTTAGGTCTTTGATCATCAAACACCCTCAGCTGGGAAACCAAAATGAGAGTTATCTCTTGAAAACTGATATGGCAGAAACTCAAAATTGCACTTCAGGAGCGTGTCTGTCTGTGTGTGTGAGCGGTTGTGGTCCTGCAGTGGACTAGAAACCTGTCCATATACCTATTTTCAAGAAGAGTAAAATAAAATGGAACCAGTTATCTAAATAATATGCATTTGGAGGTACAAGTACCAAATTTGGCATGGGTGGACCTTAGGATCTCCTCTTTCAGAAAAGGACATTAGTCAGGAGAAAAATCCAAGATGGCGGCCATTCTTAATGATACTCTCAATTGTTACAAAAATATGTGATTTCCATTTGTCACAGTCTCAACAATATGGCTTGCTAATTCAATTCAATTCAGTTTTATTTATATAGCCCAATATCACAAAAGTATTGCCTCATTGGGCCTCTTGCTGGTAATTGTACAGAAGCAGAAGGTCATGAAATATAAACAAAAGCTAATTGTTAAACTAAAGAGACTAAATAAAACTGGTTATCCCTGTCCTTAGACCCTCCTTCTTGGTAAGGAAAAAGAAGAAACCTCAGGGATGCCCACGTGAAGAAGGACAGACAAGCGATTTACCAGGACTGTTAAAGAGGATTTAGCTCATCTAACTACATATTTGAATAGAGTTCAGCCAGATAGGACTGGGGGACAGGTGGGGGCGAGGTCCACAGCCAAGAACAGACGATCCACCTGGGATCTGAAATCCTTCCCGCTCCCCTGGAGGGGAGTGGGAACAACACGTGAATCACACTGCACCAAACAGAAACACAGAGAGCTTAAATATAATAAATAATAACGAATGGAGGAGAGGTGAAGTAAATGAGAATAGAGAACAGAACCCCGGAGCTGATGTGGATAATAACAATGCACAAAATATAGGATCCTAAGGTACATCCATGACAAATTTGGTGCTTGTACCACAAAATGCATAATTTGTCAGAAATATCGACCCAACCGGTTTCACTAAGAGTCTCACAGAAGCACCATCATGGAGGGAGCACTCAGAGATTTTAAAGGTTGTTGTTGACTCTATAAACATGATAAATGGTGTATACTTATATAGTGCTTTACTACCTTCTTGGAGGGCCCTAAGCACTTTACAGTCACAGTCTCATTCACTCATGCACACACACATTCACAACTCCACTGTCTAACACTGGTGCCAGCCTATAACCACCAGGACTGTTGTTAGGCAGATGAGCGGGCACTGAGCCTGCGACGAGTTGACCTCTCTACCTCTGCACGGCGGTCACCTAAACATAACTGTTTAAGCACATAAAAAAAGTTAAGCTGGAGGATTGGAA
>NC_050517.1:13287942-13294094 GCF_002922805.2 Oryzias melastigma
ATGATCAAGGACATATGTTAAAATAATTAAGCTCAAAATAGCATTTCTGAGTATTTTTCTTTATTCTAATCTCTGTGAATAATGAGCAAAAAAATGGCAGTTGGAAAAGGTTGGAGTTATAGTAGTTAAAATCGGCAGGCCGCAAGCTTCCTGCTCAGTTCCATTTTGATGCAGACAAATAGACCCATGAACGTCTTTGTTTTCCTCATCTGGGCTGACATCTGGCTCAAAACTGCTCCAATATTGCTCACCATTTTTCTTGCATGGTAGGTTGAGGTGTGAGGGGCTGTAAGCTAGCAGGAAAGAGTGTTAACACATGGATGATGGGAAATGGGGCAGCCTTACTCCATGCCAACAGTTCCACCCCCAACTGAGAAGCGAATTACTTATTAATTACTGCCGCTCTGCATAAACTATGTTCTGGAATATAGTTTTTATTTTTTTTTATTTTTTTTATTTTGGCTAAAAACGGCAAATTCTTAATAAAAAAAAAGCACTGGGAATGCTTTTACAATAGATCAAATGAAGATTGGAGTGGGACTTTAAAGGAAAATTCACGATTGGATCTAACAATTGGATGCAAAAAACACTGACTGAAGAAAACAAAGAAGTTATATGTTCTAATGTAAAGTGAAGGTCTCTGGTTCTTGAAATAACTAATATGAGATATCGAAGTAATTTTCGTATTGCCGTTCCATGATTTTGGCATGCTCTTTCGAATATAATAACATGTAATACAGATGCTCCTGGTACAGGGGGACTGTGTCTGTATGACAGCCGCTTCTGCTGTGTTTCTGTGTCTCTGTGGCTGAGCTTGAAGGGTGACTGTTTCGTATAAATTCAGGGGGAGGGGGGGTAAAATTAGAAGACCTTTCTCCTTTTTTTTAATGTCTTGATGAAACCAGAGCCAACAGCCTCTGCACCTTTGCAGCTGCTCTCTCTCTCTGCCAGCATATCGAGCGAGTGAGCTCCACCACAGATGCGAAATCTGCCGATCTGTTCAGAGTGTACCCCCAAAGTAGCTGGATGAGCTCTGAGAACCTGCGGCTCAAATGGATGAAGGACAAAAATGAAAATTCTGGACAAAAACGCTTGCTTTGGATTAATATTCTACTTGCTGATCGAGTCACTGAAACGTCACGTGCCCAAAGCTGAGTTCCTGATTGGTATATGTGAGCAGCGACCTGTCAAACTTCAGATATTTACATTTTGGTCGTGCTGCCCAATTTGTGCCTTGCCGCACAAATTGAGCTGCTGGCAGACTTTCGGTTGCTCATAAAGCGCCGTGGTAGTTCAAGTGACCTCAGAGCGCACCTGTACTATTGAATTAACACTGAATGCACGGATCGCATTCAGTGTGAATGCTGCTTTAGGCAGAATCCAAATTCTTCCCCCTATCCCCGTGGCTTCTCCCTACCACCACATTTATCCCTCCAAATGAAGTTTTATGGAAAAATTGAGTCTTCAAATTCGGATGTCACTCCCACTCGATGACGTCATCATTAGTTGCCAGTCAGCTAGCGAGGAGCTGCTAGCGCTCAAACTCATTACTTACACTTAAATGTGAACTTCTGTGCTGCAGAGCACACCCACGTGAAGACACGTGAAGAAAAGCGCTTCTCCTCCGTGACTCAGCGCGACGCAGAACATCCTTGCGGCGGAGAGGTCTGCACCCTTCTGCGACAAAGGTTAGCCCTTCAAAACATGATTTTGGACACTTCAGATGCCCCAACAATTGGAGGGATAGGGAGAAGCTGGAGGGGTAGGGGGAGGACTGGGATTTGGCCTTAGAACCCGTTGTGGCTATATTGTTAAGCAGTAGCGTGATGGGTCTAGCCCAAGAACACACACTGGATGAAGCCTGTTGTGCCCCCTGGGAAACAAACCCAGGTTTCCTGTGTGCCAGCCCCACACCTAACCAACTGAGAGTGCTCGGATCTAGTAGAACATGTAATAACTTCTATACATAGATTAGAAGGCAATGGATAGATTTATAACAATCCCAACTAAGGAGTTTAAATAATCTGAAACATTATTTTCAGAGTGTATTGACAGACTCATGCCACAAGAGGGCGGTACTGTCACATAGTGAAGGAAGCAGCTTGCTACTGTACACAAAATGACAGATTCATTTGGAAAATATTGTAATTCATTTGCTAAGGATTGGATTTTCAATATGTAATATTTATTAATTAAAGTAAGGATAAAAACAAAAATACTCGAGAAAAAAAAAACTGTTTCCAAGATGTTGCAGTTTACATGTTTAAAAATGAAACCAAGAAATCAAAGTGCACAGTGTTGGTGCCGGATAGCTCTAAGTTTGGCTAGCTACCATCGTGGAGTGTGATGGATTATGCCAATAAGTGATTCCTCTGATCATACATTTTCAACTTTAGTGAAGATGCATACGCAGGAAGTGAATTTATATTCTTTTAATACTTTCAAGATGGAATTCAGTCTTACCAGAAGTCTTACTTTCAAATTTAAAGTCATTTTTTATTATCTTGGCTGATGTAGAAATATGTTCTCTTCTATAAATTACACTAAATGTTCATTTTAGGGATTCAAGTTTTTATTTTACATGTAAATGATTATATAATAGCTGCAGTGATCTGATTGAGGGACCAAGAAAAAAAATAATTTTCCTACCAGCACTTTTTTCATTATATTAGGAACTTCGCCTCCAACTTTTTCCTTTTTACAACCCTCAATAATCCTGTCTTGCATCACAGAGAGATCCTAAATTAACGTGTGGCTCAAGACTTTGATAAATATGCATTCCTCCCTTATGCAATCTTGCCCTTACACAAAGTGGTGATGTAAGAGTCGGTGATCTCTCTGGTCTGCAGACCTATCCAGACGTTTCAGACCATAGCATGCTAGGATTACAGAGCAGCCTGTGTTCTCAAAGCCTGTCATAGTTAATGTCAGGGCCTCCATCCTCTGCAAACCCTGAAATGTCACTCACATTTAGCTGTGAGAGATTGGAATAACTTAGAGGGCACATGATACAGTCGTCCCATTGAAATGAATTTGACAGGTAATGCCAGGTAGTAACTCATCTCAGCTAATGTGGCCTCCTACTTGGCCAGAATGGGACACCCGGGCCCTGAACGGAGTGGGCAAAGAGAGAAGCACAGGGGCAGGAAGAAGGAGGAGGTCTGTCTGCTGCGTCGGCTCTGCTTTGCTTTTGACTTTGCGTTGCATGTGCTTCCAATTACAGACAAAGGAGAGGCGGGCCATGCCGCATCTGGCTCCACTTAGAGCAGGTGAAACAATGTAGGAAAATACATCCGTCATTTGTCGCATTCCAGTGGCCGGTGAGAAACTGTGCTAAATCATAGCAAAGTTAATTTTGAGATGAATCGATGGAGTAAAGGCAGCTGAAGGTCCTGGAGGCATTCTCGGCAGGAGCCATCGCACTCTGCTTAAAATGTCCAGAACTTCAAAGGTGCAGGAGAACTTCATAGGAGCATATTTTTCCATGTTGTGTTACTTTGGGATTTCAGTAGTGTTGAGCCCTAATATCTGTTGTTTGGATAGCTGGGGGAAACTGTCTGCCAGTGCATTGCATGTGTTTGCGGTGGGATGTCTCAACTACTTTTGCACAGATTGCCATGAAATTTAATGCAGACATCAATGTTCCTCTGGAATTTATTGCACAAATTTGCAACACTGAACTGCTATTGTTCCAAGTCAACACAAAGGGGGATATTCAGTCTTTAAAATAAATATTTTACAGTATGTGAACTGTATCAGATTGATATATATTTATTTAAAACATACAGTAGAGTATTAGCGTATTTCTAAACAGATATGTATAAATGTTTACATCGTGTAAAATCAAAACTGAATTGAATCGAGCGGATCAAAAAAAGAAAAATGGAAGTGAATCAATCGAGGCTCTGGTGAATAGAATTGATTTGAAATTATTATTGATACCCACAAAAAATGGAATATAACTTCTTTTCAGTAACAATTTAGGTGATTTGGTAAATTTCTTTTCAAATTAATGTTAGTTTAAGATGCAAAAAAACTGACTTCAAAGGGAAAAAAGCACCTTTTTTTACCCAGTGTCTCAAATTTGATCCACAGATTTTTAACTGTGTTAAAAAGATTTCATTATTAACAAACTTTGCATTCTTTTAGGAGAGAAAGTACTCGTTTGATGAGTTATGAGTTATTTTCCCCATAAAGGTTAAAAAAAAAATTAGCTAAACCTTTCCCGCCGAAAGTGTTTTTGAGATTTCATGGAGGCAGCCATTTTGAAATGAGCCCCCAGTGGAAAGATGGTGAACTACAGGGCAGAAAACATGGACAAACTTACAGTTGCAAGAATATGTATGTGAATCCTTTGAGATTAATTAGATTTCTGAATTCATTTTTCGTAAAGTCACATCACATAATAAACAGTTTGCTTAAACTAATACAACACAGAATGTTATTATTAAACAAAATGTGTAAACAAGTGCAGGGTGGAAAAAAATACAGTAACCCTTAAATTTAATAACTAGTTGACCCTCCTTTGGTAGCTATAGCTTCAACCAAGTTAAAGTTATATTGTTTTAAGATGACTGTGTTGATCATGTGCTGTGACTTAGATGAAGATCAGATCATATTTTATAACATGAAATTCAAGTAATCCCAAAAGGATTCACATACATTTTCTTGCAACTGTTGTGTTCCTTAAGAACGTTTGGATGAGATAGGAGTCTCAGAAATGGGTTTATTAAATAAAATATGGCTAAAGGACAGAAAATCCTCAAATTCTCAGAATAAAATAGAGGAATGTGAACAGGAGAGTTTGCAGTCAGGGCAGAGCTGCTGTTGTGCAGGAGAGTCAACATGTTACTGACTGCCCTGTGTGTAAGAGAAGGTCAGCATCTGATTTTATCGCAGCCTTCCCTCCATCTGGCCTTCACATGAGCTCCCTGTTGAGGCCTGGAAGGTTCCCCTCTTTTCACAATGTAGTTCCAGTCGGCTCGTGCAGCCACTCCACTGGAAAGAATGCAGGTTAATATAGCAAGTGGGATCTGGACATTGTGCTCTTATTTGGCTTTTACTGCCCAAATAGCGTGTGTTTCAAGCTGTAAATCAGAGGATGTTTGGCATCCCTCTTCTTTACAGGAGGGGTGCTGCAGGCCTCAGTTAGGCTGCGTACCAGCAGCACCTAGTAAAGCTCTCACGTGCTGAATAAAAGGTAAAAGAGATGAAAGAAAGTAAGACATGTTTTATGTCTTAACCTTGGGCAGAAGCCCAGTGAGTCCGAACTAGACCCTGGTTTAATAAGGGCCCATTTGGGTGATTGTCTCACTGCCCAAAAGTTCATTTTCACAGAGATACCTTTTTCTAAGCTCCAATCGGTGCCCAGTTAAGCAAGTTTCCATCAAAAACTGTGCAAGGCTATGCTTTAAAAATACACCTAAAAGTAGTTTTTTTGGTTTAAATACTATATCTGGTTTACAAATATGTTCCAGTAGTTTTTACAAGTAATTTCCCAAACTTTTGGATAATTTGAGTTCCTACTTTTCTCTTTTTGGGCATGTTTTCCTTTCATTCACATGTTCTGCAAAGGAAAAGTAGCAATAAATTCAGAAAATGTGTTTTGAAGAGGAGTTATTATCAAAAAAAGGAACGATTTTAACCATTGTTTATCTCCAAATAATCATCTTTTCTCCTCTTTAAGTATTTCACTGATAAAGGCGCTTTTCACTGAGTTCGGGTCACACCACTTTACTTGTTTTTTCTGCGATTCACTTTCAAGATAGTTCATTCAGTTCATACACAGACATCCTCCCCTCAACTTGAACTCAGTCAGGTTAAGGGTTACATTTTTGTGTCCAGGTTTTGAAATTTTATCCATAATATCAGTAGTCGACCCAAAACAATAGTGCTAGAAGGAATTTGATGTGCCTGTGATTCATTTTAAAATCACCATTGTTAAAGCAAAATAAAAAAAAAAACTCAATCAAAGTTTCATTCCACACCTTTTTATTTTTACTCTCATTTTATGGTGGATCTAGAACATTAGGGAGTATTTTTGACATTTGACAATCATTTCTGGAGGCATGCAAGAGAAAGTGTTGAGATTACTTGGTCCATCTTTCTTTGAAAGACTAACTGTCATTCTCCAAAATACAAAAAAAATCATG
>NC_050517.1:13294310-13316699 GCF_002922805.2 Oryzias melastigma
CCTTTTTATTTTTACTCTCATTTTATGGTGGATCTAGAACATTTAGGGAGTATTTTTGACATTTGACAATCATGTCTGGATGCATGCAAGAGAAAGTGTTGAGATTACTTGGTCCATCTTTCTCTGAAGGACTAACTGTCATTCTCCAAAATACAAAAAAAAATCATGAGATGAATAATTAAGATGCTATAAAACACCTTTGGTGCTTCTCCATGTTTAAGCAAGCCCTGTAATAATTAATAGAAAACCCAATGAGCTTGTGCAGACTAACGCACACCAGACTACAGTGGCTGCTAATGTTTTTTTAATTCTTTTTAGGTTCTTTCCAGCAGCAGATTTCCGGTTAAACTTCGTTTTTGTAATACTTAAGCTTGTGGCAGCTGCTGCTGCTGGTCTGCAACCAAGTCACCAACTGCAAGGGAAAGAGTCTACGTCCGGTTGTCACTGAGACACACATTTTCAGTGTGTAAGTGATTGTTTGGCAGACCATTTTGGATGTGCAGTGAGAATGGAAACTAGAAATAAGTTGTTTTTTTTGTTCAAGGAAATGCTTCTTTTTCTTTTTTTTCCAAAAGGAAGGACTGCAGTGTGGACAAGTGACTTGAATTTGTTATATGTGTAAAATGTTAGAATAGATCCAAAGATGATCGGAGTGGGACTTTAAGTAAATGTTTTTCTTCTCTTTCAATTCTCCTTCTTTCTTTAAAGTTTTGAACTCATGAAAAAAAAAACGATCAAAATTACATTTCGCTAAAATTTGTTTGGGTGTGCCAGAAAACCCATCATGAATCATATTTGTTTCAGGTTCAAAAGTCAGAAAATGCAAAAACTCTTAGAAACCTTGCAAATGAATGAAGATCTATAATACCACACTTTCATACGTCTGTATGTCTAAATGTGTTGCTGAATTTTAATGTGTAAACGTAATTCCGTCTTTTTTTTTTTTTGCATCTGTTAACGTACAGATCATACTGGTTATCATTTTTGTTCGATCATATCTTGTATTTTCCGTTCGATCCTTCTGTCAAACTCCCCTTTATTTCAAGTTTAGGTTGTTTTTAGTTTTGTGTGTTTGGGTTCAGTTCTTTAAATAATCATTTAAGCAATTGTTAACTTGTATTAATTTCCATCATTTTTGCCTAAATTTCTGTATTTTGGGTCTTTTCACAACTGCTTTATATGAAAATAGATAAATATGTTATAAGTAAGTGCTTTACATGATGTCTAAAACAGAAATAAACCACAAAGACAAGATGAAGGAAGCAAACAGACACTGACAAAAGAAAGCTTGATGAACTCTACAGGGACAGATGTTCCACAGATGCTACCAACTAAAAGTCAAGAATGGAAAGAAAAGAAAAGAGAAGTCAGGGACAAAAAAATACTGGACATGTCAAAGCCTATTATGAGCATACAAATGTGTTTGTGGGAGTTATTGATGGACCTAAAAGATCTCTTCCATAAGGATACATTGTCAGTCATGTACCATTAAATGTTTTGACCCTTTTCAAGAGATCATCTGCTGGAAGAGGCCCACCATGAGTTGATCAAGCAGGGGTTTGTGTCCTATAATTAGGCACCCAGACCCCAGATGGGTTCCATTCTCTTCATCTCTTTGTTCCAAGGGTTGCTTCTTAGTTTGTGACATGTTATTTATGGCCTCCCTTTGACCTTACCCCCTTTTGCCAAACCCCTTAATATTTAGTCCTGCACCCCACCTCCACCGGCCAAACCTTCACTCTACTCTTTGTATCAACTGCTAATAGCAGCTTTCTACGTGTTGTCAGTCTTGCAAGGTAGAGTTTGACAGCAAGATTGGATGTGGTTCCATCTCCAAATACTCTAGTCCAGGCCCACTTAACTCTGTCAATGGATGGGAGCACTCAGTTGGCCCATGTTGGGGGTCAACTGTTGGCCTTTGGCTTATTGGACTCCAAGGAAAAAAGGAAGCAGTGAAAGACTGCTTGGCACATGAAGCTACTCATCGTGGAGAAAAAACAATTGACGTTTTATGACAATAAAAAAGCAGATAAACTTGTCTATGATGGGTTGGGAGGGAACCATGGGTCTCCATTAACAAGATAATGAACTGCATGCTACAGTTTGATGGCAGGTGAGTCCATAATCAGATGGAAACATGTAGCTCGCAGGTACTATTCTCCTCTAACCCAGCAGTTAACCCAGCCATAAATCATTCCACAGCTGCGCCATCACATGGGGTCCTTCACCCTCTGCAACCCCTTCCTTTACGATTCGGGTCGATGAGAGAGGGGATAACATTCAGAGATGGGGGTAGTGTTTGAAGTTTGAGATGTTATGGTTGGTGTGGAGGGGACAGGCCCCCCGAGAGAGAAAGGCTGTTTGAGGATGAGAGACTTGAACATTACTTTAGATTAGGCTTCTAATCCCACTAATGAAGGCCAACTTTTAGTGCTCCTCTGTTGTATAAACTGCCGTGATTGTAATGCCCATGCAGTAGTGACAGAACCAGCTCCTTGTCTTTCATCAGCACTGCAGTTACACACAGGCGGCTGTTAATCAAGTCAAGATGATGAAGGAGAATGGCGGAGTGTGTACGGACATACACATGCAATTAGTCGTCAGTGTGCTAAAGTGTGCTCGCAAGTGTGCGCCCACAGCTGTTTGCCTTTAATCTGCTCTTTGTTAGCATAAACGATGGAGCACTAAATCACGGAAGGGAATAAGTTGGCTGCACTTTTGTTCCAAGCAGAAAATGATTTTGTCATTTACAATTCAACTATGGTAAGTGTTCACTTCCTATTTCCTAAATGGAGCTTTGATGTGTTTTTAAGTGCTTTGAACCTCACATTATCTTTGAGCTGCACATGATCCTGGTTTTTACACATCTCCAATCAAATACAGGCTTGTTTAGAAGATATTCTACTCAAAAAGCAATAATAATCACATGTTTTACTCTATGGCTTTACCCAAAGCATTTACCTTTAACCCTTTTCTGAGTGTGTTTATGGTTCTTACATATCAATAGTTTGCTGTTGAGATGTTAACAAAAGTTACACCATAGTCTGGGTGAATACTTGATTCTAAATGCTTAAATGGCGTGAATTAAAAAATGATAGTTAACAGGAATTTCAATAAGAAGAGTTCTTAGGAAGGCATTTTGGACTATAGATGTAAAAAATCCCCAGACCCTATGGTTTCACCCTCAGTTACTACCCCTGACCGCTAGAGGGAGCCCTCGTCAGAGTTTTGTTACCCTGCTGTCACCTTACTACAACTCCCATCAGCCACTGCCACAGCTTCCTGTCTGCACAGCTGATTTCCATCATTATCAGTACCATCTAGCATTTAAACCCACCTCAGTCACTTTTTCTGTGTGAAGTCTTGTCTTTGCCTTCGAGACAGTCTGAGCATTTTCTCTTGTTTACTCTCCCTGGTGTTTGACCGTTACCTGGTTTCCTCGTTATCCTGCCTTGCTCCTAGTTTTTTCCAAGATATCGCATGACTCAGGTGCAGAATGTGGTGGAGGGAGGGCTAAATCATATGATATGTAGAGAGATATCTAAAAGCAGAAAGGAGATTGTGATTGGCTAAGAAAAGAATTGTCACTAGGTGTGCGTGATTGTGACCCTTTGACAGAGTGGCGACCTGTTCAGGGTGTGTCCTCCTTTTCCCCAGAAGGGGTGGGATTAGGCTCCAGCAGCCCCTTGACCTTGAAAGGGTCAAAATGGGATTAGAAAATAGATGGATCACAGTTGGTAACCGTAACAACAGAAACTAAGAACATGGATGGACGAACCTTGTTTCATAGTTTATCATAACAGCAAGTTATTAGAAAAGACATTAAGGATTTTATACCTTCCTTTAGCCTGTTTGGTGAATTTGATCATTTTGAAGTCTGGGATGCAGTAGAGGAGAGAGAAAGAAGAGTGTTAGAAGGAGGAGATGACACATGAGGATGAATTAAAAAATGTAGAGTTTGGACTTTGTTTATTTGAAACAACATGGGAAAAAAGTTATAAGAGGTGCACTTTCCTTCTGTAATGATGCTTTGTATCACTAAACGTGATGTTTAGCATATGTACCTCCTTCTTCTGCTCCTGCAGAGGTATGTGGACTCTCCGCAGCCATTACCATGACAAGGTGTCGCACTGCATATTAAATAGCATGCTTTTTGTAAAAAAAAAAAAAAAAAAGATTTAAAACTTTGAGGTGCCCATTAGCAGAAATCAATGGACTTTGCAGAACCCAACAACCAACATGAAGTGGAGGATGGTTCAGGTTTCTACGTCATCCATTAGTTTCTGATAATTCACAACTGTTTGGGCATTATCCCTTACTTAACAACTCAAACTACTGAGCTGTAATTAAATTTAGGAGCCAGTCAGGTTTGGATTAAGGGAGGAAGGGCAGCCAAAATCTATTTTCATCTGATCATTTGCTTCGGTCACCTGTTGTCCAGTTTTAGTGAGACTAGGAGCTCTAGTTTTCAGCTGTCAGCCACTGTGAAAGGTACCTAAAGGTCTTATGCATCTCTTTCATGTGATGGGATTCTGCATTTGTCAGCTATAGTGACTTTATGTTTTAGCCACTGTTGTCTACTGTTAGTTTAAAGCAGTAGACTCACTCCTTTTTGGACTGTTCGGGCAGAGTGAGCCCGTTCCCAATGAGTTATACAGTAGATAACACTAGAGGTGGCATACTAGCTTGTTGCGTACACAAATTTGGAGGCAATATTGGACTGTCATAGATGCCTGTTTACTACTGTGTTACAATTGTACAAGCAGAGCTGGAAAAACAAGAATGTGACTTTTCACTAGTAAATTATTGCTGTCAGCTGATAAAGGAGAACTTCTAGAAAACATTTGAACAAGATCTGAGTGAGTTTACTCTCAATATCTTGTAGCAAAGTCAGTGTTAGCTTTGGACTTCTCACTATTTGGACTTTTTCTGGCAGGACCATCAGTCTTTTTTGTTTTATGGAGGATGATCGTGGTATTTCTAGATGTAATACATAACCTATTTATTTTTTAAAAAGTTTGAAATGTTAAATTGTTGCACTTTGTACAAAAACTTTATTACCATGACCTAGGAATTATTTTCCTGATGATTAGAGTTTTTTCATTTTTAAAATCAGACCAAAATGAAGGATTTTATGGTCATTTTACTGTGTCTGCTGAGCCATCTCTCATTGTTTTTATCTCAGTCCAATATGGAGTCGCTCTTTACGTATCTTGGATGATAGTAAAAAACCTGCATGCCATTCCTAGTGTTTGTATATAACTCATTGCCTGTTTCTGCCCTTGTTTACACTCTCCTACTAGCTTACAGCTATCCATTCATACAGTTTTGAATCAGAGGCTGGCTCAAACAAGAAAAACCAAGACATACATGGATCTAGTCTATGTATGTCTAGCTTGTGGTGCAGTTTCTACGTAACAAATACAAGATTTTTCAAACTGAAATTGTTACTCTGGTCCTGACTTATTAAAAAAATAAATACTCAGACATGCTAGTTTAAGCCTAATTATTTATATATATATACAGTGGTGGTCAAAAGTGTTGGTACCCCTCAGTTAAAGAAGGACAAACCCACAATTCTCACTTAAATCACTTGAAACTTACAAAAGTAACAATAAATAAAAATTTATTGAAAATTAAACAATCAAAATCAGCCATCAATTTTGAATTGTTGATTAACATAATTATTTAAAAAAACAAACTAATGAAACAGGCCTGGACAAAAATGACGATACCTCAATAAAAGATTGAAAACTATTTGACCAGAGTGACATGATTAACTCTCGTCTGTATACATATATATATATATATATACCCTCCTTCATCAGAAAAGTGCCAAAAGAACATGCAAAAAACACCCTAAAACACATTTTTTTAAATCAAAGAGCCTCTTGAAAATCTTGGTGAATTTTCATTTTTATTCTTTTTTCCTGATGCTTTGTTAAAACATTTCTTGACCGTGACTGACATCAATTTTACTTAGTGCTGTACACAATCTCTCTTTAAGTGCACACATAGAGAAAGTAGTTTTGACAAAAATCAAGTTGTTTGTCATTAACCCCCTGAGCACTTTCGCTATAAAAAGTTATAATATAAACTGATATAAAACACCCAATAAAAAGTATTTCTCATAAAACATAGATCAAAATATGACAAATTAGAGTAATTTTATTTTATTACAAATTGTGCTTTATGCAACAAAGTGGGGGAAAATTTATAGGAAGATCCTAAGAACATGCTTGAAAATGACTGAAAAAGTAGAAATTTGAGAAGAAAAAAATTCCTAAAAAAATAAATAATAATACTGTACACTTGGCCTTTGGTCCACTCATTCCTGGGACATGTGAGACTTTACCAAGGGACCCATGACCCCCTCAAAAAGTCCAACACGTTTAAAATAATGTAAATACTTTTGCTTGGGTGAAAATCACCCAGCGATTGTGCTCTAGGGTTAATCACATACCTTCAACATACTGTGTCAGGATTGGAAGAAATGGCAATAAAATGTGTGACATAACTGTACCTTCTGGCATGCAGCTTTATGCCTCCAGAGACAGAGAGAAAAACACACTCCTACACACTAACACACACACAGACAGAGAGGCTTTTCTCTCTAATTATGCTATTCCAGGAGCTGTAATGATTACTCTCTCCTTCCTTCACTTTCACTCCATAAAAACACTCCAGTGCTTTGATAAATTGCACGATGTTCTCCATTAGCCAGCCAACAAGGACCGACGCTCAACCACAATTGTATGTGCCAAGCCACCACTGTCCTCCCCACATCCTTACACCTCCCTCTGCCACCCAGAGCTCCCCTCAAGAAGAAGCCACAGTCTACACAAACACAAATGCCAGGCAACTTATTTTTCTTTTCTCAGCTGTAGACCATCAGGCCCAAGTTTGGTCGTGTTTAGAGTTGATGCAAAAGAATAAAAACAGGAATTCAAAACAAGCGTTTCACGGACAAACTCAGCTGCGTGTGGAGACAAAAGCTGTTTTCAAACTCGGTTTAACAGGAGAGATCTGGAGTGTTCAAAGAGGTTATATAACACCAAGGATAAGATGTTAAGATCATGTCATCAACGAGGAGTGTGGCATTCTTCAGCCCCGCACTCCCCACACAATTCCCTCGCAACCTTCACTTCAAGCGGTGATAATCAAGGTTTGGACTTTATGTAAGTCTTTGTTTCAGTGTGGTCCTACATTTCTTTAGTACAAATAAACCTTTTGGGGATCTTTAAATTACACAATACTTCAAATAAATTGAAGTCAACTTTGTATACAGTTTGGCATACACTTTTGATTGTCCGTTCATCCATTTCACACGTCTAACTCTTCATTAGAAACACATTACGTCAGTCTTTAGAAAACGCAAATTCAGAGCTTAACCAGTCTCATTAACGCATCCTTTTTTCTTTAAATTCCATTTGTGGAAGGTGTTTTCATTTTATTGATGTTGGATAAAGCAGTAATACTTTGCATATGTTTGTGGTACACTGCAAACTTTTTGTATACTTGCAAATATTTAAAACCTTTTCACATTCAGAATATCTTAACAAATTTTCAGTTGTTTCAACTTCTCCTTGCTCTAAACCTATTCAAGTTTGTCTCAAAATCAGCACAGTTGAGATATTTTAGACTCATCAAGAGCTACAAATTACAAATAAGGGAATTATTCTTAGAATGAGGAATACTATTGACAATAGAAAAACTTGATTTAAGACTCAAAAAAACTTGAATTATACCATAAATTTTGGTTCAATTTTAAGAATGGTATTCTAAAGTTAAAAAAAATGTTGACTAGTTAGACTGAAATTCATTGTCATTTTATGATTTATGTTTTAAGAAAAAGTACAAATTTTAGATTTTTATGAGAATTTATCAAGATGGGCCAACTTTAAATATAATCTTATTCTCGTTTTGTTCACATTTTGTTCTAAAATAAATAATTTCCACTTAGTACTGCAATTTTTGTTATTGCAATCAAAATAAACTACATTTAGGTACATAAAAACTAAACTAATAAATATAATTTACTTAGAATTTAAAAAAATACATCTTATTTGGCTGTATAATATACAATTTTAAGTAATTTCAATTTTATTTTTTTTAATTTATAAATTATTTTTCTCTTCTTGAATGCTTGAGTGGAATTACTTGTTTCTAGATTTTGATATTTTGTACGATTTCTTGTTAGATAAAAATGACGTGGCTGCATATACAGATAATTTTATTACTTTTTTGTAGTTTTCTTGTTTTCTTTAAGCTGTTTGTAGTATCCCAATATTTACTTTTTATATTGATTACTGGGGTTTTAGATAGAAACAATGGAGAAAAAAATGTACGTGTTTCTTAGTGGTTAATTAAAAAACAATAGAGTGACAATGATTAAAGCCACGCAGCAGATAAAGTGCAAGTAGGAGGAACAGTGTCGACTTTTGTTCTCAGTGTTTTCTACTGGGACCAGGTGTATGACGTTTAAATAATGAGGACAATGTGGTCATGCATCACGTATCATACTTGCTTGGACAGTGAGATTGGAGAGAAGTGACGTTGCTATTGTTCAAGATCAGTTAAGAAAAAATATAATTTTTGCGCGTAAAAGAAAGTGGGTCTACATCTTTGTTAGATGATGTTTTTCTTTTTTAAAATCAAGAGCTACTAAAAGACCTTTTGACATTTACATTCCCATATGTGCAAAACTTAGAAAATTTAAGTTAACTTATTGAAAACAGGTTTAAGTTATTTCTCTTTTTTTTAGAACATATGATTTTAAAAATCCTTATCTTTGCTGTTTGTCTTGTCAGAAATACATTTATTAGATGGAAATCTAATTAATGTTGTGTTCAGTCATTTCTAAATATTTTTCAGTGGGCATTCAGGCAAATTTTTCATGAAAACAACAAATACCATCTACCAATTTCCAAGCCAGCCTAATCCCTTTCAGGGTCAAGGGATTGCTGGAGCCTATCCTAACCGTTTTGGGAGAAGGCAAGGGCCCACCATAGATCAGGGATGGGCATCTCCAGGCCATGAGGGTTGGTTTGTCTGCATGAGTTCCAGATATCCAAGCCCTACTCATGACTGATCACCTGGTGTGTCCAGCCAATTAGAACATGCTAGAGGAATATATGCTTGCATCTGGCCCTCAAGGCCTGGAGTTGCCCATTCCAGCTGTGATGTTTCAATGTTCCTCAAATGAAAGATTACTTCTAAAAGAAATAACCATGACAACCTGATTTGTTTCTACCAGTACTACTATGACTTGTGATGTCACAAACCCTGTAAATCCAAACTGGTGGATCAGAAAGCTTTACATAAAGGGACATGGTTGAGTTATACTTTAATCAAAAACTCCCACGTATATGTTCTTAAGCAAAAAAAATTACTCATTTTTATTAACCCATTTCTTTAATAAACACTTTTGTTGTAAGACTAATAAAATTGCATTTATAGCCTCAAATGATGAAGGACAGAATTTCTTTTAAAGTCACAGTAAAGCAAAAACAAGTTTCAGATCAAAATGTCTAATCTGTTAATGAGTCAAACGGCCTATAAAGAGTTGTACGAGAGCCAAAAATAGTAAACAAGTGCGTAAGATAAAGTTAATGGCTTTTCACTTTGAGACTGAGACTTTGCCGTCTGCTGCCGCCGTTCTGAATAGCTGTAAGTGGAGTTCCCTCATCCTAGACACTTTCTTGTAAAAAGCCCCAAATTGCCCTGTACTACACCACATGACTGCTTCAGAAAGAAAACAACACACTGAATCTTTTTGAAACATTTATTTTAATACCCTTTGAAATGATGTGGACAAACTGTTATTTTGTCTTTAAATGGAGACAAACTTCATAAAACTTTATTTGAAATGTTCAAGATTTTTGGATTTAAGGTTAGACTTTTTTTTTTAATTTTCTATCACATGATGGAAAAAAAAAATAATCATAAGGTGAGGCGGTGTAGAATCTGAATATTACCATTCATACAATCTGTTACTTTGGTGAATGGATTTGTTGCCTAAAAGTTTTAGGTTTTATAATTTATAAGTACATCTGTACACACCCACAGACTTTTTCTTTCTATTTTTAAACTTGTCCTGTCCATCAGCTAAGAGAAACGATATGAGCAAAAGGCCTTTTGTGTTGGACAATAGGGTTTATCTATCTTATAACATCCAGGGTGTATATTTGTATAAACCCCTTTTTGGTATTTATTATTTATTAAATTAATTGTTTCGTACACGTATATTTTATTCCTGTTTTGACAGAGGGAAGTGAGGGGAAAAGTGTGAGGGGAAGAAAATGAAAAAAAAGGGGTGGGGGACGAAACTGACATTTTTTTATTAATTAAAACATTTGCAGAAGTGTTTAGATGCCTAAGATATTTTTTGGTCCTGTCATCACTACAGTGACCTTGGATTCAACTTGGAAAGACATTGAACTATTAAAGGATAAGTGACTATCTTAAATGCATTCCACTAGAGAACACATTGTTCACTGGAGACTGAAGGAATTTCTCATTCCCATGAAAATATTTAGTTTCAGTGATTTTTTATTAATTTGCTTACGTTCAGTGTCGGTCTCCCTTATGTCTCTTTCCCATAATAAACTTTTCATTTCATCATCAACTTTATACTCAAAAATGAAAAATCATTTCAAGAACATTAGCAAAATATTGGTTTCAAGTTTGAATTTAAATCAAATTTCAGTGTCACTATGTTCAATATGTAGAACATCTCTGAACAAACATGTGTAACCTTTAGGCAGACGAGCTACAGCAGCAAACGACACCGGGTACCACTCCTGTCAGCTAAGAACAAGAAACTGAGACTGTAATTCTAACAGCATCACCAAAAATTGGACAACAGAAATTTGGAAAAATGTTTCCTGATCTGATGAGACTCAGTATCTGATGCAACATACGGATGTTAGTATCAGAATTTGGCGTCAGCAGCATGATAAAATATTGATAATTCATGTAAAAGAAATGGTAAGGTCGAGCAGGGGTGGAATTATATAAGTTTACTTCCTCCCACTCCCTTTCAAGCAATATATAATTTCATTTCTAGTGATCCTATGTCTGACATTTTTTTATACGGATGTAAACCTGTGTTGATTTCACAATTTCTAATCAAATCTAATCAAATACTTGAAGCAGGATAAGGCTCAATGTCATAAAGCTGGAATCATCTAAGACTAGTTTTTTAAACATAACAATGAGTTTGTTGAACTCTAATGACCTCCACAGTCACCAGATCTCAACCCAAAAGATCATCTTTGGGATGTGGGGGAACAGGAGATTGGGATCATGGATGTTCAGCCGACAAATCTGCAGCAACTTTGTGATGCTATCATGTCAATATGGATCAAACTCTCTGAGGAATGTTTCCAGTACCTTGTTGAATCTATGCCACCAAGGATTAAGGCCGTTCTGAAGGCAAAAGGGGTCCAATCTAGTACTAGTACCTGAAAAAGTGGCCAGTGAGTGTAAATCATAATCATAAAAGGAGGAGAAAAGTACAGTACAAAATGCTAAGTGTGCAGTTGAGACCAGAGAGGCAAACTGGCCACCTGAAAGTCCCAGAAAAACAACTCCACCCCTTATACCATTTCATTGTGTCATTTAGAGGAATTTGCAAACACGATTCTTGAAGCTGTAAATCCTCCTGAGATCCTTGCTGTTCACCGGTGGAGCACAACACATTGCTTAAGTACGATGATTTCCTTAAGTGTTGTTCCAGTGTTGTTAACAGTGGTAAGTGTTGCTCTTAAACAGTGGTGTGTCTGTCTGTTATTGCTCAGGCGGAACAGGTTTTATATGAGGTGCCTCCCCTGTTTACGGTTATGTGTACGGTAGTGTAACTCAACCACTACTGCTCTGGTTCTCCACTTTGGTTAACACTTGTAGTTTGGATCCTGTAAAGTTAGGGTTGACCTTCGTCTAATTGCAATCGCTGAAAGTCTTCGGCTTTCCATACAGGTTGGGTACTGTTTACATGTCAACATAGCTGCGTTTTCATCTTCTGAGTGACCCGTGAAACACTGTGACTGACAAAACACAGGCAGAGTTGTGAAAGTGTTTGCATGCAATGGGAAACACAAACAGTAGAACAGGTACGGAAGCCCACAAGGTGAAAAGTGACTCAGTTTGACTGCACGCATACAAGTGCGCCCGTGTATTACCACCACTTGTTTCGGTATGAGTGTGCGTGAATGTACTCACTGTTGTCTGACAGCAGCACCCTGTCATTACTACTCTTCACAACTAATTACTGGCACTCCATGGCCTGTGGAGGTGCACCTGGGAAGCTGCTCACACCTGCCCCAGCCCTCTAGATTGCTTTAAAAGCTTGTTTTCGCCCTTCTGCCAAAGACACATTCAGCAGGCTACTCATTCCCCCATTTTATAATGTTCTTAAAATTGTGAATCAGCATGAGGGAATGCTTTTCGAGCATAGAAACGGCATGTAATGTTCAGGACGCACACCTGTGGGGGTATGTGCCAGTGTGAGCTGTAGCACGCATGTGCATGCGTAACTGTTTGTGTTCAAGATGATGAACTCCAATTCACCTGACTCAGTTTTTTTAAATGGAATATCTGCCATTGTGGCTTCAAAACTGCATGCAGCAGTGATGACAGACTGTTACAACAATTTATGACATACGCTAGGCCTGTGGAGTAGCCCAAGACTGGCCAAAGTGATGTGGAAAGTTGAGAAGAAATATGAAATAAAGTAGAATATTTTTAGTTCTGATCCACAAATGCTGCAGACAGAGTTGTGCATTGTTTTCTGATGTGAGAGTTTTATTAAAAATGAAATTCCCTTAATATGCAAAGTCAAGCTTAAATCATTCATGGCGAATTTTACTTTTATTTAACAACTAAATTTCTTCTTGATTGAAAATACACAGGTGTCTCCCAGAGTAAAATAAAAATGTAAATACATAAATAAATTAAAAAAAATCAAATCTTGCAAAGTGACGAGTCCAAATTTGCTTGAGGCATGAATATTTTAAGCTTAACTGTTTCTACATTTTAGATCTATTAGGGACTTTTTCTTAATTTCTACTATTTATAACCAGTTTACTTTGGTCAAGTTGCTCAACATACATTCTTCCATTTTCTGAACCCACTTAATCCCTTTTTGGGTCATGTCTTATCCAAACTACTGTTGGGCCAAGGGGGGGTACACCCTGGACAGGTAATCAGTCAACACACTATTTAACAATAAACATGAACCATTATGAACTATTTAAAATTGAGCACAAAATGTTTTGTTTTTTTTCAAATTCTGTGCTTTTCCTTTACCTCTGGTATTAATCAACTTAAAAAAAAAACTCTGTGGAAACTGATCATTATGAATTGAGCCAGTGCTGCTCAACCTGGCTGAGGCAGCAAGTAATCATATTCCAGCCATTGAACGCCAGCCTTCACCTCTCTGCTGCAGACATTTTAGCTCAAGAGTCTCCAACATTTTTCAGCTTCAGTAAAACAATATTTTCACTAAAAGCTATAAAAACGACTTAAAATGGAGCAAAACTAACTGCATACTTCAATGACCTGTATTGTAGCAGTTCATTTTTCCAGTTGATTTTCTTTACCAGTTCTTACTGCATTGGATTAGCTAAAGTCTTTCTTTCCGTTTGTTATCATTTGCGTATTTCCTTGTGTTGTTTCTTTTTTGATGTTTTTAGCGTGTTTGAAAACTGAATCATGAGGATGGGCAGAGGTTGTAGGAGTGGGCTCTCTATGCTCCTTTCTAGTAAACAATCACATCAGACGCCTATGTCTAAATTATAACATGACCAGTCTGCTTAACTTAAAAGGAGGTTCTGAGACGCTGAAGAATTTACTCCGACTTGTACGTAGCATAAACATTAGGGTATTTCTGTGCATTACTTTAACCCCTCCTGCGGGATGTTTGCTTGACCTCCACAGTGCTCTAAGCAACTTCCAGGTGTTAGCTGTTGTCAACATAAACAATGTCTAAAAGGAATTTAAATTCTAAAATATTAGATTTAAAATTACTGTAGTTTTCAGACTATGAGTTGCTATAAACTACATTTCTCAATAGGTACACCTGTACTGGATTGGACCCCTTTTGCCTTCAGAACTGCCCTAATCCTTAGTGGTATAGATTCAACAAGGTCCTGGAAACACTCCTCAGAGAGTTTGGTCCACATGATAGCATCTCACAGTTGCTGCAGATTTGACGGCTGAACATCCATGATCCCAACTTCCTATTCCACCACATCACCAAGGTCATCTATTGGGTTGAGATCTGGTGACTGTGGAGGTCTTTGAGTTCAATGAACTCCAACATTGTGACATGGAGCTTTACCCTGCTGGAAGTATTCATCAGAAGATGGTACAATGTGGTCATAAAGGGATGGACATGGTCAGCAACAATACTAAGCTAGACTGTGGTGTTTTAGCAATGATCAATTGGAACTAACGGGTCCAAAGTGTGCCAAGAAAATATCTCCCACACCATCATACCACCACCATCAGCATGAACCATTGAGACAAGGCAGGATGGATCCATGCTTTCATGTTGTTAATGACAAATTCTGACCGTACCATCCAAATGTTGCAGCAGAAATGGAGACTCATCAGACCAGACAACGTTTTTCCAACCTCCTATTGTCCAGTTTTACTGATCCTCCATTTCCTGTTCTTAGCTGACAGGAGTGGCACCAAGTGTGTTGTTCTGCTGCTGTAGCTCATCTGCCTCAAGGTCAGACATGTTGTGCGTTCAGAGATGCTCTTCTGCAGACCTTAGTTGTGACCAGTGGTTATTTGAGTTATCGTCTTTCTATCAACTGGAACCAGGCTGGTTATTCTCCTCTGACCCGTGGCATCAACAAGGCATTTTCATCCACAGAACTTGCAACTCACTGGATATTTTCTCTTTTTCTGACCATTTTCTGTAAACTCTAGATACGGTTGTGGGTGAAAATCCCAGTAGATCAGCAGTTTCTGAAATACTCAGACCAACAACCATGCCACGTTCAAAATCACTTCAATCACTTTTCTTCCCTGTTCGGATCCTTGGCTAGAACTGCCGGAGATTGTCTTGATCATGTCTACACGTCTAAATACATTAAGTTGCTGCCATGTGATCGGCTGATTAGAAATTTGAGTTAACAAGCAGTTGGACCGGTGTGCAAAATAAAATGGCCGGTGAGTTTAAGTCCTACTTTTGGGCAAAAGTGCATTGCTTCTGAACAACTCTACCAGCGTAAGGCTGAATGAAAGACGGTGCTAACAGTGGTATTTTTGTGTCTCTGTAACCCAGTTTGATAACTTAATAAATGCAAGAATAATAATATCTCCATGCAAATAAAAAATACCATAAAGTTCTGGGGGAAAAAAATCTGATTTTCCTCCATGCTTGTTTTTGACGGTGCTTCTTCATCTGCATTGATGGCAGTAGCAAATACTGATCTACACATCTATAGTACCCTCTAGTGGTTGGTAGTGGGAAACAGTTGCTAAAGGGCAACTGATTGCTTGTGGGAAAATAACAAACGTGAGCCAAAATATATATATATATATATATTTTAATTTAATACATTTTGGTCATGATTATTATTCCGTGGCCAAACTATGCAAAAAAAGCAACTTATACTCCAAAAAATAGGGTAAACCTTTTCCGTGACACTGAGACCCATGTATGTTTTTAAGTCACCAATAATTATTAAATATTTAGTATAAAATGAAGTTACTTTCACCTATTACTTACTTTTCTGCATAGTTTACACGTGCAATTTAAATAAGTGTTTGGAAGTCAGAAGGGCAACACTCCACTGTCATCAGCTGTCAAATTAGAGACTTTCTTGTCTGTTGTTTTTGACATACTGCTGAAAAGGTTAAAGGTCAGTACCGCAGGAGGAGACCCTTCATGTCTGCACCTCGGTGTGACAAAACAGTAGATGATCTCCAAGACTTTTCTTTGAAAGGTTAGACATTCACACTTTCTCATGCTCACAACTGCTGGTAGTTTTCCTTTTGAAAACAATGAAAAAGACTATGTTTTTTTTCTTACTTTGGGCTCATATTTGTTGGAATTTTGTTCCATTGCTCTGCCGCCAGTCAGACCGAAAAGTTGGGTAATGTCCAGATAGGTCAAAGTTTGGCTCTGGAATACACAAATGTATTGTTGGTAAACTTACAGTCGTTTAGAAAATGAGGCTTCAGTCTGTACTTGGTTTGTTTCTCTTTTTCTTCGTCTTGGCTTTTCTCTGGGCAGGACTTACTGTTTTTGTTTTGTTTTTCAGTTTCTGCAAAGGCAATTGCAGCAGAGAGAAGAGAGTAAGATCTCTTCATGTTCATTCACAGAGGTATGTATTGTTGGAGTCCTCTAAAGCCCCCACTTCTTGGTTAGCCTTGTTCTCCAAAAAAAGCTTTCTTCATATATCATGCGTGCTCTGCAGTAAAAGTAGGTCAGTAAAAGTTTTGACTGCGGTTCTGTCTCAGAGGTTGTTGAATGTAATGTACCACTTTGTCTGACCTCCTCTGCAGTTGCACTAATCTTTCCAGGCCATCTTCTGCATAATTAAAGATGGAAACAGACTTTGAGTAAACTTTTATTTAAAGTTTCTTTTATTTTGTTTTTTCTGGGGCTTCAAACCATTAGAAAAGCAATCTAAAAAATAAAAAAAAAAAACATTTTTTTCAAATACTGCAAATCAGAGATCATAATCTGAAATCCCCTATTGCAAACATTTACATTTTTTTTCTATAAAAATTGCACATCTTTTATGCTTCCTTTAGTGTTCAAGTAAAAGTAGAACTCTACATTGATGTAACGAAACCTGTGTGCATAAAATACACCCAGTAAGTGATCTAACAGAGTGTTAGGGAAGCAGTTTGAGTTTAGTTTGCCGTTTCCAAGGGAGTATCTTCTGGGTTCTCATTAAGATATTATAAGACATATGAAGGGGATCCTGGTAGCTCAAAGGTCTCCTAAAAGCTGTGTGTTAAACTACTGTTTGATTTTCTGATGTGGAGAGTAAAAGCTGACCTTTCTTGTAGTTTAAGACTAACTCCAATAGTTATTTTTGCATCTTAAGCACTTCAGAAATGTAAACAAAAGGATTGCATTGTCAGATGTTCTCCTTTAGATTTAAAAGATGAAGAAGAGATAAACAGAATTTGTTTTTAGTCAAGATTGTGCACTTTGGTTTGGATTTTTAGTGACATTTACTTAGTTCTTGAAATGTTCTGTTTTGAGTTGTCCTTCTGTCCTTCTGTCAGTCACGTAAGTGCAAATCACATCAAACCAATCAACACAACACCTTTTTATAGATCCCAACAGCTAAAAAAAATCCAAAAACAGCATTACATTTTGTAAAACAAAACACAATTGCAGAAATCTATATATATATATAAATAAAAAGAATTTCCAAAAAGCAAAATAAAACAAAGCAACACCTGAAAAGGTAGGACTGGGACCACAAGGTACCCCATCATTTAAAGCTTTTTAACATAAATCGATACAGGATTTCATCGTCCAATCAGAGATGTTTTGGCCTTAAGTGATTTGTTGATGTAATATGTACTTCAGGGCCACCGCAGTCACACCAGGTTGATCATCTACAAATGTTGTGTTAATAAATCCACTAAGAATTAGGTGTAACTCTGGTGCTATCCTAGACATGTTTACATTAAAAGTGGGGTCATCTGGACCCCACAAAACAGCACACTGAACCTTTATTTCAGGGATTTTTTTTTAATCTTCACTGGTATCCGTGGGAGACATAAAATCCCGTCCACCTTTGTCAAGGGAGAGATCACACATCAATATAAGGGTGGGTTCATCTGGACCGCACAAGGGTTAAAATCCGATTTTCCACATGGGTCATAATATGGACACAGAATGTAGAAATAACTAAACAATAATGTTGTTCACCTTTCGGCAAACTTCATTGAGGTCGCTACAGCCAATCAGCTTACACTCATCTGCACATTTGGTTTTTGGCAAGGAGTTTTTATTATTTTTATTTATGAAGATCATAAACATAGGAAATAATTGCAATAGGACCTGGCTGCAGACAAAAAATGTTTGGTACCGGAAGTCCCTCCATGTCACTCAAAAAAATGTTTTCATCTTAATTAAAGTTTTTTTTTTTTCAACTCTGAAGACGTTTGGGTTATGGCTATGGTTAGCATTAGCATTTGGGTACAATGCATAATTTCTGCTTCCGGCTGATGATGTCATGTGCCATCTTGTCTGCAACCAGGTCCATCTCAAAAATTCCTGTATATTAAGGCTAAACATAATAAAAATTGTTAATAAATAAGTGATTAAAAATTTATTAAAAATATGAAGGTAAAAAAATAAAACAGACAAAACTTGAATGTAAAATAACAGCAAAATCTCATGACCAAAAGCTTGGCTATAAAAAATGATTAAGAAAAGTTTTGGGAGTACTCTCAACCCAGCCAAGATGTATGTCAATACCCAGGATAGGCTCCAGCAACCCAATGACTCTGAAAGGAATTGGGCAGACTAAGGAAGTGGATGGATGAATAGTTTTGAGATAATGATAACTATCAGCATGGTAACAGGGTACTTAAAAATCAATTGTAAAAAACTTACAATCCATTTTAGCCCAGCTGACTGTTCAGCTCATTCAAGCTCTGTGTGCAACATGAGCTGTCACTTGTCACGGTGTCTACAGGATCAGACGTTCCAAAGAGGGTGATTTAAAACAAAAAGAAGAAGAAGAAGATTAGAGAGAAAAACCAAGACACATAACCCACATGCATGCATGCTCCCACCCATGCATTCCTATTAAATGAAAGCCAAGCAGGAGCACACATTTCACACAGAGAGATCTGTCAGTCTGTTGCTCTTTGGCGGCAGTTTGAAAGAAAAAAACCCAAGTATATGGATCTGCTTTTACTTGAACAAAAATATATCAAATTACCCTGCCACTCCTATTTGCTTTTGGTTCTTTGAAGTCAACCTTGAAATAATATCGTTTGGTGGAAATGACTTAATAAAGGGTAAAATGTGGAGGGGAAATGTCTGAAATGGTGAGTAAATGACAAATCACCATTTTACCTCAATGTAGGAGGTAAAGTTAATCAGAAGAGTCAATGAAATTTGTCCTCGTTTGTCACACTAAATTATTATCCAAACGGTCTCTCTATGACACACAGGTTGACTATGATTGTAATTTCTTTATTAAACACCATTGAGGCTTTTCAACTGTCAAGAAAATGTAAAAATGTACAGTAAAAGATAAACAAAAAAAGCAGGTCTCATTGGGTTAACAACAACAAAAAATAAACCACCATCTTCCACCTGGACTTCATTAAGTACAGAGATTTAGTGAAACAAAACTCTCAAAGCAGCTTAGATCTATAGATCTTTAAAGCCCCATCCCGATCAGCTTCTAATCTTTTGTAAAAGTGTTTCCAGTGGTCTTTTATTCATGATTTTGCTGTTTTTAGGCAACATTTTAAAAACTGTGTTGTTTTCTAGAACATAGTTTCTGCAGGGCAACAGTAGTTCATTCAAAATTTGCCTTTGAGATGTGGGCGGAACTATTAGGGCGGAGTAAGCCCGCCCCCATTTCCTATTATCCATTTGTTTTCACTATAGCTATAAGAAAACATTGATTTTATGGAAATATTGCACTATTTTATTTGGCAATACTTGTATCATTTTAAAGTACTGCCAAAGCGATATTTAATTATTATTTATAAGCAAACGTGTAATTCAGTCTTACTTTAGTGTTCCTAAATTACCACAAGAAAAGCTCCATGAATTTGCTTGGGTAAAAGCAACTTGTTTATGAGATAAAGTTGCAGTGCTTGATGTTCAGATCATTAAATAACATGTACTTACACATTTACTTTTGTGAAAAATGTATTAGTATTCAGGTAATTCTTTAGTCACTTTAAAAAACAGTGAAATATTGTCTGGTACTGGCTTGGGGATATATCATACCATGACATATGTAATCGGATTGTATCGTCAGGCTCTCGTGAATACACATCCCTAGTTTTTATGCTATCCCGGCAGCTTAGAGTCCCTCACATTACCAACCTAACATTACCGGTGAAACAAAAATGGCGGCCAAAACGAGCCGTACAGTTTGATCCAGTTGGGATCTTGGACTAGGGAAACAAAGACGTATATGGATCTATTTGTCTATAAGTGGATGTATCAGAATGGAGCGGGGCAGGGAGCTGACAAGCTTTTTCAAGTTTGCTTTTTTTTTCTGCTGCTGAATCGCAACAATTTGAATAAAGAAATACTCAGAAATTTACTATAAAGAGTAATTGTCTTTATATATGTCCTCCATCATATGAAAAATACCACAACAACATGATTTTTTTTGAGTAAGTCTTTAAGGGATTGTCTACACAGTCATGACTTGAAGTATTTATTTGGGAATAGTTGTCTCGTTTGGGCTTCAGCTTAATAATGAAGTGCTATAAGTATGAACTGTGTCTACATGTGCATATGATCCCAAATTTTAAGCCAAGGGTGGATTTTTATTTTTTCATGGGTCAAAAAACTGTTTAGAGTCCAGCTCCTCCAGAGTAGATTCCCCGTGGGATCCGTCCACCCTAGAAACAGAATAAAAAAACAAAAGGTAGTTGTGTTTTGCGATGTGAAATGACTTCTTCCTCTCTGGCAGTGGGTTTATTGTTGAAGCGAAAGCGGAGAGGATTGATGCTTTTAGGTAGCACGGGAGAGATACATGTGCTGCCAGAGTGTCTGGAATGCATTACATATTTCTCTCCCAGTTGAAAAATACCTCACCTCGCAACATTGCACTCTTCATGTGGTCCCACTTGCTACACGGGCTTCATGTTACAGGGGGATCAAGAAATCACACGCCAACACTGGAAAATCCACGGGTCTTGGATGAACTGAAATTATTTAACTTTTAAAAAGACTCTTGGAATTTTGTTTTTTGTACAATTTTATACGCCTTAAAAAAGGAATAAAGAGGTACAACATTAGCTTGATTAGCCTTGCACGCACTAGAGTTTCTTACCTTGTTAGGACCATGTCTAACCGCTTCCAGTGTAGCACTAACTTTAATGGGACCAGTGGGCTTTTGGGGACAAAATAATTCCATGACTCCCGGTTAGATTTAGGGCTAGGTTGTGAATAGAAGTAATGTTAAAGTTCTGATTATCAACACTTTTGTGGGTACTTTCCATCCAGACTTTGGGACCTCTGCCAACCTTTGCTTGGCACAAGTGCTTCTGAAGTCAATTCGTTATGACACTTCACAATGTTTGTAGCGCTTAAATTCTCACTGCTGTATGCTTTTGTCAACTCAAGGGGAATATTTGCACAAACTGATCCAATGATATCAATCTAAACATATCCTTATCTAATAGATGAGACACAATACAATAAAATACAATGCGAAAGGCCAGATGGTAGTAGTGGGGATTTGGTAAACACCAGATTTCCTGGTAGTGGACGTGCTCCGACCTCTACAATTGCCTTGTATTGCTTCTTTAGTTCTTGATGAAAGCTCTAGGATCCTATCAAAGTTGTCAATTTTCTGCCAATTCGGATCCAGAATCGAGGCTTTAAGCCAATAGCTTTCATGTAATCAATCCATCAGGTATGTATATTGTCTGATTGCTCTTTGAACCGTGGGTGACTGCTCTGTCAACCAGAGACTAGTACTATGCTCTGTTTTGAGAGTAATTTCCTTCGGTGGGCTTTTTACTAGTCTATACTTCCATGCTGTACAGAGACGGGATATGGGAAGAGAAAGGTAGCTGAATGGGATAGGCCTCTCTGGGAATCACTTAGGATCTCTGTCAGTCATTTGGGGAGAGGCATGTACATTGAATGAATTAAATGAATAAATTAATTAAATGTTTTTTTTCAAGTAATCAGGTAATAGTGCATAAAATGGCATCTTACATTATCAATCACATGTTGATCGCTTGAAAGGGAGTGGGAGGAAGCGAACATTAGTAGCTTGGTTAGCTGTGCTTCCAGACATTCATAGGGACCCATGTCATGGCCCGCCACCGACCATTTGTTCCTTATTAAGAGTCATTTTTGAGATTGATGATGAATTTCGGTGGTAAATTGCTACGATCATTGAGTTGTGACTGATCCCCTGTGTTGTGAGATTTTTCTTTTTTTTTTTTTAACATCCTTCTATTTATTGAGACCATTGTTTTCTGAAGGGCTTTTTATACGGAATTAATACTTTTTGTATACCTTTATACTATGTTAAATGAAGGTTTTTTTTTCTAGGTCACTGTCTTGTACTTTTTTTCTACCCCACATGGAACTCCAGACAAGCTAGTCTTTGATTAACTGTCGTCAGTACTTCAGCTACGGACATGTTCAGTGTATAACTTTTTGTCATTCATCCTTCACGTTTA
>NC_050517.1:13316784-13345849 GCF_002922805.2 Oryzias melastigma
TGGTGAAGATCCAAAGTACCCTGTATGGGTTAGATCTAACTTTTAGTGAAAAGGACTAAATTCCAATTGAGTTTTGTGGTCACTTTGCTCCTCAACAACAAACAAGCTAGTCTTTGATTAACTGTCGTCAGTACTTCAGCTACGGACATGTTCAGTGTATAACTTTTTGTCATTCATCCTTCACGTTTAGCATGGCCTCAAAGTTATTAGTTCTGTTTTTTGGGTTTTTTTTGTATCCTGTGTCTGTTTAAGCCTAAACACAAGAGTCTACAGAACCCTCATAACATAAGCACATTATAATCTCAGTTTCCACATTTGCCTTGTCAAAAAACATCTAAAATAAATTGGTTAGTTATTGGTAATCATGACCCTTTTTTTTTACCTAAAACCACAAGCAATCTGGCTCACATTAAGTTTTCCCGGACTGGAAAGAGCCTTGAAGAACCTGCACAAAGGCCGAGATTATTGTCCTCTACACTTGTTTTCAGGAAATCTGTTTCACTGTGCTTTAAAGACTGTTATCAGCTTGATAATTCAGTAGTAAATGTAATTAAATGGCTTTAAAAATGTGTTTGTTTTAAAGATGTTATCTTAATCTGGTTTTAGGAATTTAGCATTTATGGAACGACATATGCATGCACATGAAACCAAGGTCCATCAAAGACTTCAGACAAGTACATAGTAACTGCAGCACAATTTCTAATCCTGAAAGTATGATGTGTGTAAAAACTGATTTTACACTGTCTTGTTGAAAAACAGCCATGTTCCTTGAAATATGTAAACTAAAACATCATTTAAAGTCTCACAAATCTGCTTGTTTGGTTTTAGATCCAATGCCTGCGAGTTTTAACTCTTGAGCCATGAAACAAATAGACAAAAGCCTTTTTTGGCAGAAGTGGTCAAATTCCACAGTTTTATATTGTACACCTGGAGAACAAACAAATCCCCAGCACTAGAGAATCAGCGTTTCCTTGAAAGTATCTGTAATTGTTTCAGAATGTGTGCCCACTATCTGCTTTGGATCTGTGCTCAATCTTGAGCAGTGCAAACGGATGGTTTTTGCATCAAAATACATATCCAAATAACTTACTGGTGTGACATGCAGGTTTAAAGACCCACTCCTCTGAAAAATGTGTTTTATGTATTTTTAACATTATATATGTAGCATTTCTGCATTTTTCTTTATTTGAATTCTTGTGAATCAGGATCAGACAAAAAATACCACTGGTTTTAGCCTGTAGTGGAGACATAGGTAGTACAGGCCACAAGCTCCTTGCTCTGGTACATTCTAATGTATCCACTTTTAGATGATTAGCTCCATGTTCGTCTTTGTTTTCTTTGTCTGATCTGGCATCTGGATCAAAATTGTACGGCAGATTAGATCCAAAATCGCTTACCATTTTTGTTGCCTTTTCCTAGCTTGGGGTTGTAAGGAGATGTAAGCTAGCAGGAGAGAGTGTAAACAAATGTTATTGGCCCAATCCGAATTCTTCCCTTATCCCTTACCCTACATTTAGAACTCCAAACGGAGAGTTATGGAAAAATAGTCGCTCCGATTTTGGACGTCACTTTCGCTCTACGATGTCGCAGGTTAGCTAGCGTTAGCGTGGTGCTCCTAGCGCTTGGATATACATAACAACAGCAGTTTTATAACTTTTCGGACATCATTCTCACTACAAATGCCCCTTTAAATTGAAGGGTAGGGAGAAGGGAAGCATTCTAGTCTGGGGTGCTTTTGTGTTAGTTTTTTTTTCAGGCTGCACTACTGCTGATTAGGTGCAGCTGTTTTCAATTTGGTTAATTATCTCACAGGTTTTTATGGAGCCCTCACTCTGTCACTGGTGTTGGAGTGTTCTGTTTGTTTCTGGGTCATGTTAGCCTTTTGGATTAGCTAACTTCTTGTTTTTGCCCTTACAACAAAGGGATGATGGGAAATGATGGTAGCCCCCCCCCCCAAGTACCGCCTACAAATCAGAGGGGATTACTGCAGAAACTATGTCCTTGAAAATGACACAGTTTTTTTTGTTTGTTTTTTTACTAAAAATGGCATAATCATAATCAAAAGACCACTGGGAGTGCTTTTACAATGGATCAAAAAATGGTTTAACTCTTGTTCTATCTTATGGGGTTTCAGATGACCCCACCCATATATTGATGTGGGATCCCTTCCATGACATAGGGGGACAGGATATGATGTCTGCCACGGTCATCAGTGAAGAAAATCATTGGGGTCATGTTTTTTAATGTGAACATGCCTAGGATAGCACAAGGGTTAAGTGGGAAATTAAACAAAGTAGTCAGATTAAAAAAAAAAAAAAACATTATCAAACCTACACAACCAATGTGATGACCAAAACAAATCTTGATGATGCAACAACACCCAAACCTGGCTGTCCCACTTTGTAAATACCAGCTGCCCTGGTAACACTCATTACAAACCAGCTTTATCCCACAACTTCACCTTGACTTTATTGCAGAGCAGGAATCTCTGGTATGTCCCAAGGCACACCCGTCCTCTTCATCCACACACAATCAACAAAGCAGGTACATGCCTGGACTTGTGTAGATGGTTTTCCACAGCAGAGCCAATGCAAGCCTATAGCACCAACACAGAAATGGTCAGATAGAGTTTAACCCCTCCTCTGCCCCTGCTTCAGGGCATCGCCTGCTTGTCTTTCACATCGAACAGGTGGTGCCTCCAAGTCAAAGTCTGAGATTTCATCTCCGGTCACCCCACCCCTGAATTCACCCGGAGACCTCTCTTTTTGTGCCGTATGTCACTGAGGAATCGTGTTGCCTGTTCAAAATCTTCAGGCACTGCCATTCTTAATAAAAGCACACATTCCTCTTTACCGTCCACCTTTTCTGCCGAGAAAATGTGGAAGTAAACGCATTATGGAGCAGAAACAGATCCAGGCTGGGAATACTGGGACAGTGTTTGAGGATCTTAAGAGTCAGAACAAACTTTGAGACATACTTTTCAGATGTCACAACCTCACAAACAAAAAAAAAATCCTCTTCCACACACTCACGTGCACACATAGTCACGTATTACCGACCAGAAATGATGGATGATGTGCATAAATTCCTTTGCATTTTACAGACCCTTACCTCTCCTACACCCCCCTGAAGTGGAAGTAAGTGGAGGTCCTCTTACATTTTAGATGTCTCTTGAGAAATGCAGGAAAACATGAAGAAGGCTGAACATGTGGTGTACATAATGATCTTTCTTGGATGTTTACTGTCCTGACATAGCAGTCGGGATGCCAAGTAAAACAAAGTACGGCATTTCTATAGTAGTACATGCAGTACATGTTTGCTTTTCCATGTTGACTGTTCAGTGAAAGATGAGTAAGAAATGTGAAGTTTGGAGCATCATCCTTTCGAATATGGGAGTAATTATACTTTAGATAATTTCACATTGGAACTCTTGGACATCAAAGTCCGAATTACACAATACGTTTGAGCCAATAGGAAAGAGATATAACACTGATATTTAGAGTCCCACTCCAATCATATTTTAATCTATTTTATGTTGTCTTTAAATTATAATTATGCCGATTTTTGGTCAAATAATAATAAAAAATAATTCTAAAAAAGTGTCATTTTCTTACTTAGTCTCTGCAGAGCTGTAGGAGTCCAATTAAAATTCACCTCTGATTTGTGGGCAGAACTGTTGGCAGGGAAGTAAGCCTGCACTGATTCCCCATGATCCCTTTATTCTCTGTGGCTAGCTTATAGCCGCTCACAACCCCAAGCAAACATTAGCGGTGCAACAAGAATGAGGAGCAACATCAGAAATATCTAGCCGTACAGTTTTGAGTCAGATGCCTACTCAGATGAGGAAAACGAAGATGTGCATGGATCTATTTGTCTGTGTGGATGAAGAGGAGCAGGGAGCTTGTGGCTCGCCGACTGTAGCATTTCATATGCTCCTGACTCACAATGATTTGAATAAAGAAATACTCAAAAATGTAATTTAAATTTTGATTTTCTTTATATGTCTTTCATAGTCAGAAAAATTCCACAATAACATCTTAAAAACACCATTTTCATTGGAGGAGGCTTTAAAATGATGACCAAAAGGCTGTAACAATCATTGTCTTACAATGTTATTTTGACTACTAACTGATATTTTAAGGCTAAAATCAAATTGGTTCTTTACCTGAAAAAGTATCTGCCCCAAAGTCTTTGTGAGTTTTTAACTGCACAATCCTGCACATGCAGACAGTGTCCTCATAGCACCTTGGCTGCTTTGGGAGGTGCTCTCTTGTGCACTGTTGACTCTAAAAAGCCTCACTTCAGTGGAATAAGTCTAGGCTTTCATTAGCTAGCATGGCATGGCCATGCTGTTTAACCATTAGTGAGGAATGAAGCCTGGCCAATCGGCTCTTCCAGGAACGGTATTCCTGTGCCAGAAGAACATGCAGGAGAAGATGAGCCTTCCACAGTTACTTATGTGTGTGTGTAAGTGTGGCAGCATATTTAATTTCATTGTTCCTCATGGCAAGTTTGATGCTGGTCTCACTTAAATCCAGAGTAATTGCTTTTTTCTGCAACCATTTTTTGCACTCCCCCGCTTTCAAACCACACGCTGCACAGTGACTGACAGCTTGCGAGACCCCAGTCTCCTTCCTCGTTCATCCATCGTGTTTCACGGGACTGTGGGCTGTGTGGGGAACATGGACGAATGTACTTGTGACGCAGGCTGGCCAGGGGAAACGTGGAGTCGATGTCTCTGAATTACAGAGTACAACTCGAGGCACGCTGCTGCAGCTAAACCACCTTATTAGATTGTGGTGACTGCATTTAGCCAGCATTTCTCTTCTCACACATGCAGAGAGGCCGCATCAGAGATGGTGAAGAACTTCACAGTAAACACGTCTATTTAAGAGGTCTCAGCACGGATGGATGCACAGTTTGTTGTAAAAACTTACCAAGATGTACTGGAGACCCCCCATGTGTAATAAACCATAGTAGTTTGAGCACACGCAAGCAGCAAAGTCATTTTTGAGGCAAAATACTAGAACAGAGTTGGAGAAATTTACTCTGCAAACCCATGTTTAAGACTGGCTCCAGTCCGACTGAATTTATTTATAAAAAGAAGATTCATAGCAAATAAGGGCATGCCAAGGATGTCTCATACACTTTAATTATGGCCAGATGGAAAAATGTGCAAAAAGCTAAAAAGAATAAGTAAAAAATATTTTACATAAAATCACCATGAACTAGCAGGTCTGATTTGCTGTTTGACTTCTTTGATGATAAAGGAAACTATGAAAAGCTCACAACAAAGACCAAGATTGTATCGCTGTTTGACTAAGTCCTATGTCAAAAACCAATAACTTAATTTACATATTACATATAAGTTCAGTTTTATTGATTTTTAGATAGAAAAAAAAAGAAAAAAATGATTCTCGAAAAGTAAAAATTGCAAAAATGCATATCTTATGCTGCATTTGCTCTAAACACAATACACAGGTCAACCTCCATCTCTGTTTAGATACCTAATTTTTTTCATAAACTAGAATCTTTCACCATGTGTGGGAGGAGTTATCTAAAGTTTTTTGTCTTATCGCTATAATCCTATTTACATTACATGGCACACATAAATGATGTTGAGAGATCAGTTTTATTTATTTTGAGGAGCTCTACAAAAACATCAGTAATCACGTCTCCATGTCTGGGTTCATGAGATCATTCAAAGATTCTCTTATACGGTGAGTTTCACTTTCTACTGCAGGATTGGTGTCTGAATGACAGCAGCTTTCAGCAGTACTTCTGTGACCCAGTTTGAAGACTTGCTGTCCCACATTGGTCCAATGAAGGAAAAAATTAAAACACTTATAAAATTAGACGATCATTTTATTGTTGTCTTGATGAAAAAAGATGTATATACAAAGTTTAGAGGTAGAATGGTCAGATTCTCCTCCATGTTGGTTTAGGATTCCGTGGTCGAGTCAACACTTCACAGGCAAAATCTGAGTTCCTGATTAGTTGACATGGTGCAAATTCTTCACCAAAGTTGAGATATTTGAACCTGCGTAGTGCAGCCAACAATTTGCCACATGTCAGAACTTTTGCCAGGCTTTGTTGTTGCAGGCCGCCGCGTCCAACGCTCAAACCATGCCGCAGGATAACGCACAAACTCTGATCGTGTTTGTACATTGACTTAACATTGAAACTGGATGTTGGAGCCAAACTTTCCTGTTCATTTTAAAGGAACTTTTAGCAACATTTATTTAATATAGTTTTTGAAGAACTTTTTAAAAGTATATATTGGTTATTTTCGGCCCTTGACAAGCAAAACTTTTTAATTTACATTATTTATTTTTATTTTTTTGTGCAGAAAAATACGAAAGCCCTGTACTAACCCTATACTAACATATTTTAAATGCTTGTGAATCTCCAAGCAACAAAAAAAGTCCTCCAGTAGCTTACTGGGGGAATTTTTTACATCTAGAAGATTTTAGGATAGCCTGGACTCCCTAAAAAAGTAAGAGATCAAAGAGAGCGATTTTTAAACATTGTCATGACTTTTCCATTCATTTTTCCTTATAAGTTTAATGTGGAGCAGGGTTTCCCCAAACCATGGCCTCCACATTTGACCCGGCACCCTGAACACTATCAGAGAGTCATGATTTTTTTTTTTTTTTTCTTCAGTCTGGCCATGCGATCGAGACCGCATCAAATGTGACTTTTTATTCTGCTCTTCTGCAGTCTTTGCTCCTATCTGGTTATATGTGACTTTCTGGAAAACTTTAAATGTCTGAGTTTAATATACTGCGATTTTTATGCTTCTTTTGTTAGTCTACAAACCGACCCGGGCCCCACATCAGTGAAGAAAACAGCTTTGTGGCCCTCACAAGATAAAGTTTGTGGACCCCGTATATAGTGCTAACATAAAAACTTTTACAGACTAGTAGAGCTTTTGCATTATACTGCTTTGTTGTTCCGAAAACGTATCAACATTTTTAAATACTAACCCCTAAATTCTTGGAGACTGTGGAGCACTGATCTATAAAAAAAAAAACTATAAAGCCAAGAAAAAAATCATGAAACAACAATAACAATATGCAAATCAGGTAACCAGAGACCATGTTGAGATGTGTTTCATCCTTGTCCAAACATTTGTAAAAAGAACACAATCAAATGATGCATGCCTTAGAAGATACATATGACCTGACAAAACACAAGGAATTGTTTTCAGTTTTGAGCTCATAAGTTGGCTTATGTTCTGAAAAAGTTGTGTCCAAAAGCTTGACATCATTTGTTTAGGGTTTTGTTCATGTCTTTGTGAGGATGCTGGACTTCAGGAATTTAACTAAATAACATTTTTTTGCAAAAATCACCACTTAACTTATAAACAGACTTATTAAAGTAAAGTTGATGTGAGGGTTTATGGTTCCCTCTCCTCTGTAAAAAGAGGTGATTTGAAGGTTTTTCTGCCTTTGCTTTGATTTCCACTTTGCCAAAAGGGCAGAATGCCACAGCAGAAAAGCATGCAAGAACTGGTATAATTATAGCAGCATTTGTAGCAAAGCAGGGCTAATTTTGCACATACTTCATTTGGTTTTATTGCCGCTTGTCCTAAGGCGTTTCATAATAGTTTACCCTTTTCTGTGGATGCTTCAACCCATTTACTGCTTTCTATATTCAGCGGTTTAAATTTGAACTTCAGGCACTATGGAGCCTCTGCCAGTGTTTCAATGTTGATGGGTAAGAAAAACTGTTTTATTTTCCTTTTTTATGTGTTTATAATGCTGTTAATGCTATAGTCTCAAAGCTATATTTAATTTTATAGAGCTATCAAACCTATTTAAGTGCATTTTGTGCTTCTGGATGCCCCAATTAGTTGCCCTGGCATGCTTTGAAAACATGTTCTGCACTTCCTTTACATGACTTCTGTGAACTGAGTGAGGAAATGTTAGGGTTGGGATCAGGTCACGGATGCTGCAGGACGAAGGTGTTGGGAAGCTGAACCTACCTTTGTAGCAGCAAAGCAGATGTGCAGACAGTAATGGACACCGTGTCTGAATGAACAGCTGGTCAGGATGTCGGGCAGAAAAGAAGGTAAAAAGAGATACCAAGGAAAAGAAGGTAGAGGATATTCACATAAAAATGAAAAATGGCAAAGCGTAACAGGAAAAGGAAAAGAAGGCGAGGTAAACAGAGGTGACAGAAAAGTAATGGAGTACATATAATACCTCCAGAAGCACCAGAGAAGGGCCTCTTTGTGGGAAAAGAGTGGTGGAGGCTCATAAATCTGGCCGGACCTCGCTGTCCCGGCTGCGTGGTTTCACACTGGGTTTATTCAGGTGGCCCTTTCCGTCAGCCTCCCTCCACTGCTGCTTCTGCTGCCCCTCTCGGTGTGCTAAAAAGGTCCTGCCGAAACAGAAATGTGTCAGAGGGAAGGAAAAGAAGCTCTTTATGGTTTTATGATTTCCTCGTCTCTGCAGGCAGGCTCAAAGGAAGGGTGAGAAAGACTTGACATGTCCTGCGTGCAAAAGCCTGGACAACAAAGACTTATTGGGTTCAGCTTCACGCTGGGAACTCTTTGAGTCTTTTTTTTTTGCGTTTATTTTTTTAAGCAGCTACTGAGTTCTATGCAGACATCCAGGGGAAAGTAGTGCAAGACACGTTTGTGGCTTTCTCACAACATAATATAAAAGTAGGAAGCAAGAGTTAGAATTTTTGGACAAGCTGCTTGGTGGTGCAGTGGTTAGCGATCTTGCAGGTTCAAATTCCAGCTGGGTCCTTTCTATGTGGAGTTTGCATGTTCTCCTCGCACAGCCATAGTCTTGTCCAGGCACTTCCTCCTATGGTCCAACATCAGCCGTTATTGGTTGATTGAATACTCCTAATTGCCTCTAGGGGTGAATGTGTGTATGATTGTGTGGTCCTGTGACAGACTGGCAACCTCCCCATGGTGTACCCCACCTTCTCCATACAGTAGTCAAGTGACCCAGAAAGGGATTAAGCAGGTTTGGAAGATGAATGAATAATTCCCTAGGGACAAAAAGGAGCCACTTCCACCCAATAAGTAAATAAAATTAAATAAAATCACCCTGCTATGGTGCTCTATAGGGTTAAACACCCAGCCCGTACACAAACCAGAATTTCTTATGAACTTCTGCTGCTCTGAGAAAAATGTCTTAAAAAATGACATGGGTTTTTTGATTTTGGCTAAAAAAAATCATCAATCAATCAATCAATCAATCAATCAATCAATCAATCAATCAATCAATCAATCAATCAATCATAATCATAATTAAAAGATCGCTGTTAAATATTTTACAATAAGTAAAAATATACTTGGAGAAAGACTTTAAAGAAACTTAAAACAAGTTTTTGGTCAGGTTATTAACACGTTTTAAGTTAAAAAGCCAAAATCAAAAGACATAATTAGGTCTTTTATTTTAAAAATAAAACTAAATGACCAATAGGCAGTAAAGTCTCAATCTGATAACTTTCCTGTTTTAAAATGTAGAAAACAATTTATATATTGATTTATTGGATGTTACTGCACTCAAGTTTACAGTCCATCCTCAGACTTGGAACTATTTTTGCATATTTAACAAAATATTTTTGAACAAATAAAAAAACAAGATCTCAAATTGTTTAAAATCTGGGACTACTCTGAGGAAAGTGCACACTTACTAGAGTGAGGGGTCTATTGAGTTCAAGTGGGAATGTTTCACGGTTCACCACTGGAGCCAGAAAATGGCCTTTTCTGTGGCTTTGGTCCAGAGACGCTGGCCTAGTGGGCAGACTGACAGTGGGAGAGCTGCAAGGAACAAGAGGCGAGAAGCGAACAGAAAATGAAGAAACCAGACACCGAGCCATTCACATGCGAGTACGACTCGAGATCTGGTCGGACAAACTCGTACTCGTCAAGTGATAACACACACAGCATGTTTAAGTCATAGAAAAATAGGTTGAGACCCTCCGAAAAAGGTTTGAACATAAAACAGCGTGATGTGAAGAGACTGCCACATACTTCCCCACTTTGTCTCACGTGTTGGAGAAAAAACAAGTCCGTGTACCATGCAGACAAGCCCCATTTTTCTCTTTTTCTGTGGCTGAAGTGTGAGACTAGGGATTTATTTTTGCAGCTCTCTGGGGGGAGGTCACTGTTTTGCTGAATTTGAAACATTTGAAGTATCTGAGCCCCCCCTCCCTGTTCCACATAAGAGAAATGGCCTTTTCATTTTGACCTGTCAGGGTCTATAATCGTTCTCAGATCGTGTCTGCTTACAACCTGTCAAACCGGGTCGCACAAACACTTCGGCCCTTGATCTCATTATGTAATTTACCTCTATTTCGTACGCATGCAGCATGAAAAGGTAAGATCTTTTCTTACAAAAAGAGGGAATATTCCACCAGACTAATGAAAACCGGCTGCATGTGAAACACGGTACATGTTGGCATATGGGACAGGTTTCTCATTTCAGATGAACGTTTCTGCAAGTAATGGTGAATATTACCTCCTGCTGAGCTGTTTGGCACATGGCTGTCTGGAGTTTTTTTTTCTTTTTTCTCCCCCAGGTTTATATTTTTCTATAATGCTATTGAAAGATCTGGCTGAAGGGAGATTTCCTGAAACCTTTGTCACAGCAGGAGAATGTTTTGAAGTTAAAAGAGAAACTTTACTCCAGCTTTCATCAAATATAACTGAGATCTGAGGGCATTCCTGATATCTGGAAAATGGGGAGGTGACAGTTGGTGACAACTTGCCATATACAGTGTCACTGTGTGCACACTCATTACCTGTTGATAGTTCTTTTTGTCCATGTGAGCCTTAATTACAGTAACATTGTCCAATGCTCGGATTATGTTTACTGTGGGGAAATGGGCGCCTCTAGTTGAAAGCAATTGAAAACAGACCCAGTCATATTGAGCCCGGTCCACTTATGATAATTGAATTTGACTCCGGCATTTTTCTACATTACTGACTTGCAAGCTGCCACATTATTTACATCAAATTCAACCTGGGAAAGGGAAAACAACGCATCTGTTCGCTCCCTCACCAGTTCGGAAACATGTACCAGACGTACCTATATCTGTTTTCAAAGCTCTGTTGACAATGTGAAATGTGTTTATAACATGCATGCAAACAAATCCCTCCGAAAAAGCATCAGGGCACCTTCAAACTATAGACTCTAGGACCTAGAGTCCTCTAGGACCTAGACCCTCTACCCATAGACTCTAGGACCTAGAGTCCTCTAGGGTCTAGACCCCCTACCCATAGACTCTAGGACCTAGAGTCTAAAGGCAGACCTGCGAGGGGGCAAGGGTGCCCTCAATTTTTGAGTCACTATTAGCTTTATTATTAATAAAGATTGGAAAAAAATAATCAATTCAAGTTTTTTAAGTGATTTTTGTTACATGTTGGCTAAAAATACTGCTGTTTTAATATTACCGATAACAATAGTAAAAATGTTATGCTGCATTCACACTGGAGTCCAATTAAGTCAATGTACTGAGGTCCTTCGGCGTGATCGGGTGGGGGTGCATCTCTTCGGCAGCAGTGCGTTTTGAGTGTCTCAGTGCAATTTGGGCAGCAGATGCGACGCATCAACACTAAAGTTTGGCGATCGGGGATTCAGTTTTGGGAATGTGGCGTTTTAGTGATTTGATCAACAAATCCAATATGGCTGCTCAATGCGAGGGGTTTTTATCCTGAACTTCCATCCGTTTTCTTAATCTGCTGAGGCGGCGGGGTTGCCGCAGACTGTCCCTGCCACTGTTGGGGAAAGGCGGGACACACCCTGGACTGGACGCCAGCCAGTGGCAGAGTCTATGGAGCTGGAGCGACTGATTTCATTACGCTAGCCAGCCGTCCAGTGGACAGCGTGAGCTCCTAGCGCCCTATGCCTATGCTGGCCCATGGGCGGCTGGGTGGTCAGCAGACGGAGAACCCCCACGGGTGCCATCGTGACAGGCATGATGCTCCAGCTCCATGGGTTTTGGTTAGGGCTGGGTATCACCAATAATGTCCAGAATCCACTCGATTCAATTCAGATTTTTTCAATTCTTTCAATCCTCTCAATTAAACTTAATTCAATTTAATTAAATTTTGAGTTTACATTGTTTACATATTTAGACATATTTGTTCAGAAATACATTAATAATCTATATATGTTCATATTAATCTGATACAGTTCGCATACTGTAAAATTTATCAGTGACGTTATAATGAGATTGTTAATATCATACAGTGCCTGATGGTTTCTCAAACGGAGAAGCTCCAACAATTGTTCTGCTTCTCCTTGAGGGCGTTTCAGTTTGGCCACTAGGTGGCGATTGCACTTTAGCATTACACAGTATTCCAGAAGAAGTAGAAGAAAGTATGGACAAAAAAGGTGTTTTAGATCACCAATGGTTACTTTAAAAAATATTGTCTTAAAAGAGTTTGGAAAATTCCTGTCTGTGAGTTTATAACGATGTACATTTAGTCAGCAATGTATGTTTAGGTCGACCAAGCGTTAGCATTAGCCGCCCTATGGGAAATCCTATTATACATTAGCATCGAGCTAACAAACTTTAACGTAATGCCTCAGATCAATCTCTACTTTTATTAATCGATTATTGCTCCATTAAGCTGCAGTGAATGGCTGTACTGCAAGCATCTGAATGATCTGGTGAACCCAGACATGGTGATATGTTTGCTGGTGCCTCTGTCGAGCTCTCAGAAACATATAAACCCAAGCTACTCGCTCAACAACATCCATGTTTTTCATGATGTTGCAATGAATGAAGTCCAAAAAAAAAAATTTGGTTGTAGCTCCTCCCATAGGCGGCGGGGGCGCCAAGGACATTTTAGTACAGGCGTCAAGCAGTACATTTTACGCAAAAAAAGGGGGCAGCTGATGCAAATCTGACATGTGAATTGCATCCGGTGTGAATGCAGCTTTAGAAGTTTGATCATTTCATTTTCCACCCATTCTCCTATTCTCATTTGCCCCTTCCAAAGTCGTCTGCCCCCCATATAAAATGCTCTAGCTTTGCCACCGATGGTCTCCTATGTGAAATGCTCCAGTTTTGAGATGGCTATCTCAAAACTGGAGCAGTCTTCTGTCCACAAGTTTGTTCCTGTGCTTCAGTGACCTCTATGAAAGCAGTTCTAAGGTATTCTCGCCTGTTTTTTATATTGAAAATGAGGACACTTCTCTCTAGAGCCCCACAGATAGCAAAGTAGCCGGACAGACCACCACTTTAGCACAGACATGTCATGCCAGCCACAAGATTAATCTGTGTTGAGCGTGTGCTGACATTTATGTGTCAAGGTAATAAATCCTCATAGTTCGGACGATCTCTTCTTTTCATCCTATTTCATTCCTTCATGTGGTTCACTTTTTCTGGTCCATAATACAATGTTAGAGCGCAAGTTCAAGCTTCATTGTTTGTTTGCTTTGCTTTTATTTTCCATGCTTTTATAGCTTAATTTTTTATTTTTTCAACATCTGACTTTGAGTTTGTGTTTTTATTGTAGCCCTTATTGCAAGTTTGAGACCAATCCTAGCTACATAGTGTGCATGGTTTCAATTTGAATAATGGAGGAGTGCAAGGAGGGCAGTGGAACATTGATAATATGAGGGTGAAAGTGATCAGTCTGGGAAATGAGGACACAGAAGTTACCTCTGTGTGAAAGAAAATCATTTTTTTATTAACTTAGCAAATACATACATAATTGTAATTTACCACTAGTAACTTATATGTACTAATGATTCATATAAGCAGTACATTTTATGAAATACACAAAAAATTCAGTGGGCTGGTTTTCATGTGTCCTGGTCAAATAGGCTGTGATTATGGGTAATTAGTGGCAAGAGTCTGACGATACGATACGTATCATGATATGTGCCTCACAATACGATATGTATCGCAGTATATCCCAAGACTGTACTAGAACAATTGTTTACAATTTCCTTTTAAGAGTATGACTTAGACAAAACTTTACCTGAATATTAATGCACCTTTCATGTTAATAAAACTGTTAAAGCATTTTATACTTAATGATCACAACGATTAGCACTGCAAGCTCTATCTCATACAAGCGGCTTCTACTCTGGCAAATTCATACTGCTTTTCTTTTGGAAAATTAAGAAATATTTGCCATTAAAGGGAACAATCCTTATTGTCTGATTTTTACAACAAAATATAGAATGAATGTCCCTTAACTAATAAGGTTTATCAGAAAATAAAGTGTTGTAAGGTGTTGTTGTCGTTGGGGGTTTAAGTTGAAAACAAAGGTTAAACATTGAACTATGTTTGCTAATAAATAATTAATTAAATTGTCAACATTTTAAATTTATACAAGTATTACTAAATGAAATATCACGATAAATCGCTGAATTGACCCCCACCCCCACTCCTAGCTGTGATGCCTTTTTACAAATGCAGGGCTAAGTGAAAACAGTGTAGCAGAGCAACAGTAAACAGGCCTCTTTGTCCATCATTTGTTGTTTTTAGTGGCAGCTGTGTGCTGGTATTGGACTGTTCACATGACGAAACTTTGAGAACCTGCATGTCTGTTGGGCATCACTGTTAAAAATAGACTACAAGCACATCAGCAAAAAAACAAAAAAAAAACACCCACTCGAATATGTTAATGCTGACTCAGTGAAAACATTAGTAGCATCAGAAAGCTGACACATAGAGAAAAAAAACTGTGTATTCTGCCATTGTGGGCCCATTTTTATGCTGCTAATAGATGACAGACTTTTCTTTTCATTTTGATATTAAAATATATGTTTTAGTATTTTTAAACTATAATTGGATTTTTAGGTCCTGACCACCTCCAACTATCTTTTGAACCGGCTTTTGGAAGTTAGTCGTAGAAATTTATGAATACTAGTCAAGTTTGCTTTAATACTTCTCTGCTTTTTTAAAAGGTATGTTCAAAATAAAGGAAATACAAAATAAGGGAAAAAAACCTCAAAATATACGCATTCTAATTACAAACATGGAGGATGTGCAGTTTATTTTCTAATAAATTGTGTGCAAAGTTTGGATTAGATGTTCCTCATCAGACTCTAATGGCAAAAGTTTAGTCTTGTCTTGCGCTGCCAGTAGACTAATTCGAATAAATGTTGTTTTGTTGCTCTAAAGGTCTTGAGGGACAGTGTTCTACATGTTTTCCGACCAACCTGTGATTGAAGCTCCTTATTGGCTAAACACACCTGATCCAGGTAATCAGCAGCAGAGTTTTTGGGAAAAACCAGCAGGAATTTGGCTCTTGAGGACTGGCTTTTGGACACCCTGCTATGAGAAGCTACGTTCACACCGTGCTCGGAAAAGCAGGGTCAAATGAAGGTACTTTCACACTGGCCGTGTCAACTCACATTCAAGTGGCAACTTTCAATGAAAAGCCTATGTAACACGCATGTCAACCCTAAACTTCATACTTCTGCATCCACGCGTCACAACGCGAGTTTTTAAGTCCAGTTCTACAAACAAAATGGGCATTTATTGAACGCAAGCTGGAAGTTCAACCAGTTGAACTTCTTGACTGCTAAATCACAAAAAAAGCAGAACTTTGATCAACCAAGGACTTGGAGTGAGATGTGGACACAGGAGTACCAACCATTGTAGACATGGTCATAAAGGATAAATGGATCATTACTTTTTTCTCCCCCCTGACATCAAGTACTATATATATTGGAATAGAGCTCTGAAAGAAACAGCCAAGATTTGCAGGGGTTGGATTTGCGCACTGACCCTCTACCAATAAACCCTTTTGGGGTGGCCATGGTGCAGCGGTAGGGCGGTCGACTCCCACCTTGTCCGCCCATGTGTCGAAGTGTCCTTGGGCAAGACACCGAACCCCAAATTGCCGCTGGTGGGAGATTAGCGCCAGTGTTCGACAGCGTAGCCACTATCAGTAGCTGTGTTTCCATTACACATTTGTGCAAAACTTTATTGAAATTCTAGGAATTTCGAAAAAACAGTTTTGCAATGTCACTGTTTTAATTAAATACAAATTATACGATAAAACACAAACCAACTCAAGCGATAAGTCTTTAAAACACGGTGATGGATGAGAACAAGTATTTTTTAAAAAATTTTATTCACTAAAAAAGGGAACATTTGGGTGACGTCACAGCAGTGTGGCGGATGGTCCGCGCACATGCAGTGCGCTAGTCCATTGACTTTTTATTATAATTATCAAGTTTGATCACAGATCTTCTAACTCTTTGCTCACTCTTAAGCTTGTGTCTGCTATTGTTTTTTATATGTCATTGGTTGAAATGTCACATCCTGTACTAAATCAAAAACAGAGTAATAACTGTTTTGTTGGCATCACAGCACTAAATTAGTAAAACTCTAGTGTACTGATTTAGCCTAACCAAACAAGCAACAAACATGTTGTTGTAATAAAAGTTACCATGAAGAAAAACACGAAGACATGTGCACAAAACAAACCGTTTTCACTGACAGAGCCCATTATTTGTGTCAGTGATGTGGTAACAGTCCATTCTGTTAACTCAACTGATGTTTTGCTTTACTTCAAGTGGAGTAATTAACATCACCCTAAGTGCACAGGCACTTACTTAGCTTTGGCTCTGATGAAACCCTCTTTTTACAGGAGTCAGTGATTCATCTTCATGCTTTTTTTGAGGTTGGCTAGACAACAGAAGGCTACTGACAATGATGAATGGAGCTTTTGCACGCATGCAGCTTCTATCATCTCTGCCTTAAAAGTGGACAGAGTTTTCTTTTCTCCATTCTGGGTCCTCTCCATAGAAAAACACTTCATGTATTGCTTACAACCTTTAAGACAAATGGTGATGAGAGGTGACTGACAGCAGTGATGAAGTGCTGGCAAGAACAGTTCAGGTGTGTAAATCAGCCTCTCTGCCTCTGTCCAGGACTAATCAAGGGCCCACAAATTGGGCCGTCCCTGGCTCCACTCACAACTAACAGGTGTGACTCACACTCATAGCTCCACTATCCTATAGGGCCCAATCCAAATTCTTCCCTTCTTCCTTCCCTTCATTTATCACTCCAAACGGAGGGTGATGAAAAAGTAGTGTCTAATATTTCGGACGTGACTTTCGTTCAATGACGTCATCAAAATCACCGGTCCGCTAGCATTAGCGCAGAGCTTCTAGCGCTCGAATAAACATGACAACAGCGGATTTATAACTTTAAAAAGGTCACACCACAACAAAATGTCATTACTTACATTTAAATGTAAACTTCTTTGGTTCAGAGCGCACCAAAGGGAAGAAAAGTGCTTCTCAACGCAACGCGAATTACTCTCACGATGGTGAACTTAGGACCCCTCCGTTTGGAGGGCAAAATAAAAAAAAATAATAATCCGGACACTTCTTTGACTGCCAATACAAATTCAGGGGAAGGGAGAAGGGAAGAATTCGGATTGGGCCCAGGAGCCACGGCTCACCTCATCTGCAAGGACCAGTTCCACTAGAAAGATCACAGCGATCAACCCAACTGGTGTACTGTAAACAGTAGGGGTGTAGCGATTAATCAGTTAATTAGTTTATATTCTTACAATCCCATCAGATCAATTTATCTGAGCCAAGTTGTTTATTGAATTGGCCTATACCATTAAAAACATGTTTCAAAAATAAATAAATAAATGATATATAAAATATAAGGAATCTGGAAAACTTAACCTGCACTGTTCAGTTCCAGGCATTTATTGATGAGACACACTGGTGGAATTTTTGGCTAAAGATGTCCTGGATCAATTTGGGGTCAGTAAATCGGATCATTCATAGTGAACCAAAATTGACTATGTTTTATATCGTCAACTTCAAGTAATAATTGAATCAAATCATTACACCTCTAGTAAATAGGCATTAAAGGGGCCCTACCATGATTTTCTTAAGCCTTTCAGAGTGAACTATATCTCTATATAAGATCATATATTACCTTTGGACCACTAAAAAATGAATTATTTATAAAATATTAGTTATATTTCGTGAGTTTTTCCCTACCCAGAAGTAAAACGGCTTGATTCCTGAAGCTCCGCCTGCAGCTGAGTGTGTCTGCAGTCCAGTTCATGACGTCATCCTAGGGTCTGTGGCAGCGTCTCGGTATTTCTCCAACGAAAATAACTTCTTCAAAGATGGATGCACACACGATATATGTGACTTTAGTTGGCCTGGCCATCGCTTCACTGGTTCACAACACACGCAGCTCCCTCACTGCTGTACAGGACCGGGTAAAAAACAAACACCCATTTAAAGTGGAATTTATTGAAAACAGGACAAAACTGGAATGTATACGATATTCTACATCTAAAATTAAAGTTTTTGCTGGTCATCAGTGGATAAGGGGATAAACTGGGTTTTAGTTTAGACTGGGGGCGGAGCTGTCAGCACAGACTCTTGGCATTGATCTTACATCAGCACGTTTCCAACCGCTCGTTTTCGTGGGTATGCGAGGGGCTGTTGCAGACAGTGAAGGTTTTTAGAGGATTACTCTTAAATGCATTAACTGATCAAAATACAGCTTATAGTGAGGAATGAAAAGTAAAATGCATTTAAAACCTCAAAAAGTTGAATTTTCATGGTAGGGCCCCTAAGTCTTGGGTCACTTTTTTGACCTGGATCCTATTTAAAGTCCCACTCCAACTATATTTTTTTCTACTGCAAAATCATTCCAGGTGGTTCTTTAATTAAGACAATGCAGTTGTTAACCAAAATCAAAAAGCCTGTTTCATTTATTAAGACTTACTTTCTGCAGGTCATTAGAAATACAATTCTGGGTCACTGTGGGCACGGAAGTTAACGCCGCTAAAATCCCATCAAGCCTTTGTTTACACTCTGTCTTGCTAGTTTACAGCTTCTCTCAACACCAAGCTAACATTAGCATTGAAAAACAACAGCACGCAATATTGAAGCTATCCAGCCATTCAGTTTTGAACCAGATACCAGCTCAGATAAAGAAAATAAAGTTGCTAATAGATCTATTTGTCTGCAAATGGATGCTTTAGAATTAGAATTGAGAAGGGATAGCTTTGGCACGCCTGTTGTAGTAGCTGCGTCATAAGTCTGACCATTTTTCAAGCATTTGCTTTTTATCTGCTCCTCATTTGAATGAATAAATAGTTGGAAACACATTTTTAATCGTAAACTCTTTAATATAGATCCTCTGCTATGAGAAAAATGCGACAACAACATGTTAAAAGCATAAAAAAGGACTATTTTTATTGAAGTGGGGCTTTAACTTCTTGTCTGAACTTTTGTTTATGTTTAATTGTAACAACCTTAATGTGTATAGTTGCTGAGTAGTTGACAAAGAATTGTCCTTGTCTACTTTTTTTCTCTGCTTGTAAAAGCAAAGTCCCACATACTAACCCTTAAACTCATTCACCCTCTTTTCCCTAGGTATGTTGACCTTTTCCAATGGAACAACACATCTGACCACACCACCAGTGGCGTGTTCAAGCACCTGACCATCATATACTAGTGTTGAGAGACACGCGATGAAGGTATGTAGACCCGGCGACATGAGGTAGATTGAATCATTTAGTAAGGCTACGTGAGGCTGCCCTTATCAGTTACCTGTCAGAGAAGCCACGGCAGGTGTGGGGGTTAAGGCAGGAATGGCAGCAGACAGCTGTCACATAAACATTGTTCCATCGCTCATATGAAGACTGTGATCAAAAGCAGTATGGACTGCCAAACAGCTTCACCTCAAAGATCAAATAACCTCATGTGGGTGCATGTGTGGTTTCCAAATCAGGGAGGAGAGGATAAACCAGGGCATCAAGGGCACATAGAAGGGAGGGGAACAGGAGAGGTGTTGAAGGTGGGGGATGAGACCATAAACCTTTGTGTGTGTGGGTCATCAATTGGGAGGTTAATATGAATGTAGATTCATACACAAATTGGCTTGTAGCAAAATATGTGGATGGAAAAGGAAAATCCACTTGGAAAATATATTTATTAACAGAAAACAGGTGACGGTCCAAAATCTGCTGACATATCTTGTGATTTTGGGTCACAATTATGATGAGGAAATAATCCGTTTTAGTCGAATGCACAAAGCAAGCTACAGCGCTACAGATGCGCGGAACACAAACACAAGTGGTGTAGATCACTTTATAAACAGGAAAAAAACAAATGGTTTTAGAGGATTTCAAAGTAAAAATTACCCTATTTTATACTTTAAAAAATAATGTTCGCAGTTAGGTATTTTATCTTTAATTTTCAATGTTTGCTCACATGTGAGGAAATCACAATTTGGGTTACAGTAGTTAATGTTACTTAACTGGAGCCCTGTAACTATCTGTGTAGACAAACAAACAGACAAAACCTCGGGTATTAAGAGGTCAAAATAAGGTTGTGCTGGTATTTTAAAGTTAGGTTGTTTTAATCTCTTTTATTACAAGAAACAGAGAAATTTAAACGTATATACTCTAAGATCCTAATGTTCAAAAACTGCTTCCTTTAGTCTTTCAAATAAATATTTTGTCCCAACAAACATTTTTAAAAGGCCTTTGCTTCATTTTCTGACTCTTATGATGGATATTGCACCAAAATTAGATGTTGGAAATTGGTCACTTTAATTAAACCTGCTTCATCTGAACTACTACGCTGTTAGCAAGTCTGTAGTCATTATTTTGCTCTGTGGTATATTGGGTTTAAATAAGAGGATTAAAGGTTTGCATAGAGGCAGTTATTCTTTTTTAAAATTAACTTTCACATGTGTCATTAGCACTGGATTTTGTACTTTTTGGGGATAACCTGTCAAAATAATGGACAACAAAATAACTAAGATATGTTAAAAAATATATATTTTTTGATTATAGCTGTAATATTTTATGGCATGTTAAGAATAACACATGACTTTTTACATGATGTGATAATATTTTTCACAGAAACTAGTTAAAAAAAAAAAATTAGGATAAATGAAAGTTTGACGATAATTTTAGTAGAATTTTTTAGAAGATTTTTTAGAAGATTTTAGTAAAATTGCGGTTATTTTGTTGAGTTGATTTTTAAATAGGCCTTCTATATCTTCCATAAAATGTATAGACGATTTTTGAATTCAAGTTGTTCTAGAGGCATTAAAAGAGTCAGAAATAAATCTGTCACTGAGAATTTATTAACTGTGTTCACAGTAACTCCTAGCCTGTGTAGCGACATGTTAGCCACATTTGAAGTGTTAGCAATGTTAGCATATTCAGAATACCTGTAATTCCCAACTGTTTGTGCAATGTGTAAAGAAATAAAATAACGCACTGATACAAATAACTGAAACAAACATCACTGTGACCGGGCTAACTCCTAACCTTGTTTGTAACATGGAAAAAAAAGGAGTCCCACACCGCTTCACGTTAGTCGTGTTAGCATAGTCAGAATACCACCCAATTTTGGTTGCAACACGTAAAAAAACAAACTGATACCGCTAAAACAAACATTACTGTGACTATGCTAGCTCCCAAACTTGTTTGTAAGACGTGAAAAAACAGTTTGACAGCGCTGCAAATTAGCTGTGTTAGCATATTCACAATAACACCCCAACCTTGTTTCAAACTTGAAAAACAACAACAACAAAAAAAGACTGACATATTGGCTGAATCCGAATTCCTCCATTATCCCTACGGCTTCTCCCTACCCATACTTTTAGCCCTGAGAGTTATGGACAAAATAATGTCTTCAATTCGGACGTTGCTAACACTCATCAATAGTCAATTATCTCGTAGCTGCCAGAGCTCAGAAAATACATAACATTGGTTGTATAACTTTGCAAAGCCGTGCTAAAACAAAAAGTCATTATTTATATTTAAATGTAAACTTCTGTGCTTTAAAGCACACACACATGAAGAAATGAGTTTCTCCCCACAACGGAGGGATACAGAGTTACAAGTCTCTACAGCTACCCCATTAAAAAAAACAATTGTGGACACCCAATCCCTCCAAACTTTAAATATTTAAACTTCTGATTTCAATTTTAGGCAAAATTATGATAATTTTGGGTAACATTCTCATAATTTTTCCCCTAAAATTGATCCTAAAGTTGGAGGGGTAAGGAGCAGCTGAACGGGTAGGAGAAGGCTTTTAAGTGCAGAAAACACGGTACTACAACAACAAAAAATACGAAAAGTATATAGTTCTTTTTATTACATCTATTGCAAAAAAAGCATTTTAATATAAGAAGGATTAAGAATAATAAGACCAAAACATAAGGACAATTTCTGCTGATGAAATGAAAGAAAACACTGCAGCATAAACTGTATTTACAGTTTAGTCATCATGTTTTTTAACTACTCAGCCTAAACAAGTAGTAACAGTCATGCAACTAATATGGAAAAGTAATGAGATCATTTTTTCCTGTCCCTTGGGTGTCACATCATCACATACTGTTGGATATGGAGCTTACAATGCTCACTGATCCTTTTGTAGCCATATGCTACTTATGGAGGCTTTGGAGAGACAAATGAAGGAAAAAAAAAAAAAAGGCCACACGGCGCAACATGCTGATCCAACCGCAGCAGAACAACCGTGAGGAGCTGGTGCAATTGGAAGAAGATGAAACGTCTATGGAGAAGAAGGCGGTGCCTTTGGAAGAAAAAGAATACGGAGGTCACATATGCTTGTGGAAAGTAAAGAATGCAGCTATGAAGATCACAAGCAAAGAAATAATTTATTACTCCACCATCTATCATTTCATCTGGCAAAGACAAATGACTTGCAGTCAGACGGGATCACTTCTACTTTTCCTTTTTCTGAGCATATGCACATGAACAGAGTCATAAGGGACATGCCATTTAGCAAAATCAGCTCAACAACCCTCTGCTAATTGATGAGAAGAAGACTGACTATAATATAACTAGAAATTAACGTTTTCATCTTATACACACAAGTCAATGCTAATTATTTTGTTTTTTTACTATACTGAAAAAGGTGCTTTAAGTAGCAGTCAGACCAAACTTGAGATGAAAAGCAGCCTTCACATTCTATACTGGCAGAGCCTTTTAAAATCTATTTAATAATTGAAATAATAGTTCAGTCCACTGGCTTTTCTCTGGGGTTAAAAGTACACTATGAAAGAAACACTCTTCTTAAGGGAATTTTTAAAATAAAATATCTTTTAGATTTTCTACATGAGAAATGTATTTTTGTCATGAAATTCACGGATTAAAAGTAATCATTGTCAAACGTATTTGCTAGATGTTTAGAAGACTGCTCCAATCATTTACTTTAGTGTAAAAGCCTAGACATCAGGTTTTAGAGGATATAAGACAAATTAAAGGCCCAGCAGCTCCTCCTCTACTTGCCATTATAAACGAGTTGGGCTTGTTTGTGTCTCTGCATGTTAAGATTCTTAAGTATTACAAAGAGGTATTGGTTCAATTGTCTGATTATAACATGCTTTCTGATGTTCTACTTTATCACTTTAGCAACCAACAAAACTTAAAGTAGAAAAAAAGCCCAAATGATGATCTTTTCATCATTCCACTGTGACTAAGCAATTTTTGTCTTCATGTCTGGTGAAGAAATATTGGTACAGAAGCCTAGTAGTTTTGATTTGTAAAAAACACTAGAAAGACAAATAAATTGTTGATTTAAAAAAAGTAAACTAAGTTATCCAATAGTACTGTATTTTCTGCACTATAAGGCGCACTTAAAAGCCTTTTTGTCACACAGCAGTGTGCCTTATAATCTGTAGTATCTTATGCATGGATTGATTTGGAGAGGAGTACAGCACTCTGTCAAAGCGTCACAAAAGTGCTTCTTTTAGCAGTAACACATTTTTTATGTGTTACAAACAGGGTTGGGAGTTACAAGTATTTTGAAGCCGCTAACTGGGCTGACATGTAGCGGTGTCGAACTTTGTTTTTTATGTGCTTCTACCAAGGCTGGGAGTTAGCGTAGTCACAGTTAGGAAGGTCAATATTTATTTTTTGGTATTTATATAATTTTTTGGTCAATATTTTTGGGATTACTCAGTAAAGAGCAATGATGCTTTGTTCTTGTGGTTTGTTTTATCTTTATTGTTCAATATTGAAAAAATTACCCCAAATTAGGGTGAAAGCAAAGGTTGGAAGTCTGGAAGTAATTTCATGTTTTATTGCACCAAAAGCTCACAAATTTAAATAAAGGTTAATTAGGTTAAAAATAATTGCGATTAAAAATAAATGAATTACAGGTCACAATTAATTACACAAAAAATAATCACATGACAGCACTAGAAAGGTTGGGAGTTAGCATATATAGCCACAGTAATGTTTTAGTGTAGGCCTATCAGTCTGTTTGTTTGAGTATTGGGAATATGCTAATGCTGCTAACGCTTTTATTATGGCTAACGTGTAGCATTCACAAACAAATTCTAGAAACTGCCTGACTTATCTCTGATTTCTTTTGTCCACTTAATGCCTCTTATAGTTCGGTGCACTTTATACATGACATAAGTTTGAAAACAGATAATTCATTGATGACGTGCTATATAAACCAGTGCGCCCTATAGTGCAGAAAATAGTTTTCAAATGGATGCCCACAGTTACCATCCAGATTAACACCGCAATCCCCTCATTTCCATCCACAATGCCTCTTCTCACGTAAAACTTAAAAAAAAAAATCTTCATCTTCACAGATACCAACATCTGAAAACAGCCTGTTACCAGGCGGAGCATAGATACTGTCTAGTTGACATGTAGAGGAAGAATGTGCACAGATAGTGTCTATAGGCACAGAGGAGCATAGATAAAAACATGCATAGACAACATCGTACCCAGAGAAGTATGACAACAACAAGGTTTTTTGGCCAGGAAGTCAACATCCTTGTGCAAATTTTAACCTGCAGCCTAAAGCCTTCCAGCAAAGGGGAAATGAAAGAACCACCTGTGGAAAATACACAAAGGATCATCATAGGGGACATTGATGTGGCTCATGCTAGAATAAGACTGCATTATAGAAAAGAACTATTATAGTAAGATACTAGAAAACATCAATATGCTTTTTTAGTTTAATTTTTTTAATGTATAAAACTAAGTAAGGCTTTAGGAACATTTACATGTTATTGGCATTTTCTGGTGGGGTGGGTTAGGAAGGGATTCACTAATTGATGGCTCTGTTTTCATTAAAGAAATAATGTTGGGTAGTGATTTTTCAGTGACATATCACAACAAACTATCTGATATTAGTGTCAGCAAATACTCACATTTATCCAGGTAACAATGTCCTGAAGTTGATTTGTGTTTTTTTTATATTCTGTGTTTTACTGTGAAGCACTTTATGATTTTTATCTTGAAAGGTGCTATATAAATAAAGATTATTATGTCATCGTGTGTCTTGATCTGGATATAAGAGGTTCTTCCGTCATTGCCGTGACTGATAGAAAGGTAGACCACATACACGGAGCTCCAGCAGGTTCTTGTTAGCTGCAAACCTTTTCCTAACACAGTAAATACAAGCAGAACTGTAGATAATCTGCAGCAGGTTGAATGTACTTCCTGGAGTTCTGAATCTTATCAATCAGGAGAATGTTCAGAGAAGGTTTCTGGAGTGTCATAGACAGAATGTTACATGTCAGAATAAAAATATTCCAAAAAGTAAAAGGATAAGTATCAGAAAAAAACCTTCCAGGATGAAGCAATCATTGTAAACATGAGTATGAAGCACTGAAAATACTTGATTCATTCGGTGTGGTCCAGTCCTGTTTGTTTACCCAAAGCCCCACAAAAAGACAATGAACCATTTTTTTCTCCGTTTTGCTCTTACAACCGTCCCATAAGGCTGTTTGTCGTCATCACCAGGATGAAGGATAAGTGGCTCTTCAATGCTTTGTGCATGAAGTTATCTAAAAAAAATTATCTCTTTCAAACAAAACAGCATGGGACAGTCCCGCCCTTATCCATCGTCATGCACACAGATCCCATCTCGTTTTTGTGATGGTTCTGTGACAGCCTTTCACACAGACCGCATAGGGACAGTATGGAAGCAGTTTATTGTGTGGCAAAGATAATTCATGATAAAATGGTGTTAATCCAGCAGCTAACATTTAACTGTAAAGTTTCAGAGCATAACTTTTGAAAAATGTAAACAATTTCCAGTCTTTGACATTCCAAACAAATGTTGGCTGGTGGAGTACTGCCCATATTTAGGACTAGATAACAAAGAGAAAGTCCTCTTTCCAGCTGAGCTTGAGCTGCCCTCGTGGATACCTAATACAGTGAGTGATTACAGCCATTATCTCGTAAACACGAACTGGCAAACATGTAAACGCTGAACAAAATGAACACAAGGTCGGTTTCACCCCCACAATCATGGCTGGAACATCCAAACAAAGCAGGCCTGCTGTGGTGAGTGGAACTCTTACATAAGGGAAATTAAAACAGGGAATATGATGATGCAAAAATGCAAGAATGACTCTGATTGTGGATTTCTTGTGTAACTCAATTTCCAAATTTAAAGTCCCACTCCAAACATCTTTTGATCTATTTCCCCAGTGGTCTTTTAATCATGATTATGTCATTTTTAACCAAACGTTTAAAACAATTGTGTAGTTTCCTAGAACATAGTTTCTGCAAAGTGACAGTAGTTCTTTAGAAATTCGTCTCTGAATTGGGCTGTTATCTCGCAGTAGCCCACCCCCACTTCCCATCATTCGTCTGTTTATATGCTTTCCCACTAGCTTACAGCTCTCACACCCTCAATCAAACATTAGAGGTGCAACAAAAAGGCTTAGCTATATCGGTACTATCCAGTAACCCAGATACAAGCTCGAACGAGGAAAACAAAGATGTTCATGGATCTATTTGTCTGCAAGTGGATGCATCAGAATGGAGCAGAGCATGGAGCTAATATTTTGTAAGCCAAATTCTCAAGCTTTTTCCAACTACATTTTTTCGCCTGCACCTGATTTACAATGATTTGAATAGAAAAATACACACGAGAATCTGCTGGAATTATGTTGATCGTATTAATGGTTGAAAAGTATGTTAAAGATTTTGTGTTTTAGCATTACCGACAACGCCTCAGGTGCTAAAGGGTTAAAGTCCCCCAATGACAATTTTTTTTAATTAAAAAAAAGTCATTATCAGTAGTGTTTTAATCATGATTATGAAGTTTTTAACCAGAATTCCACAACCTAAATGTCTAAAAAAGCATTTTTTCATGTTGATCTGAAGCCTCTGCTTCCAAAATCTCCTCTGAGGAGGCGTGGCTTTTAGAACTGAGTAGCCCCGCCCCTGATTCTCCTGTCTGATTATGATAGCTCTGATTATGTTGATGGAAAGAAGATCATTCATTCAAACAGAGTCTGTCCAAGACAGTTTGATTGACAACATTTTAAAAGGAGAAATACTTAGAAATGCAAAAACGAAAGGATTTCTTATTACATTTGTTCTTTAATGAGAAAAATGGCACAAATACATGTTAAAAACTCAAAAAACATATTTTTTCAAAACATATTGGAGTGGGTCTTTATCTATTGTTTCTTTTTAGATAATAAAACACTTCAAAACTCACAGCAAACTATGATGAACTTTTTTTTTTCACCAACAGGAAAGTGGTTTGGGCTTGAAGGACTTCACACTTTCCCTGTCGTTCTCCATCTCTCTCTATCTAACAGATCTATCTGAAAACACACACTAAAGAATGCAGATTCATGAGTTTTCAGGCACGAAACCAGCTTGCTGTGAAGATAGTTATGCCACAGGTTCCAGGTGTGCCTCTCTCTTATCTGTCAGCATCCTTATGAATCACAGATCGGCTGAGAGTTCCTTCACGGGACTTGAGCAGGATGTTTGGGAACGCCGAAGGGCCTTGTTTTCATCCCGTATCCAGTAAGTTATCTCTGACCTGCATGCATTTCCATGATTGATGTGCTCCAAATGGATGCTGACAGCAAGTGAAGCGAAGAGAGTAAACATGAATGAGGATGATGAGCAGGCGTGAAGACAGTGACTCCCCAGAGGTCCGGCGTGTTTCGGGCCTGTGAGGGACAGATATACGATGGGGAGATGCTTCATTTGAGGACCTCAAACACCTGCATGCTCTATTGCTCATGTGGACAGTTCTCGTGATTTGCAGCTTGATTGCTTTGGCTGTTTTGAAGGAGTTTGAGATCCAACATCTTCACCCCACCATGCACTCACAACTGAGCGTGCAGATGAAAACAGAAGATGAGAGAAAACATTTAGCTCTGAAAATAAAACCTCCCCCCGCGATCCATCAGCCAGTCAGTCAAAGGGTGAATGAGCCCACCTAAAAGTGATGACAAATAGAGTGGAAGCTCCTCTGAACTTCATAATTACAGTGATCACACATGGCTGTAATTCTAAATTGACAGACTTACGTTAACGCTTCTCTCTCTCGCTCAGCTAGCAGGGACACGCCACGCCAATAAATGCGCATTCCTCCTCGACTCTGTGAAGGATAAAAGAAACTTTTATAAAGTCTGCTTTCATCTGTGTGCGCTCAGCATGTGCGTGGAGATTTACGGAGCACTATTTGTTGTGGCGACTCTCGACAGACAGCTGCAGCTCTGGAAATTTGTTGAGAGTGCAGGAGGATTTCCATCAAAATGTCTCTGACCTGTGTCACATAGATTAGACTAAAAATGTCGGAACAGCATAAAAAAAATAAAAAAATCAGGCGTTTCCTTCCTTTCATCAGAGAACAATAAAAATGTATGGTATTCATATGAGTTGTAAATCATCCTTCATTGAATAGTTGATCTTTTACTTGTCCAAAATATGGATTGTCTGAAATTGTGTATTAAGATGTGAGTTAAAAGGTGAGATGGGGAAACAACACTGAAACAGAACCAGGAGCATAAATTTACTATTTTTTTCTAAGCAATTTCTAATTTGGTTCTTTAGCTGAAATTTTTCACTTAAACAATTGTTTGTTGTGTATCAGTCCAAACTGTTTTCAATTAGGACAGAGGTCTAAAACCTGCGGCTCCAGAGCCACATGTGTCTCTTTTATCTCTCATGGTGGCTCTCTGGCTGAAGAAAAATAATTTAATAGTACGTTTTTTAATTTTTGCAATTTAGTTTACTAAAGAATTTTAGGCTATTTTGAGTTTAGCTAGTAATTAAGTAACATGTTAGCTTTTTTTTTGCCTAATTTGG
>NC_050517.1:13346183-13353330 GCF_002922805.2 Oryzias melastigma
ATGAGTTGTAAATCATCCTTCAATGAATAGTTGATTTTTTACTTGTCCGAAATATAAATTGTCTGTTTGATCACATTTGCTTCATATGAAATTGTGTATTAAGATGTGAGTTAAAAGGTGAGATGGGGAAACAACACTGAAACCGAACCAGGAGCATAAATTTACTATTTTTTTCTAAGGAATTTCTAATTTGGTTCTTTAGCTAAATTTTTTCACTTAAACAATTGTTTGTTGTGTATCAGTCCAAACTGTTTTCAATTAGGACAGAGGTCTACAACCTGCGACTCCAGAGCCACTTGTGGTTCTTTTCTCTCCATGGTGGCTCTCTGGCTGAAGAAAAATAATATAATAGTATGTTTTTTAATTTTTGCAATTTAGTTTGCTAAAGAATTTTAGGCTATTTTGAGTTTAGCTAGTAATTAAGTAACATGTTAGCTTTTTTTGCCTAATTTGGCCTCCACTGAGTTTTTTTGCTAATTTGGAGTTTAGCCAAAAATTTAGTGATCAGCTAAAGTTTTTGGGTAAATTGTTATCTACTGAGATTTTTTTGGGTAATTTAGAGTTTAGCTTCTATTTTAGCAACAGGCTAACATTTTTGAGTAATTTAGTTTACTGAGGAATTTTAGGCTATTTTAGAGTTTAGCTAGTAATTAAGCAACGAGCTAGCTTTTTGGCTAATTCGGCATCTACTATTTTTACTCATTTTTACCTACTAAAAGGTAAAAATAAAACAATTAAAAATCACATTTTGAGAGATGCTAGTTTCTTTTCATATTTTTGCTTTTGATCGTGCCAAAAAATAGGAATAATTCATATTTATTATTTAAAAAAGATGGTCATGAATTATCCAAATTTCTTAAAGGCTAAAGTAATTCTATGTGGCTCCTAGGTTTTGAACGGTAGAAAAGGAGTCCAAATGGCCCTTTTACTGTTAAAGGTTGCCGACCCCTGAATTAAGACCAGATTTGCTTACTTTGAACCCTTATGATGACATTAAATGCAAATGAACTATTTTTTTTTCTTGACACAGAAACAAATTTAAATACATTTTCACCAAAATAACTGATAATTTATGATCAGAAATAAAATAAAACACAAGGTTTTCACAAACTGTTGCTGGTATTTTGGTCCATTCCTCCATGCAGATCTCCCCTAGAGCTGTGATGTTTTTCTGGCTGTCGCTGGGCATCAACTCCCTCCAAATATTTTCTATGGGGTTGGGATCTGGAGACTGGCTAGGACACTCCAGGACCTTGAAATGCTTCATAAGAAGCCACTCCTTCATTACCCAGCAGTGTGTTTGGGATGGTTGTCATGCTGAAAGACCCAGCCATGATTCATCTTCAGTGACCTTGCTGATGGAAGGAGGTTTTCGCTCAAAATCTGACAATTTATATTTTTTTCCCCACAGGATGAGATCTTGTTAGGAGCCCCAGATGGAGGGAGATCATAGTGGAGTTTGGAGTGTGACTGTTTGAGGTTGTGAACAGGTGTCTTTCATTTCGATAACAAGTTCAAACAGGTGTCATTAATACAGGTAACGAGTGGAGAACAGAGGATTCTCTTCCAGAAGAAGTTGCAGGTCTGTGAGAAACATCGGTCTTGTTTGTTTGAAGGTGACCTAATACCTATTTTCTACCATAATCTACAAATAGATTCTTTATAATATAATTTCCTGGATTTTTTCCTCATTCTGTCTCTCATAGTTGAGGTTGTACCTATGATGAAAAGTGCATGTATCTCTCATCTTTTTTGGCAGGACAACTTTCACAATTTGAGTCTGACTAAATACTTTTTTTACCCCACTGTATACCGCTTTGATGAGTTTTCTCATCATTAAATGTTATGTACCAGCTTATTTTTCACTGTAGGAAGCGATTAAGCCTTGGGTCCATAGTGGCTGTAGAAGGAGCTACTGCAAGCAATTTTCCTCTATTTTTAGAGGCTTACATTTAAAGTAGGGTCAACTTCTGGTGTGAAATGTTAATGAGTGTCAGCTTTGTGATCAGCGCCACAGCTTTAAAAGAGATTAACAGCTTGTACCAAACTGGCTCTGCACAAATACAGAATAGCATCAGTTAATGGAGAAATTTAGAAAGAATTGTGAGAAGAATGGAATTTCAGGGTTAAAATCAATACTTTCTCAATAGCAATTTCAGCTTTTGTAAACATTATGAGACTTTTTTGTTGCCTAATGAACGCATTTAGCTCTAAGACCAGAACAATAAAAGATCTGGATAAGTCAGTGTAAATTAACAAAAGACCAAAACATATACAAGTAACAGACAAAGCAAACTAACAGAGCAGCTTTAATCCTCAAATAACAACATTGACTAAACAAAAACATATTTAAATCTAGAAGTAAATAAAGAAAATGCCTTTATTTACCAGTTGCAATTCGTTACAACCAGAAGGACGACCACCACTACAGTAACACCAAATGCAGCCTGTTTGTGTTTCATTTCTACAACAGCTAAAAAACTGGACAAATAGTCCTCAATTATTTTGAACTTACTAAATAGTCAACTTGAAGGCTGATCAATTAAACAGCATTGGTGACAATAGTTCCACATGTTTCACGTAAGGGCTGTTTAAATGAGAACCTTGAGAACCTTTTTCAGGTTATGGACCAGGTGTTACAAGACTGAAGTGGGAGATTTTTTTATTTATTTCTCTGTCTCCTTTTGCCTTCAACTTTTAAGTGTTAAATTTATGGGTCATTCCAGAATTGGAGGAAATTTTACGTCCCATCAATCGTATTTCAAATATTCTGCATGTAAAATGCTAAAAAATGTAGTTTCTGAGTAATTCCTTGTTTCCATTGAGCGGTCCCGACTGGACCGGACTGGTATGTTAAGCGTTTCCATTGTAAAATGGACCCATCAAGCCGGACCGATTCGTATCATTTTCGGTCCCCCGGTAGTTGGAGATCCAAAGAAAAATAAAACGGACCACTTAGGGCGGAGCTACTGTCGTTACATGATGAAAATCATTGATTGGCGGAAAGGTTTTAAAATAACAGCCAGCATCCAACCAGCACTTTTCCCAACTCAAGACCCAAGATGAAAGTTTTATCCTATTTTTGACTTTTCTCTTCTTCACCTGTAAAGAATATTAAATTCTTTGCAGTCAGTATTCCCTCCTTATTATGGCTACGGACTGGAGATACGCCGAATACGGAGAACCACCCATACTCATCAAAAACACTTGACAATGCTTTGTTAAATGTGCATTAAAAGGGGATATTTATTTGTAAACGAAATATCATAGAAAAATATTTTAAAAAAGGAGCTGACAAAAGGCCTCATTTGTTTCTGTATATTTCTGTGTTCAATAAACAAAATATTTCCAAGAATAATCAATGGAACGTGTGTCCCACAACAGGAACACAATTCCGTTGCTGTAACCTTTTTAGGATGGTAGAAAAAATGTGTCACAATATGACGGGTCAAGAGTGAGTTGGATGTGGTGGGGAGAATCCAGATGTTTTCCAAAATAAACTTCCTTCAGGATCAGATTATAAATAAAAATAAAAATAAATGTCGGTTGTTTTGCTATTTTGCGGCCTGGTAGCCATCTTACACACTGGTACCGGTCCATGGCACCAGGGGTTGGGCTCACAGAAACATTACTATAAAGGAACTGCAACAATTAAATAATGTGAACTGTTTTAATATTTGGAGCTGTAGAATCCAGTCTAATTTGACTAAATGGGCTGTTTATAAAGTTTTTATTTTCCAATGTAAGGCTTAAAAAGTGAAACAGTAAACAGTAAAGTCTTGTTTTTGTTTTTTCCCTCTTTTTTTCCAAGTGACAGGGATAATTGCATGTCATTGTGGCTTTCCTTCAACTGCATGTCACTTCATGGTTCAGAAGGAATGTGATGCAAATAGAAAAAAAAGTCCAAGTTCTCCGGGGAATTCCCAATACCCAATTACCCTCTTGGGGGGAGTTATTTAATCTGAGAGTACTACTGCCTGTCTTCGGCTGTCTCTTGACAATAACTCATGTCCTCCCTGCTTTGTTAAGTTATCACAAACATCCCCAAAACAAGCCAACATGCTGGCACACTCCGTTACCCACAATCCTTATCTGCAAGGTAAATAGGGGCTCCCATCCTCCTGGAGGGGGTTGTTTCTCTCTGGACTCTGCCAGCATTCATTACAGCTTGATCAGAGGGAATGATGGGAAAATTAAAATAGGGAAGAAGCAGTGGCGGAGCTTGAACATTTTATAGTCGGGTGGCAGAAGAGTATAAAATGAAATTATCAACATATTAGGGCTGAGTATCGCCAATAATGTCCAGAAGTGATTTGGTTCGATTCACCAAAGCCTGGATTGATTCGATTCTGGAATTATTTTCCATACTTTTGATCCTCCAATTTGATTTAGTCTAATTTTAAGTTTCCACAGTTTCCACATTTAGACACATTTGTTAAGAAATACATGAATAATCTATAAATGTTTTGAAGATTTCCATATTAATCTGATACAGTGCACATTCTGTAAAATGTATTAGTGAAATTACAATGATATTGTTAACAGTGTTACATGGATTCTCAAATGGAGAAGCTCCAACAATTGTTCTGCCTCTCATGGAGGGCATTTCAGTTTGGCCACTAGGTGGAAATCACGCTACAGCATTACACCGTATTCCAGAAGAAGAAGAAAGTATAAGCAAAAATCTGTGCTTTAGACAGCAAAATGTTTCCTTAAAAGAGTTTGGAAAATTCCTGCTTGTGAGTTTATTAAGATGTTTATTTAGTCAACAATGTATGCTTAGGTCGACTGAGCGTTAACATTAGCCGTCCTATGGGAAATCCCATTTTATGTTATCATCAAGCTATCAAACTATAGAAATATGAGTTAGATTGATCTCTACTTTTATGGATTGATTATTGATCTATTAAGCTTAGATCAGTTCAGATCGATTAATCAATTTTACTAATCCAGCCGTACAAAATATGTCTTTCTGTTTTGTTCATTTTGGCAGCTTGTATTGATTATTTATAACATTTTTTAAAAGTGATGCTGATGTTGACTCAAAAATTCAGGAAGCAAAGCTGTTTTACCGGGGGGCAGCTGTCCCCCTCTCGCCCCCTTGTACCTACACCCCTGGGAAGACGCCAAAAAGTGATGCATCTCCTGTGAACCAAACAAACTAAGTGTTTGGGATCATGAGTCCTTTAAAAATGTTGCAATGGATGTATTTGTTTTCTCCTTTTCTTTTGGGAGACATTGTCAAATTGTATCAGAGGGAAACATTTATGTGTTCTCCAACATATTTTAATGAAGAACAGAATTCCCACTGTGTTGTTGTGCTTGGGAATTTTCTTGTTTCAACAGCTAAAATCCGTCTTTCCTGATGTCACAAAAACACAGATCCATGTCATTTCTTCACCTATCAAGAAGATGTGCCAGAAAACAAATCAATTCGTCTTTCGAAAAGTCCAGGCTGATTGTGTAAGAACGCAGCATAAACACACAGTTGCACACATATCGAGGAGGAAGAGGGGAGTAGATGTAGAGATATAAACAGTGATTGTGAAAGAAAATATCTTTTGGAAGCCACCCTCCACAGACAGGGGCGGTATAAACTGACCTTCTGCTAAAATGTTGGCAGAAACGACATCAGTGATCAGCTGTGGGAATCTGGTTGTAAACAGTGTCTGTCAGTAGAAAGACAGCAGTGATGAGATATGGTGGCTCTTGTAAATAATGTGAGGCTATGGGAGTGTGTGTGGGTAGAAGTGCTAAAATAAAGTAAAAGTGCAGATGTTGCTTCAAGTAATCTCTTAAACCACAGTCGTAAAGTCATCTGATTCACTTTATCAAGAGCTGTTGTGATTAAGTAGGATCATTTGAAGACCCGCAACGATAAAAATTGTGCTTTTAACACGTACTTGTGGCATTTTTCTAACGATAGAGGACATGTAAAAAGGAAATTAGGCGTAAAATTGCATTTCTAAGTATTTATTTATCTAAGTCAGTGGAAATAAAGAGCAGATTAAAAAAAATGCTGTTTAATAGAGCATGTTGTGACATTAAAAATATGCAAGGCATACAACAAGCTTCCTGCTCTGTTTAATTCAGTCAAACTCTACTAGACTTTGGAAATTATTTATAATATTTAATAAATCAAATGTGTCATAAGTGTTTTTTTTTCTTTCTAATCAATGCATTTAATTATTTCTGTAATAAGTTTGAAAAATGTGTAATCTATGCTTGAAACAAATCAATCACTCAATGTATCTGCTTATAGACATTACGTTTTTGCTTTCTTAGGGTCAAAACTGTACGGCTGGATTGCTCCAATAACTGCTCGCCAATTTTGTGGCACCGCTGTTTGGTTTGGGGTGTGGAGGAGATCATGTAAACAGAGAGCTCTCACTAACACACTGTAAAAAGTGACATTTTGGATCAATTAACATTCGATCTGTAATTTGTTACATTTAAAAATTCTAGTTTTTATCAAATTACATTTTTAACCATCAACTCAAAATTTTAAATTGATGAAAACTAATCATTTTAAGCGTAACAAATGACAGAATTGATCAAATTTTTCGACTTATGCAGTGCAGGAAGGGAGGGGGGCGGGGTTGATCCATGCTAGCAGCCCCGCCCACAACTCAGAGTCGAATTTCTAATGAACTTCTGCTGCTCTGCAGAAACTATGTCCTAGAAAATGATGGAGATTTTTAAAAACTGCGTAACTATAATGAAAAGACCACTGGGAATGCTTTTAAAATAGATCAAAAGATGATTGAAGAGGGTTTTTAATGTCTTTTAAGCTTTTATTTAAAATTTTAAGGCAATTTTACATCATGTTGTCACATCCAAAAATGAAACTGTAAATCAAAAAACCACCAATGCTTAGAATTTTAAAAAAGGGCCAATTTTAACCAGATTTTTGAAGCTTACATTCACCCAAAGGCAAGCACCTCAGTAATATTTTCTGTGTGCGCTTTCATGTGTTGAAACAAAAATGTTATTTCTTCCCACCATAAAAACAAGTTGAAGTAAAAATAGTTTGAGTAAACACAATACATTCCTGCCCAAATGACAGATTTACGTTTGGCCCGTAACTTCAAATGTGTCTGCGGCTGCGAGGAGAAGTGCCGGTGGGAGACACGTTCCCAGAAAAAGT
>NC_050517.1:13353369-13359274 GCF_002922805.2 Oryzias melastigma
GAAAAGGATAATTGTTCGTCTGAACTCACACAAAATGCCTCCCCGTCTGTCCAATAACCGCATAAACTTCTGCATTCTTAAGTAAAGAGTTATGTTTGACCCCCACCCTCTTCATAGACTGAGTGACGGGGTGCAAATGTGTTGGAAGTGTACGGTGTGAATGCACAAAACCTGTAGGGTGAGGATCTAAATGAGAAAAAGTGCGTCCGTCGCTGCTGAGCTGTGCATTTAAAAGAAGAGTTTGTTGGCAGAGATGAGGCTGGAGGATAAAGTAGAGAAGGGAGGCACTTCAGCACAGCTTGTGAGTCAGACTTTAGCAATGAAGGAGTAAAAGAGGCCATGAATGAGGACGCTTGTTTATGTGGGTCACTGGGCTCCCATTTAAACCCCTTTGGCTTTTACTACTTCTGCACAGGATGTAGCCGCTCCCCCTCAGGTTGACTGAAAAAAGATGGAAAACCAAAGAGAAGACACCCTTTGTAGTCCATCTTTGCAGAGGGCTTTGTGCAAAAAGCCTTCCAGTGATTACCAATGTTTGCTCTTTGTCACACATGTTGCACAAACTCCTATCTCCTTCCACAAAAAGCTGAGATTAATGGGAGTGTGATAATCTTTCCGTGCCAAGCCCCACATTGAAATTCTTCTCTGCATGTGATAGAAACTGGATCAAGTGTGGAGCTCTAACCTGTCGCTCGCTTTTCACCGAGTGCCAAATGTGTTGGAGGAAACCGTGGAGCTCAGAGCTGCATGAACACAAATTACTTTTCCTGTTTTTGCAGCTGCTTTATTTGGATAAAAACCAAGATAAAACAGCCATCTCAGGATGTGAATTAGATGGAGGAAAATACCATGCCTAAACAAATGTATGTGCACCTGGTGGAACTCAAAGCTCTGTGAATGCTGAGCCACTGGGACAAATTAAACATAGAGGGGCAGTTAATTGACATGGCAGACTTGCAGTGATGCACGCTGATTGTGCTGCAAAAAGAAGATAAAAAGCTGAGTGTACTGCACTACTACTGTGTGTTACTGATGTGTGTTGTACATATATTTTTTGCCACTTCAACTACTTCAAAGTGCAAAGCCATAAGACGTTAGCAATTTGTGTTCGAAAAATGGTAACTTAGTGCACACCACAAATTCACTTGTGCACAAAATGCAAACTTGTGGTCACAAAATTGTAATTTGTAAGCACAAAATGCTAACTTTTGTGCAAAAGACAACTAATTAAATTGTGGCCACAAAATAATAATTTGTAGTTACAAAAAAAATCTTTGGTCACAAAAAGCTCATTTATGGTCACAAAAAAACAAAATTGTGCTCTCAGAATACTAATTTGTGTGCACAAAATGCTCATTTTTATGTGAAAGAATAACTAATAAAAATGCTAATTTCTGTGCAAAAAATGCTAACTTTTATGAAAAAAATAACCAATAAAAATGCTTATTTGTGGCCACAAAATACTAATTTATAGTTACAAAAAACAAATCTGTGGTCTCAAAAAGCAAATTTATGGTCACAAAAAACATATTTATGGTCACAAAAATAAATTTGTGGTCACAAAAAACAAATTTGTGCACATAAAATACTAAATTGTGTGCACAAAATACTGATTGTGGGCACAACAAGTGTGCAGAAAATGCCAACTTTCACCAGAAAATGATAATTTATTTCCACAAAACACTAACGTATGCGCACAAAAAACAAAGTGGGGGTGTGTTCTAATTTGTGGGCACAAAATGTAAACTGGTGTACACAAAATACTGATAATATACTAATTGATGTACTGAATACTTTTTTGCACCCACAAAATGTACTTTTTTTTAGCGTTATGCCCAGAGCTCTGCGGAAAAGGCCTTAAAAGTGGGAAACCTATTGAGAAACTTTTTCTTTATTCTACCATTTTCTTGCTTCCACCCCAGTTCATCTCAAGACTTTTTTATCAAATACATTTTATTACTGATATATGGAGAAAAAAAATAATGAAGGTTTGCATGCCAGAGGTTATAGGCAATGGTTGACACTGAGTAACTTTCATGCATTGCCCAAAAAAATAAATCTGAGTATTACATTTTCCAAATTCTGGATCAAACGTATTCAAAGTTTGTGTGAAACAGCAAATGACATGCAATCGATCAACCTACAATTTTTAAGGTTGAATAAATGTCTAGATACTTCATGCAGATGCTCGATCTCTGCATCCTTTTGGATGTGATTCAAATGAACTGGCATTATTTTAGCTCTAACTGAAGCATTTTTGGCGTCTCCAAACATATCAGTCGTGAGTTGACATCCACTGCCAACTGGTGCTGGATGCTTTAATAGAGAACTGCAGTCAATCTTTTTCCTAAATCCTTCTTGGAAAGAAAAAACGTATCTCTCACAGACTTATTAAAAATCTAAATGGATCATTTACATTTTAAATCAATCATGTTATCACTTTATTTTGAAAATATTTAATCATTTTTTATCAAGTAATTCAATTTCAGTAGAAATGAAAGGATAGAGACCAATCAATGGGACTGATATCTGCAAAAAATACATTAAAAACTATATTTTGTATTCCAAATGTATTTATTGACTTTGGCTTTATAATTCAGTACAAAGAAACATGATTTTAAAAACATATGTGGAAATACTAAAGGAATCCCTGTATGTAGCCAAAAATCTGTTACCTGAGGAAACATCATGACTCCAAAAAATAATTACAAAAAAATTCTAGAAAAGATATGTATTTAGAGTTGAATGATTTCCTCAAGCTGTTATTTTCAGACAGCAGATGCTTTTTTCTGCCAACATTCCAGTATAAAGATGTTAAAGATGCTGCATCCTTGAAATTTATGTCAGAAATGTTCTGCAAACCCTGGACAGAATTCCAAACACAAGCAGTTTCTGACTGGTAAAACCACCCTAATGCAAGTTCACACCAGTGATGTGTTGCTCATTCAAGAATGCGCTGAGTGCACGTTCTTCAATACGATTTTAGCAAATTGTGTTCATAGCCAGCTATGTTAAAAACATAGCTAGCTTCTAGCTTTGGGCTGCCTTGTGCAACATAGCTAGCCCAAAGCTAAAAGCTAGCTATGTTTTTAACGTAGCTTTGTTTTTAAAAAGGCTAGCAGTCCGCTAGCTTTGTCTTTAACATAGTAAGTTAGCGTTTGCTTCGTTTTTAGCATAGCAAGCAGTCCAAGCAGCTGCTTTTTGTCACACATTGAGGCAAAAGAGGTGGATGTGGTCAAAAACTACATGTTTGAGTCACCCCAAATGTCAAAAAGTGATGCGGAAGGGGGTTGAACCATACTTCCATATATGATCAGTTGGGAGTGAGATTGTGTTGCTTGAACACCCAAAGCGTGCTCAGACCCCACAACGGGATGGGAAGGGGAGCAGGCCTGTGCTAAACTGCTGTAACTCCTGGTAAAAGTAAAAGAGAAAATTCTTTGCTGGAATTTTTTATATCGGACCGATTTTGATAATTTCAAATTATGCAAATATTGGCCGATACTGATAATAGCACCGATATATCAGCCATCCCTAGTTGTTTACATCGGCTTTTCAATTGAAAGAGATACTATTAAGTTACTACAATCTGATTTTCATCTGATGTTTCTGTGTTGGTAAAAATTACCTTGAAGTTAAAATACCTCTGGACATTGACGTTTTATTCACATTTTCCAAGGAGATCTGTTTTCTGATAAGTGAATTTAAGCTGTGTGGTTCATCTGACCTGACCTTGAAACCAAAAGCTGCAATGCCTGTGGGAGACCTTGATTTTTTTTTTTTTTTTTTTCTGGTTCAACATTAAAGTCTAAATAAACTCCCAGCTGCATTTAGATAGTTGAGCTTCACAGGGCCTCACACGGAGTGATTCACCAAAGTTCAAACCACAGCAAGTTTTAAATGTGGAAAAGACCACAGACTTCAAACGGTAATCTTCTCAATCTCCGACACCTATTTCAACACAAATGTTAGTGAGGCATCTGTCCTCCGTAAACCTACCAGGAGATCACCGTCTGAAGGAAGAATGACTGGAATTTGCCCTTTGTGGTCAGCAGGTCCGAGAAGCAGTAAGTTTGGTTAGCACTGCTGCCAGAGTGTGGTGATAAGGAATCTCAGCGTACCTCTGTCCTTTTGTGGGAATCCCACTGGATCAGACGTGAGAAATGTCTACTTCAGAAGTTATGGTTCTGACCTCCTGGGTCAGCCAGTTGGGGACCACCATTGTCCAGACACATCAGCTCTAATAAGTATTAAGAAGTTTTTGTTCGGGACATCCTAATGAGTACATATTGTGATAGTGGGGTGACATCAGCTCTGAGGAATGTCTGTCAGTTCACTGATCTTTCACAACCTGCTGAGAACACGGCTCACCACTGCAGTGTGTCATTCGGGTGAAAAGGATTTATGTTTTGAGAAGCAGACATGACTTTGATATCATGCATAGAACGACTTGGTGTAAATGCTTGGTCAGGGTGGCAAGTAATGGCAGCTCCTGGCTTGTTTGATGCTTTTCTCTTTGCCGTCTTTCCTCCACACAGAAAACTGTTGAGAGCTTTTCAACTGTGACTCTTTTTGAGTCATTTCGCTTCTTAAGATGAAAGAAAAATGTTTCTACAGAACACTATTGCATGATAAAGAGCTGGGTTGTAACACCAATATTTTATTGATATGTCTATAGATTATTTAGGCATGTTAGGATATTGTCTATAGCTGTGTTTCCATATACAAAACTATCGAATTCTTGAAATGTTGGAAAAACATTACATTTTTTCCATTTAATTATAATTAAGCAAATAAACACAAACCAACTCACACAATAAGTCATTCAAAAACACAACAACAGATGTGAACAATACTTTGATTTACAGCCGATACATTCAAACTTTTGCTCATCATCATCTATCAAAGGAGACGTCGGTGTCTTATTCAGGCCATGGAGCAGCAAGCTACACTGGAGCAACTATGAATGAAGCAATTTTGGGAAATCATGGTTGGTGATCTTAAAGAGGAGCTGTGGATCCAACAATCGCGCATGAAACGCTCAACTTTTGATGAGCTGTGGGACTTCTTGTGGCATCTGGTATCTGGTTGTTGGTCACGTGACTCATTTAATTCTAAGTATTTCCACTGCAGTTTTGCAAAAAATGTCTAATCCCAAAAAAGTTTTTTTCAAAATTAACGTGTTTCCATTAGGCAAATTTATTAACGCAAATCCAATGTGCGCAATTTCATAGTCAATAGAAGCGCAGCTTCTAAGAGAACCTTTGCCATTGTTCATAATATAAAAAGTTTTATCTTGCACTTCAGACTAACTGTCCTAATGACACTCAGTCGCTAGACTCAGTGTATTGTGTACGTTTTCATTTGTAATCCTAAATGTGTGTTTTTTAATTAGATTTATACATTTTCTGTTTGTCAGCAGGACTTATTCGCTTACAACACCATCTTTTGTCTCCCCTTTGCCCAATTTTTGAGCTGCTTACCACATTATGCTCTACAGTTGCACTAAATACTTATCTTACATTTCCCCAACTTATGTTTTCCTTAATTTATCATACATTTTCATTCTTTTTTTTTTATCTTAGAAGCAATTATTTCCTAACTCCCCTAACTACTGCACACATAGACCCCTACTTCTTCGCGTGAGACACTGGAGGTCATAATCTTATATCATGCCTGCACAAGCATGCAGAGAAGAGGATCAAAATCAGAGAAAGGGCGGTGACAGGGCGGGGGGGGCTGCTGCGATGGATCTGTTTTCAAAGTGTTATCTTTTCATTTGTTTTTCTTCCTCGCTTCTCTTAGATTTATGTTATAAATGGGAGTAGGTGATAAAAAAAATGAAAAATATTCAAAGGTTTTAAAGTAAGTAGCCTTAGGTTTGAAAAGGAATCTTTTTGAGAAT
>NC_050517.1:13360191-13409109 GCF_002922805.2 Oryzias melastigma
AAATGTGTGTTTTTTTTAATTAGATTTTTTAAATTGATTTTTTTAACCAATTTTCTGTTTGTTAGCAGCACTTATTCCCTTAAAACACCATCTTTGGTCTCCCCTTTGCCCAGTTTTTGATCTTCTTACCACATTATGCTCTACAGTTGCACTAAATACTTATCTTACATTTCCCCAACTTATGTTTTCCTTAATTTATCATACATTTTCATTCTTTTTTTTTATCTTAGAAGCAATTATTTCCTAACTCCCCTAACTACTGCACACATAGACCCCTACTTCTTCGCGTGAGACACTGGAGGTCATAATCTTACATCATGCCTGCACAAGCATGCAGAGAAGAGGATCAAAATCAGAGAAAGGGTGGTGACAGGGCGGGGGGGGGCTGCTGCGATGGATCTGTTTTCAAAGTGTTATCTTTTCATTTGTTTTTCTTCCTCGCTTCACTTAGATTTATGTTATAAATGGGAGTAGGTGATAAAAAAATGAAAAATATTCAAAGGTTTTAAAGTAAGTAGCCTTAGGTTTGAAAAGGAATCTTTTTGAGAATATCTTGCTTCACCTTTATTGCAACAAACCAGTGCAGCTAATAGGACCCACAGCAATGAAAATGGTGTTTAAACATGTTTCTGTGGCATTATCATAGATAAAAGACCACTGGGAATGTTTCTAGTGGGATTTTTGGACCCAATTTTAATCTTTTTTCATAGCTCTTGTGTTGTCCCCGGCCACTAACCATTGGCCCATTTTGCAGCGGTTGACCCTGGACTCAGGAATCTGTTGTAGAGCTGTAGGTTCAAACCTTGACAGTTCTTTTGCAGCAGGGGCTGGCACTGCAAACAGCTCCAACATGCTTCCGGTGGCTCACCTGACTCACGTGTTGTGGGTCGCGACTCAAGTCTTGTGAGCCACAACTCAAGCCTTATAGGTCACGACTCAAGTCTTGCTGGTTTCAACTCAAGTCTCGTGAGCTTTAACTCAAGATTTGTAGGTCGCAATTTAAGTCTTGTAGGCTGCAACTCAAGTCACATGAGCTGCATTTCAAGTCTTGTAGGTTGTAACTTATGTCTCTTGAGGTACGACTTAAGTCTTTTAGGTCAAGTCTTGTAGGTTGCGACTCAAGTCTCATGATCCGCGATTCAAGTCTTGTAGGTCACGACTCAAGTATTGTGCGCTGTGATTTAAGCCTTGTAAGGCGTGACAAAAATCTTGTGAGCCGTGAGTCAAGTCTCATAAGCCATGACTCAAGTCTTGTGAACCACAACTCAAGTCTCATGAGCTGTGACTCACGTCTTGTAAGTCGCTACTCAAATCTTGACTCAAGTCTTGCAGGTTGCGAGTCTCATGATCCTTGATTCAAGGCTTGTAGGTCAAGTCTTATGAGCTGCAAATCAAGACTTGTGGGTTGTGACTTAATTCTTGTGAGCCACGACTCATGTCTCGTAAGATGCGACTTAAGTCTTGTAGGTTGTAACTCAAGTCTTGTAGGTCGCGACTCAAATCTCGTTAGTCGTGAGTCAAGTCTCGTGAGCCACAACTTATGTCTTGTAGGTAAAGAATCAAGTCTTGTAGGTTGCAACTCAAGTCTCGTGAGCTGCAACTGATCATGAAGGAGAAATGAATAATTGTGATTTGGTTTATATGACACTAAGTCTTTCATATATCGGAATAGAGCTGTAAGAGAAAAGACCTCGACCAAGATTCACCAGATTTGCACCACTTTGACATTTTCACTAACTGTACCAACTGTAGATGCATGTGCTAGTATGGGGTGGCGCCAGTCCAGTGCGACCACTACATTTGACGTGTTCAAATTCTTGAATGCGTTTCAAATGCCCATTGTGAATATAGGTTTAGCCGTACCTGGGGACTGACGGTAAAAAGTTAATGAATGGAGCCAAGGACGGCAAGTCATCAACCTCCTGCTGAGGTAGTACTGCCAAAAGTAAGGTTTTAATCTAGAACAAACTTAGAGTCATCCAAGCGTTGCTCTCAGAGGGCTTACCTGAGGAACTGTTGATATTATTTGAAATCAAACCCATCCTTAAAGAAGTTCTCCATCAAACATCTTACAGACAATATAGATCTTAACATCTGCTTGAAATATTCTCTTAGAAGCTTGTCCTTTTTAGTCAGTTTCAAATGAGAAAAACAATGATTTCTTCTCTTGGAATGAAGATGTCATATGTCAGTCACAAGCTAGCATGAACAGACATGAGGAGACAGGAATAAAACAATGACGTGAGGACGAAAAAGAAACAGGAAAGGGTCTTAACACTCTAATACCTTGCGCCTCTTGCTGTGTGGTGATGTGCTCTGCCGTGTCTTAGGTGGGCTGTAATAGGATAGCAAATGTCAGGCCACACATACTCCTGGGAAGTTTGTTTTTCCTTTTCCATTTAAAAAGAGAAAACGGTAGATGGACCACCCTGGCAGGGATTAATGTATACGCAGTCAGTGGATTTAATTGCCAGGTTAACTGAATGTGGTGAAAGTTCAGACAGGTCAGATAAGACAAATATTCTTGCTTATGTTTGATCAGATGTAAAGTAGTGAGAGCACATTTCCAAAGAAGCTGCTGTAACTTGACATTAGGTTGATTTTCTGCTCTCCAGAAGGGTTTGGATGTGAACCAGTGGTAAATACCACTTCTTTAATACTCTTGATGATTTCGATTTATTTAGGTTTTTGTTACTTTAAATAGTTAATCAAAAAAAGAAAACATAAAGTTCAATGATAAGTACCCAAAATTGCTCATTACGTTCCCCCACGAGCATAACAAAAGATTTTGGTTATCAATGTTAACGCGGGACAAGTTGTTCGGACCCCAGGACATTCGTTTGGCAACAGGAAAAGGTGTTCAGTCCAAGAACCCAGTTAGCGTGTTCAGGCACGGTAGTGATGATAATGGTTTTGGCCATGTTTTTAACTCAATTAAACACCAGAGAGCCCTGCCAAAGTAAACAACACAATGAGAAGAGGAGATAACATTTATGGAGGAGGAAGACATCAGGCAATCAGTAGAAAAACTTGGCATATTGGAACTTGTCAGCATCTGATGCTTCCGGAAGCCTGTCTCTCATGAAGCAGCTCCAAGAAGGAAGGTTCTTGCTTTAATTGAAAAACAGGTTCAGAATATAAAGCCAATAATTTCAGTTTTTGTATCCGTTTCATGTAATTAGGGTTCACTGGAGGCAATATTAAATAATTTTTCCTTTTATATGCACTAACAGCATATGTATCTACATGCATAAATACTCTCATATATCAAGAAAATCTATAAATATGTAGATATATACACATATTTACACATTTTCACCGTCATACAAGAGAAGAAACATCAATATTTACAACAGCAGACTAAAGAACTGATCATATGCATCTTTGTTTGCAAACCATCAATCAGGGTTTTCATGCACTGGTGTCAATTTTTACCAGTTGAGTGGCCGTTATTGTCAGAAATCTAGGCTTTAATGACAGAACATCAACCTTCTGGGTGCAGCAAAGCAACATTTTATATTTAAAAACCACAGGTCAACCTATTTATGCTTTTAAATTATTAGGGGTAAATTGGAGTAGCTGGAAAAAGTCTATATGTGTACAGGAAGGTGCATGTAAAGTCCACACATAACGGTTATGTCTGAATTCCTTCACTTCCCACTACTTAGAGCACTACAGTAAATAGTGCACTCACCATTTTATAGGGATGTCCAAATCTACAACTACACAATTGAGAGTGCATTGATGCTCTCGAGATTATAGACCACAATCCACTGTGTTTGAAGGATTTTTCATAAAAAAAACAAACACATTATACATATATATTTCAGTATAATCGATTAAAAAAAATATTCAGATTAATCAAACTTTTGTGTCATGATTAATCACGATTAATCACACTGTTTTCCTTGGCAAATTTTATATGACAATATGTGTCTTTTGATCAAAAACAGACCAGAGAGAAAATGTTTCTTTCATTTTTATTGTCTTAAATTTTTTAATTTATCAAGTGTTAACTCAGAAATGTAATAAGTGTTCAAAACACATCAACAGTAAGAAAAGCAGAACTCTAAAGGTTTTTATGTCTGCAGTATTACTCCAAGAAAGTTGAGGCTCAGCGACAACAGACCATGGATCAAACAGTCCGCTTTTTATGAAAAAGCAAAAAAAGAAAAAAAGATTATACTAAAAACCAATTAAATACTTACTTGTTTTTCAAATAACAATTGTATAAGTGGGATAGTACCTGGTGAAGTGTTTTAACGCATGCCATGGAAGCCTGAACCGCCGGCGAACCGAAGGACTGCTGGTCTGGGAGGTGTGATTCATTCTTTTTGATTAATCGCGTGCATTAAAGCGTTAACTTCCACAGCCCTAGTCTCTGTACATGAAATGTGTTACACAAATAAACTTGCCTTGCCAATATATGGATGGATTCTAAAATATAGAATCAAATTAAAGTCCCTTTCAAATCATCTCTTGAGCTTTTTTAAGTGTTCCCAGTGGTTTTAATTATGATTATTCCAGTTATAGCCAAAATCCAAAAACCTGTGTTGTTTTCAATTAAATAGTTTCTGCAGACTGAGAGGACATTAGAAATTTGCCTCTGAGTTGTGGGCAGGAGTGTTAGCTTGGAGCAGCCCCGCCCCCTTTCCCATCTGAGAGCTGAATAAAGAAATACTCAGAAATGCAATTTTGAGCTGTCCTCCATCGGGAGACAATTGCTACAAGAACATATTAAAAACAGTTTTCATTGGAGTGGGTCTTTGCGGCACAAATGTCCTATTTTGATATTCCGAGTCTCGTCATGTGAAACAGCTGATTCTGGAGAGGATCAGCGTAAGAGGAAACAAGACAAGTCCCTCCCGCGCTCACATCAATACGTGTTAAGTCAGTTTGAGGATGGCCAGTGGGCCGCTAAGAGTGATAAAGTAGAGATTTAGAGGATGACAGACCGTGAGAATGCTACATGTCGGCGTGGTACATGACCACACCCTGTACCACACCACGCACCAGAGAGCGTCTCCTGTGCTCCGACACATCTCCACACGCAACAGTCAAACTGTAAAATGATACTTTCAAAATAGGCATCTTTTTTGTGTGTTATTTTTGTGACAGGAGGATAAAACTGTGTGGGAGTTTCCCATTGTAAAAGTTTTGGTCGCTCACTAACACATATAGGGTAGAAAAAGAGAAAGGCTATGAATGGAAAGAACGAAAGCAGAAAGCAACTTTTAATCACAGAAACATTGACCCATAAAGTAGAAGAAGCAGACACAAGTGGAAACCAGAGGAATGTAAGCCATCTGGGGGATACATCCATCCTTCCAGCTCTTTTCGCTGCATTTCTACTTAAAGCTATGGCTGAACTGAATTGTGGGGCGGGGGTTAGGGAAAGAAAAAGCCTTTCAAACAAAAGCTAAATTGTAGGATTGACTAAAACCAGCAGTGCTAAGTGGTAGTGGTCATGATATTGGGTCCTGGAGTGGCCAGGCCGCACATCTCTGAGCTCCAGCCAAAAATGTCTTTGCTTTTCAGCCATCGGCTCAGCCTTTCACACTCGGGAGAGAAACAGTTCTCACACAGTCTTTTAATTACCTGACCGGCCGGCTAGCCAGCAGAATGGCTTGGCCGTGGCGTCTGACAGGCTTCCTCCTGGTCTCCTTTCTCGCTGCTGCTTGGCCTTAACTTGGCCCCATAGAACCAGAGCAAAACCCACATCCCCTCATCAAGAGCCAAGTCCAATTAGCTGCATCCATGATCATACCACTGACTGTTCACTTTTCTTTCTGGCTTGGGTAAATCCCAAAGTTGGGAAGAAAAAGTGATGGGAACTCTCAGGAATTGGTGCTGCAGTCACATTCGACTTTTTTCTCCTTCACCTTAAACTGATTGTTAATTACACACAATCTTAATTATGTCCAATATCAACTGTAAATATGTTGACAGCACCAAAACACAACCTCCTGATTCAGAGAAAGCCATTCTGTGTAAAGCAGTGATTCAAGATAATCAGATTAAATCTTCTCCTCAACACCCACTATCCTCATTCTCCTGGCACCTCATCCATCTATAAAATTGATTTATTTGAACCCGCCTCACTGTCTGTTTAGCTTTGTTTGCTGGTTGATGTAACCGAGTGGCCCACAGAAGCCCGTGTCTTGACGAGGACCAGCTCCAGCAGATCCCTGCAGTCATCAGTAACAGGTGGGCTTTGAACAGCAGTTCCTTCACTGCAAACAATTTTTGCTTTGAAACCCCTTAAGCCTGATCCAAGACAGGAAAAACTTCCCATTAGTGCTGCTTGTTTTCCTTTCATGGACCACACACACATTTGGATGAAAATAAACAAAAAAAAAATGTGGAGCAGAAAAACAGTGCCTTGACTTTCACTTGCTTCCAGTAATGAACCAGACTGCAGCACGGCCCGTCCTTTACCGTAAGGATGATTTGATTTTTCAGAATAAATGTTCTCTGTTGTTGTCATGACTTGAACTTAATTTAGAACAAACATTATGGCTCACTTCTCTGCTGCTTGAGACTGCAGTTAGGAACCTATCCAAGAAAAAAAAAATGCCACATTTGTATAAATGCAAAAAAAACATTTTATAATGGTAAAAGTCCAGCATCTATCAGAGAAGAGTCTTCCACTTTACCTAAAATTGTTCTTTCCTAGGATTTAGATTTAGTCAAAAACAAGCATTTTAATCATAATTTATTCAAATGTATCCAAGAGTTCTCAAAGTCCCATACCAATCATCTTTTGATCTAATGAAAAAGCATTCCCAATGGTACTTTTTATTAATTAATAAGTTAATTTAATTAACTTTAGATACTTTTATTCATAATATTTCTTTGACATCAAGGTACTGGCAAAGTTCAAATTACATGACCAATCCAAGACGATTAACAAAATGAGGATGGACATATGATGCTGAAAATGGTATATAAAGTTCATTTTTCAATCTATTTTTAAATAATTTCCAGCGGTCTTTTAATTTTATTTGTGCAATTTTTTTTAACCCAAATTCAAAAACTTTTCTAGGACATAGTTTCTGCAGAGCAGCAGTAATTTCTCAGAAGTTCACCTCTGAGTCGTGGGCGGGACCATTAACGTGGTGCATGCCCGCCAACACTTCCCATCATCCCACTGTTTACACAATCTCCCACTAGCTTACAGCCCCTCACAACCCCAACTGACCATGCAACAACAATGGTGACCAATATTGAAGCTATCCAGCCGTACACTCTTGAGCACGATGCAAGATAGACGTCGTCTGCAAATGGAAGCATCAGATTGGACAACAATATGTAACAGCAGCAAGCTTTTTTCAATGGCATATTTTTGTCTGCTCCTGATTCACAATGATTTGAACAAATAACTACTTAACCCTTGTTTCCATTCTGCGGTCCGGTGTAGGTAGGTACCATATGTGTCTGCAGATCAGCATGGGGGCTTGTGTATAGTGATGACGTCACACTACGGTAACACCACCTAGACAAACTACTTAATGACAAGATCTGCTCAGGCTCCACATATGTTTGTTTTCATTTAATGTTTCCTTTGGTAACCAAAAGTTTGTCACGTCCTATGTCACGTGATGGCCAATCTGGTAATGTATATCAATGGTCCAATGGTCTGGGCCAATCGCAGTCATCAAATTACAAACCCTCGTACTGATCTTGCAGGCCGAATACTTATGTCAACTACATCGGTGTGGTATTTTGAGTGTTTTTATTGGAAAATGGACATATTGGGAGTCCTCATCGGTTGTAGGTCCATTGAAAAGTGGAATGGAACAGTTGGTTGATTGGCAGAAAATGATGACGACATCAGAAAGCATTAATATAGCGCTCATTTAAGCTAACACTTCTAACGTTTGTAAGTATTTGGGTTTTTGCGACCTTCTTTAAAACAACATTTTTGTTAGACTCGATGTACCAGAAGTAAACCAGCTAGATGACCTCCATTGTTATTGCTTTCTAGTCGTCGCTCTTCAATAAAGCAATGACACGCTAGCAGTCTATACCACACATGCGCCATGAAGACAAACTGCTCAGTGGAAGCAAGGCTAAACTGAGAGGAAACGCTTTCCAAAATTAACTGGACCGTAACGCACAGTGGAAACGAGGTTTAAGCTAAATTCTCTCAATATATGTCCTCCATCTTGAGAAAAATGCCACAAGAACATGTTAAAAACACCATTTTCATTGGAGCGGCTCTTTAAGAAATCAAGACAATCTCTGTTTCTTTGCTTTGTCTCTTTGCTTTTGCAGGCCTGATCTCCTGCTACAGACGGCTTAAAGCTGTAATCAGAGCCCCGAGCCATCCGCTCTGCTCTGGGACTCTGGAGTGGTTTGAGAGAGGGCCAGACATTCCTGAAGAGATCGCCGCCCAGACACCCAGCCAGTCAGCAACAAATTCCAGAATAGCAGTGCTGCCGCTAAAAATAGTCACCTGGACAGGAGAAGGGGCTGGAGAGTTGGGTGAGTGAGGGGGGGCTTTGGATGGAGGATAAATGATGGAGGAATGAAAGCCAGGCAGGAAAGCAGGGTGGTTTAATTCATTCCACATCCAGTCACAATGTTATCACAGTGGTGCAGAGGAAGAGGAGTCCTGCAGGGATATGAGTTCGAAGGCCGTGCGAGCGAGACAGAATGGAAGTTAACGTATAAAAAGGCATAAGGTGGAGCAGCCGTTCGGGTGTAGGCGACCTTTATAACGGCAGACTCCCAGACTTCTGTTCCTAGAACCATGTGTCAGCTAACCAAAGGAACACATGCTCCACTGTACTCTGGACACTCTTCAGGCCTTTCCTTGTGTTTATTTTTCCTACATTGAGTGTGCAGCTCAGTTTCAACAGCTACTAAACCTTCACTTTGGAACATCCTGCCTGCAACAGCACTTAGATGCGGCGGCGCAGCACTGACCCTCTGCTCGTTCTGCAGAAATTCCCTGTTTTCTTTTAGATACAAAGGAGTTGTGAAGTGATGTCGGAGGGCATGCAAATTCTTCAGCTTTCATGTCACAAATCCCTCTGCGTGAGATGGCTTTTATCCTTCGCAGCTCGAGGGGCTGCAGAGGGAAAGGCCTCTTTTCAAGTTTCAAACCAAAAGGTAAAGAATAGCCCATATCCTCAAAAAATTATGCAGACTTCCATGTCTGCAGGGCTTGGAGTTTGGGTCAGACTGAAAGAGTAGATGGGGTTGTTGGAGGGGGTTTAAGCTGCCTCCTGCACTGGTAAACCCTCACCCTCCACCTTCAGGGGCAAACATGCTCACCTTCTATGAATGGCGGGAGGAGAGTATGAAAGGGTTCAGAGGGTCCAGCAGCTGTACTTCATTTGAGGGTCAAAACATGAACCAGAAATGTTACTGAAGACATAAAAACTCCCTTTGAAAGCCATATCATTATCAGGGTGTAGCAGCTGAAGCTTAAAAATAAGATTCATTTTTTTTTCTACTTTCATGGCCCCTTAATGACCTTTGTAATTGATGCTGAATTAATGCTTTATGTGAGTCTGTTTCCTAATTTTTTTTATTAAGTTTTGTTGCAATACAAAAGAGAAACTTGAAAAAAGGGACCAAATCAATGAAAAATCTATGTAGCGTGCGTTTTGGTCTTCTGCATTCAAACCGGCTGCACGGTGGCGCAGTGGTTAGCGCTCTTGCCTCACAGCGAGAAGGCCCCGGTTCGACTCCCGGCTGGGACCTTTCTGTGTGGAGTTTTCATGTTCTCCCCGTGCATGCGTGGGTTTTCACCGCGGACTCCGGCTTCCTCCCACCAACCAAAAACATGCTTCATAGGTTCATTGGTGACTCTAAATTGCCCCTAGGTGTGAATGTGAGAGTGGATGTGTGTGTGATTGAGGCCCTGCGACAGACTGGCGACTTGTCCAGGGTGTACCCCGCCTTCGCCCATCAGTAGCCGGGATAGGCTCCGGCACCCCCGCGACCCCGAAAAGGAAGAAGCGGTCAGGAAGATGGATGGATGGATGGATGGATGGATGGATGGATGCATTCAAACCTTTTGCGTTCACGCATAGCTAGTTTTTTTTTTAGCTCTACGCACAAAAGTTTGACCAATCAGTCTAAAGTTTTTTTAGGCTACATTGGACTTTAGCTAATATTTCAGCAATGTGCTAGTTTTTCTTTTTCGGCTAATTTGGCTTCTACTAATGTTTTGGGGGCTAATCTGGTATTTAGCTCATATTTGAACAACATACTACACATTTTTGCAAAATTGACATGTTTTGAGGATTTTTAAACAAACGTATAACAAATAGTTTAGAAATTTTGGCCAACTTCAGCGGTCTTTCATAATTCTTTAATTCATAATTCTTAAACAAAACTTTTAGCCTTTTTGAAAATTTTACATTTTGCAAATAGCTTTTGATTTTTTTTTTTTTTTTTTTTAGAAAATCTTCACTCATTAAAGTAAATTGCTTCAAAATCATACACTCTAGCATTATCACAGGTAATTGAACTTTTCTAGTAGCAAAATTGTATGTATGTATTCTTTTTAAAAATTTCTAGAGTTTAAATACAATTTTGCACATATGCATAATGGAAACACAGCTTCAGTAAGGCAAGGCAAGGCAAGTTTATTTGTATAGCACATTTCATGTACAGAGACAATTCAAAGTGCTTTACATAAAACATTAAAAGAAACAATCAAAAGAAATAGTAAAAATGTCATTCATCATCATTCAAATCATTAAAATAAAATGAAAAGAAAGTAAAAAGATTTTAATTTAAAACAAGTATAGATAGACAGTGCGGACGTAAACTTTGAATGCATATTAATCAAATGCAACTGAGAACAGGTGAGTCTTTAACCTGGATTTAAATACACTGAGTGTTTCAGCAGATCTAATGTTTTCGGAAAGTCTGTTCCAGATCTGTGGTGCATAGAAGCTGAATGCAGCTTCTCCATGTTTAGTTCTGACTCCAGGAACTGATAAAAGACCGGATCCTGATGACCGGAGAGGTCTGGCTGGTACATACTGGGTCAGGAGGTCAGTCATGTATTTTGGTGCTAAACCATTCAAAGCTTTATAAACCAGTAACAGAACTTTAAAGTCTATCCTCTGACAGACAGGTAACCAGTGTAAAGACCTCAGAACTGGACTGATGTGGTCTACTTTCTTGGTCCTTGTGAGAACCCGAGCAGCAGAGTTCTGAATAAGCTGCAGTTTCCTGATGGATTTTTTTGGTAGTCCTGTAAAAACACTGTTACAGTAATCAAGTCGACTAAAGATGAAAGCATGCACTAGTTTATCCAGGTCCTGCTTAGACATCAGATCTTTAATATCTATTAATATTTAGATCTTTAATCTTTAGTATTGTGAATTAGGATTAAAATCTGTCAGCAGTGCACTGTTCTCTTTCTCCAGATATTACTAACCCTGTTCATCACCAAGACCTTTCTAAAAAAAAAGTACAATTTTTTAAGCCCTGTATCATTTCCTGCTCACAAAATGAGCATTGCATTAATTTGGACAGACAAATGTGTCCATAAACTGTCAGCTGACACTCAAACCTAACTCTAAACCAGACATTCATGTTGTTTATCTCAGCTGAGCTCAGCCTGTCTGCTGATAAGCATCAGCTTAGTTTTTTCTAGGAATCACAAAATGCTGCAGTTGTTTTTTCAGTCTAAATAATATTTATTTATATTTACAAAATACAATTACATATTGTGAGGATGTTTCTTTTTATAATTTATCTTCAAGTATTTGTTCATACTAATGGTAAATTATCTTCACTTCCTGTTTAACGGAGATCTTTTTCTTCATTTTTCTGTTTGGAGCCCTGACCTGAGTTTTTCATGATTCCTTTTTTCTGCTTTTATCTAAATCCTGCTCCCATCATCAGCTTTCACTCCGCAGAAGGTGCTGGGAACACTGATGTTCACAAAAGACTTCATTCTAATCCGTATGAACCAGCCAGGATGACTAAGACCACACTGTCTGAGAGTGAAAACCAAAAAAATAGTTACTTTGATATGATTCATTGACACGCCATCCTCTTAACTTGCGCTGATTAAATGTCCCAATGTGATGCTCTTAGGGTACAGTATGCCAATAGGAATATCTTTGACTAAACCCATTATTGGTTCAACCCAAAGAAAAGAACATGGAGAAACAATGCTCATGATCACATCTTGATTGAATCTTCTGGCTCATGTGTTTTCTTTCCTGATTAATTGTGCTCTTATGTGGTCGTTAATAGAAGTCAAGCAGCCACTGCAACACTTGTAGTTTATACATTCTGTTGTCCTGTATCCAGCTATCTGCATTGTGTTACTACAGTTGAGTAAATGCTCTCAAAGTTCTGATAATTAAATTGTTCAATTCAGCCACCTTGCATGGTATGTGTTACTGACCCAAAAAAATAATGATAAAGAAGAGTCAACAACTTGATCACCAGAAAGACTTTTTTACTAGCTAAAATCCCATTTCTGTATTTCACATTTGTAAAAATGAACATTTGTATTTTGTTTGTTTAGTTTTGTTTGCCTCACAGTTTGGAGGTAATAGTTTGAATCCCAGCTGGATCTTTTCTTTGTGGCGTTTGAATGTTGTCCCCAGTTTTCTCCAGACATTCTGTTTTCCTCACAGTCCACAATCAGCCCTGATGAGTTGATTGGTGCCTCTAAATTGTCCCTTAGGAATGAATATAAATCTGTCTGTGACTAGAATCCAGCAAATGCCCCATTCCATCAGTAGCCTATATTTTAACTCATTATTCATTATTTGGTGCTATAGTGTGGACTGTGATTAATACTAAAAAATAAAGAAAAATCGTACAATAACAGAACCTTTTTTTTAATCTAAACCATACATTAGACAAAAAAGTGTGATAAAAAAATAAAATAATATGTTGTTTACTCGTCATTAAATCAGCAGCTAGTTGCTAGCTTCAGCTCTGTTGCACTCAAGCCTAAACCTCAAATCTGACCCAAACGCAGAAATATCAAGTGTTGCAGTTCCTCAAATGACCACTGGAGGCTGGTGTCAGAGAAGAGCAATTTCCTATTTGCTCCCAATATAAAAAGTCTAATTTTACTCTGATAAAATAAAGGTTTGTACGGCTCTATGACAAGAATAATTTTGATGCTTATTGCTTTATTTCCTACTCGTGTAAACTCAGGATCATTTTCATTTAATCCTCAAATTTGTGCATTATTGCATGAATATTTTTTAATTGTTAAGTGAGTGGCTTTGTGGGATTAGAATTCAAGGGGAGTCTATTGTATTGTTCACATCAATTGTTATATTTTCAGGATGCAACATTAGCAGCTCATTGTGTTCCCTAAGACTTAAAGTTTTTTCACAACTAAGATAAAATTTGGGATTGTGTTACTGAAGGACACGCCAAAAATTCTACGACTTGAACCCCAAACCAGACAGTTGATAGGTGGTATCTACATTAATTTAAAGGCATTCAGCATCCACCATCATTTCTTAACGCTACATTTTTTGTTCTTTAGGAGGTCAGCATTATCTTCTTTTTAAATGCTATAGTTCTTTCCCGTCAAATTTACAGTCTTTTAACCCTTATATTGTGTTTGGGTCAAAACTGACTCATTTAATTGGCCAATTTTGCCCCAAACACAATATAAGGGCTAAATCTCAGGACATGACGTTTCTTTAACTTGCAGAACTTGATGTATTAAAGACAACATGACGGACACCATGAGAGGTCGTTGTGTGTGTTGAGAATGAAGTCAAACCTAGGCTGCACAAACAAGTAATGTTTTGAAGACAAGCATGCAGGAGCACATACTGTTCTGAAGAAGTGAATTGAATTACTGCAGGCTGTTTTCTCTTAAAAAAAAAAAAAAGGTTACCATTGGAACTCATTGTAAAATAAAGCTGAACAGAACCGCTGAGCAATTTTACAACCACCTTTTTAAACCCACAGGGAATGACTTTTAAATGCTTGAAAAAATAGATTTTGGGTGGAGTACTGCTTAAACATCCATTAAGTTAATTTCATTTTAAATACAGCAGCTGAGACTGCATGGAAACACCGGGTAATGTTGTCCCAAACAGGCCCCTTTTCATTTCCAGTGCTGCTTTTGACAGCCCGTCTATTTTTAACAGCCTATTAAGTCAAGACAGTCTTTCAAACTGTGTCAAATTGAACTTTAGTCTTTTAGCCGTTGAACCAAACTCATGCCAGGAGTGTAATTTACTGACTTTAAATTAGGGATGAAACCAGGGCAACACTGCTAACCTCATTTTAGCATTCAGGAAGGCTTTTGGGTCACACTGTCTTCACAAGGAAACTAAACCAGGACAGCTCTCCAATGATGGCTTGACACACATCTCTGTCCAAGATGGAAAAAATAAATACATACTTACAGATGCACTTTATTTAGGATTGCCTGTGGACTAAATTGGATAAATCCAAACATATACTTTTGAAATCTAAAGGTCAAGTTGTTCTAAATGAAATTGCATCTCAGTAATATTTTATCCAACATAAATTCTAAAGCCTTGTTTCCACCAAAAAGTATAGACCAGTACTTTGATTGTTTCCCTTATAAAATGAACCCATTAAGGCGGACCAAATCATGCCATTTCTGGACCCCTGTTGGATAAAGGTCCATAGAAGAATGGAAGGGACAGCATGCCTCGTTTCCACTGAGCAGCCCACTGCGGTGCAGTACAATACGGTCCAGGGATTTGAGCTTTTCTATTGTAAAATAAACCCATAAATTAGTTCCAACCCGGATCTCTTGAGGGCCCCCATCGATGGAACAGGATGGTTGGGGCGGAGCCGCTGTAGCCACCCATTGATTGGCAAGACTAGAGAGCGCTGATATAGCATTAAGCTAGCAATTCAGTTTTCCGCTTTATGGCGTTATTCTTCGTAGCCGCCAACAATCTTCTTTCAAACAACATAAAAATATGTGTTATAGAAGATTTACCAAAATAAAGCAAGAAAAGAACAAGCAGCTGGATGACCTCCATTGTTGCACTACAATGACACGCAAGCGGTCTGCACCACGCATGTGCAGGGAAAACAAACGTGGAAGCGAGGCATAACTGAGTGGAAACACTAGCCAGAATTGACTAGACCGTACCGTACTACTCCTCACTGGACCGGACCGCTCAGTGCCAATGAGGCTTTAGACTACAGTCATATATGCCCATACGTGACAACCCAAGTTTTTTTTAGCAAATTTGGCAGTTGGATTTTTACAAGAATTTTACGGCGATCAGACAATTTTTTTCTCTCAAAGCTGATATTGGTCAGTGTGTGTCCGCGCACATTTTGAGGTTGCAACCACTGACAAGGCGGCGATTACGCTATCACGAGGCTCTGGGCAATAGCTGAATGGGCACAGGTTGGTGGAAGCTGGATCGCCGGCTGACAGCAGCTCTGATTGGATGATGTGTAAATGACAGCGGCCATCTACATTCCAACAATTAAAGAAAAGAAAACAAAAAAAAAAAACGCATGAAATCTTGAAGATTCTGCGGATGCCTCCCCATCATGCGGTGGGAGTTATATTTGTGACCAAATCCTTAAGGCGGAAATACTGTCGTCACACAATGAAACCCGTTGACTGGCGGAGGGTCATTACTATGAAGAAAGCTGCTGTATTCCTCGCAATCTTCTCTAAAACAACATTAAATGCTTTGTGTTCATGAAGAACCAAGTGGAAAAAAATGTACAGCTGGATGGGCTGCATTGTTATTATTAGATTTGCTTAAATGTAGTCGCACAACTATAATGCAAAGGTACACAATCGGTCTAGCACAGTGACGCTCCAACACTCACCTGAACTACTTGGACCGTTCTAAACCACTCAGTGGAAATGAGGCTTAAAAGTACATTTATGTCATTTCCTGCATCCTAACACTATTATTATATAAGCTTTTAACTTTTACGTACAAAAGAAGAAAAAGAACAGACATGAAATTGTCAAGATCCATTTATTTGTCTTGATACAGTACTACAGGGGCATTGTGTTGACCTGAAGGATTAAGACATGTTACATGGTTTCACATGATTCACTCACACTTTAACCTTCTCACTGAGATGATGACACTCTATAGGATCCATAGCGGGCTAAAGCAAGAATGGAGTAGTTAAAAAAAAAATAAAAAAATAGGGAAATTAAATGGCTTGATCAATAAATATAGGTATAAAAAAAGTTTTCACATACAAACAACACCAAAAAAGCAGTTTATGATACCAAAGGCACACAACTTAACAAACCTTGGCAGTCCAGGATCACTGACCTATTAAAATGATTAAAAAAAAAAGTAAGACAAAATAGGGGCACTTGCCAATAAAAGTAATGACATCTAAAGAAAATAATACTTAAATAATATAACAATACTAATTTATTATTACTGTCATAACAATATCCAGTCAAGTATTCCTATGATTAAACTTTTTTTAATCTAAAAAAAATATGCACCAGTAATTTCCAGTTTGGCAGAGTCAAAGTTTGGATTCGTTTCGTTGCATTTCGTTTGGTGTTCTTCCAGCAGTTTGGGGCCTCTTTTTGCTTTGGTAGATGAGAACATTTTTAGCATCAACTGTTGAAATATTGTTAGAATTAATCCCATTTCGTGATAAGATTTGAGTTTTAATGGGGTTTTTTTTCCCCATTTAAAAGTTGATTTTTTTTTCTTTTATTTGTACCAAAACATCATCTCAATTTCACATTAAATTTGGTTTATGGAGAGAAATTTGAATACTTCAAGGAAGGAAGTATTCGTTTTGCTATTCATAATCTTAGATTTTGTAAAATCAAAAACAGAGGCATAATAAAACAAAATACTAACATAGTATAATTTTCTCACTGTAATCCAGTTGACAATAAAATGCGATACAAAAGGCAATAAAAAGCAGTAATATATGCAGCGGGTCATTCATCTGACTCTACCCAGGGCCTTACCTTCACATGAACTGACAACATTCAAACTTGTATCTTTCGGGTGATCTACAGCATACTGTGGATGACATCACAGCTTGTTCTGCAGTATTTCTTTGCATCTGCAGGAGAATTATATGAGCCAAGCGAACGACTTGTCACGCATGTATAGCCTCTATGCAAGCTGTGTCAACAGCCTGCAGCATCTCAAAATATAAAGTTAAAGAAAAAAAAATAATAACATGAGGTAAAACCAGATTCATTTACCAACTGGGAAAAGTCAAACTGATTTGCTCCACTCCCTGAAGAAATCCTGTCAAAGCCTCTTCACGTCTTTGGTGTAAAGCGAAAACTTTCCTTCCACTCTTTCGACTGACTTTCTTTCACCTCCTCTACTTCACAAATCTTTCACAAACTAAATCTAACACCTTTTTTCAGCGTTTCACTGCCAACTTCTCTCCGATCTCTGCTGCATCTTTCTTTCTTTCACACTTTCTTTTTCCCCTACAGCTATAAATCTCTACGCACTTCCTCTCTCTCGTACGCTCGAATAAAAACAACAGGCCGGCTAATTGCGCTTGGCTGACATAATGGCGTACACAGCTGGAGGGCTGAGTGGAATCTGGAGATCACACCTGTGCCGAGCTGGGCCGAGGCTGATAAGAGATCTGCAGCAGCAACACGTCTCCAGCTTTAGTCTGGGGAATTCGCTTCTTCGTCAGCAAGCTTTCTCAACAGTTACAGGTGACAAAGGAAATATCCTGCCAAAAAATAATTCAAAAACCTATTATTTTAGGAGTGTAAGAAAATATCGATTCAGGGAAATATCACGATACTTGTATCGATTAAAAGTATTCCAAGGCGATATCTAATTAATTATTTAACAGCAAACATGTAGTTCAGTCTTACTTTTGTTCTCCACTTAAATAGTTCCTAAATTACAAAAAAAAATAAAAATAAAAAAACCTTCATGAATTTGATTGGGTATAAGCAACTTGTTTATGAGATACAGTTACTTAATGTTCTAATCATTAAATAAAATATATTTTTAAAATTTTACCTTTGCAAAAAATGTTAATATTCAGATAATTCCTAAGTCAAAATAAAAAAAAGTAAAATATTGTCTGGAATATCTAGATTTGCCACTTTTGTCAAAAGAATCCGACTGTATCGTATCGGCAAAATGTATCGATTCGTGGCCCGTGTATCGTGATACGTATCGAATCGTATAAAAGATACACACCCCTTGTTCATGTGAAAGAAAACGTGGGTGGGGTCAGTTTCCTATCACTGTTGCCACACATTGACCTTTAACCTTCAAAACAGGTAAAGCGAATCAGCTGAGTTCTTAAAGGCCCTGGGTTTCTGCACATTCAACATGAAAAAAGCTCATCTGGTGACAGGGTGGCCTGGAAATGACATACATAATTTTTTTTTTCATTTTAAAACAAAAAAAAGGCACTTCCTATATAATCCCTAATATCATACATATATATAGGACATATGCTTTTATGAAGGTATATTTGTCTGCGTATGTTGTATGCGCAGATGCAGATATATATGTCATGTATATGTATGTTTATTTATCCTCACGGAGTAACATAATTATATATGTCAGTTCCACTGAAGACAAGGAACTTCAGACCCTTCCAGTTATAGCCACCACGCACCTGTTTTGCACTTAACTAAAGCTACAAAATATCAATAAATAATAAACGTAGTTTTTAGGATTTTTTTGTTTTGTTTTTATTTTTTTTTTCTTTGGAACAAGACCCTGGTTTTTTGTACATTTTTTGTTCTTTCAAAAGAAGTCACAAAAGCATGTGCTCTCTGTGAGTTTTAAGGTGCTTTTGTAAACTTGAACTATGTTGGTGGAGAAGGAGAGTTGGGCAGATTGTGGCTGCTGCGTTTAGGATTTTGCTGAATATGTAAACATGTGGAACGCAGCGGAGTCTACTCGGTGGCATTCTGACCTTTTCCACTGTTAGCAAAACCTCGGTTCAATTTTCTCTCGTCAAAGAAATGCGCTTTGTGTCGGCATGTCTGTGAACGGAGACATGGCTTTCCGATCGAGGTTTTGGCCACAAAACAAAAGCCGCAACCTCCTATAGGTGTATCCCAGTAACGCACTGGTCGTTAATGTCACCCATCAGTGCACACGCATTCACACACCCACAGTCCCGTTTGAATCCGTCTCTTTAGGTGAGGTTGCTGCTGATGTCCAGGGCTTGCTGGTACACCTGAGTCATGTCCTCCAGATCCCCCAGCAAGGAGAAGCTTCCATTGTCCCCAGGGGAGCCCTTCGCTTTGGAGCCAAGGTTGAACTTGGGCCCCTGCAGGGGCGGGGCAGTCTGGAAACCCTTGAAGTTGGCGAGGTGCAGAAGGTTTTCAGCAGAGACGCAAGCCCTGATGCTTGGGTGGTGGTGCGGAGCGGAGGGGTGCCACTCGGCCCCGCTGAGGGCGCTCGGGGACAGGGACAGGACGGAGCTGTCTTCTCCCACCATGCTGGAGGGTCGGCTCTGACTGCGGGACAGGCCCGAGTCTGCCGGGGGAGGGGGGTCGCTCAGGACCCTCGCCACTGTCGCTGCTGACGGCACCCCGCTGTAGGTGGAGTACTTGCCGTTTCGCTTCAAGATGCCCTTTCTTCCGATTGCCCTCTTGGGAGGGGAGCTGGCTACCAGAGACATACTGGCACCCCCCAAAAGCTCAGAGGACTCGCTGCGCTCCGGGGAAGAGTAGTACCCTGATTCCCGTTGTTGGTTGTTCTTCAAAATGCCCTTCTTAGGCAGAGAGGGCACCATCTTGGCCGGCGATCCACCACCTAAAGGGAAGTCCCCTTCCTCTCTCTCTGGGCTGGAGCTCTCCTCTTCAGCTTCTGCTTCCTGAGGTAGCGCTGCTTTGTTTAGCTCCCCCTCGTCAAAGCAGGCAGACTGCTGCTCCTCCATCACCCGGGTCTTCAGAATGCCCTTTGGTCTCTTCAGACCTGGTTTCTCCTCTGCTACGCTCTGTAACTGTCCTGCCTCAACATTCTCCTTCTTGCACTTCTTGGGCCTCTGGCGCAGCATTTGGGGCATGGCTGAAGTCTTGGTTCCGGTACCACGAGGCTCGGTGCGGTTCTGCCAGTCGATGAAGCGGGCTAGCATGGGTGAGCCTCCTTGGTCTCGTTGGGTCTCACAGTCGCACACGCTGTTCTTCCAGCCCCAGTTTACCCACCAGTGATTGGCTATGTCCTCTACTGTGGCCCTGCGCTCGGGGTTCACCATCAGCATCCAGCGGATCAGTCCACGGGCGTCTAGCAGGAAACGCAGAGGCGGAGAAAACCCTTGTTAGTTACTAAAAACGCAACTCTTCACTTTCCACACACTTTTGGGGTGATCTTGCTTTTTTAATCACTGTTTTATTTCGATTTGATATTTGATTTGTCTGTTAGGAAACAATAATAAGAAATTAAGAAAAAAATACTTTTTCTTTATCAAGTAACAATGAAGAAAAACCTTTTGGTTGCCTTATACTAATAATTAAAACAGATTATTAGCGCCACAAAAAAATAAAAAGTTATACTAAGAGATTAATATTTTACATTTATGAGAAAAATTGCATCTTTAAATCTTGCTTTTTTCGAAAATTTACTAAATTAGGACCACAAAAAGTACTATGAGATTAAAGGTTGATTTCTAATAAAACTGATTAATCATAATGTTTATTGATAAAGTTAGCAATGTTTAGAAACTCTTGTGTTTGATTTACTATTTATAAATGTTTGCGATGAATCCATCGCTATCCTTCATGTCTGTGTGATGCTTTCATCCAACGAGGTACAGTTTTCGGCATATTCTTATCAATGTTCTAAAGCTACTAATAGTTTGATTTTGGATCGCCAAAAAGTTCAGAATTTCTTTGTTTTTGAAACCTATCCTTAAAATAAAACTTCATGAAATTCTACACCTTTCATCTTTAAAAATGGCTAAAAAAAACAATTTTGGTGTTTTGTTTGTCGTTAATTTAGGACTTTTTTTCTTTTTAATCTATGGCTATTTTCTCATAATTTTATAACTTTTTTTCTTGCAAAATTGTGTCTTCTAGTCTTGTTAGTTTTCGTGTTTCAAAGTATAAATTTACATTTTTAAAAATAATAAATTTTAAAATGTAAAAAATTTAAATTTACGTGAAAAAAGACAAACTTAGGAGAAAAGAATAATAAATTTAAAATAAATCTAGCTTTTAAATTTTGAAGTCGTAAAAAACGACTTCATAATTGTAATTTCACTGTTTTTCTTATAAATTTACACTTTAAAGTCAAAAATTTAATAAATTTGTGTTTGTAAACTGTCCCTAATACTCTGTCGTAAATAATAAAGTAAAAAATTTAAAATTAATTAATTTAGATATATTTAATGCATATAAATAAATAAATATATTACTTTTTTCTTGTACTTTTTTTTTAATAAATTTCTGACATTTAAAGTAATAAATTTACAACTCAAAAACACGTAAATATACTGGAAAGAAAGATGTAAACTTACGAGAAAAAAGTACTGAATTTACGATAAATCTAGTTTTCAACTTTAAAAGTTGTAAATGTACGAGGTCTTAGTCGTGATTTAACAGTTATTACTTTTTTCACGTAAATCTACATTTTTAAAATCGTAAAATGAAAAAAAAAAATGTTTCTTTGTAAACTGGCCCTAACACTTTGTCATGAATAAAAACATAAAACGATTTTAAATATGTTCAAATTAGCACAACGCAAGTGTTTGACATTTGTACACACTTGTACTCTTCTATGCAGAAGAGATGCAACGATTGAAATTCCTTAGGATTCAGTTCGTAGGAATCGGTTACGGTTTTAAACAAAGAATTATGACATCATAGTTGTTTCAATTTGAAAACTGACATTCTAATTATAAACTTTAAATAGAAGGGACATTTTAAAATTTGGGGACAGCATATCCATTTTAATTGATACCAAATACCACAAATGTACTAATAATTGTGCTTTCAGAGAGCAAATTTATCTAAAAAAGTATTTGTTTGTGCGTCGTTTTAACAAACTTTACAAAATATTGTCTATGTTGAAGATTCATTTAGGGACTTTACAATCAACAGAGGAGAGAAAAGTGGCCACACCGATACCTGAGGACTGAGTGGGTTCTTTGTAGTCGCCGTTGCTGATCTGGCGAATGAGGTTTTTGTGGTCTCCCCCATCAAATGGCATGGTTCCATAGACCAGGGTATACAGCAGGACCCCAAGAGCCCAGCTGTCCACCTTCAAATCAAACAAAACCTGCTCATCACAGTCGCTCTTTCAAATGAAATATATTCTGTTTATACACTGTATATGAGGAGAAAATTAAAAAAGCATTGAGGTGCGTTATGCAACCCAGAGGCAGTTTTCCAAGTGCTGTTTTGATTAGTGAATCATGCCAGTGAAATGTGGAATGAGCTCAGCTCCGCTCACCATCAGATTAGAGCAACAAGTTATACTTTTCAGTTTACTTTGGGATAAAAAAGCACCGCAGTGGAGTTTCACACAAACATCTCGCAAGAACATTCTTATGTTCGACCGCTTGACATGTTTGTCCAAGGAGACGTTGACAAATGTTTGGAAATATGTTTGGAAATGTCTCACGTCCATTGTGATGGGCCTCCCCCTGTACTCCTCTGCCCTTTTAGGACAAAACAAGAACTTCCTGAGAACTGAGCCGACCTGATGGCAGGTGGGTATTTTAAGACGGCGGTGTGTGCCGTTGCATAAGGAGGTGCGGGCGGAATGGGGCGGAAGGGAGTATTAATACCGAAAGAGATAACAGACGGAGCTCTAGATGCTCATGACCTGAGAGGGCGTCAGTGTTTGTGAGAGAAGCAATTTGATAACACACGTGTTGTGTTGATTTTAGATAACATATAGATGTCCTGAGGAATGTGTTTTTGACTGGGGAGGAGATGGGGTGGGGGGCAGTGGAGGGTATATAGTGATCTAGGAAGTCTATGAAGAGGAAGTCTGATAAGATCAGGTCAGAAGCTGTTGTACTTCCTTTAAAGTGTTGGACTTGTGTCAAGAATGCTGGATTCTTATGCTGTCAGTGGTCCATTCCCTTCAGACGGGGCACTCTCTATTGTTATACACAGTTTTAGTTGCCCATGTTTGCTGTCATTTGTGGCCTCACCCCAAATGCTGTTCTGACATTTTTTCAAAGGAGATTGGAATTCTTTAACTCTTAGCACTTTGGACTAAATCATTGCACATTGTGATTAATTAAATAGTTTGGCCCATCATAATATACTATAAAAATTGTAAATTTATCACAACAATGCCTTTAGTCCTAAAGTTGCGTTCACACTGGCCTCGGCAACGTGCGTTCAAGCCCCTGCTTCCAATGGAGTTGAAATATTTCAGATACTGAAGTTGACAGGGAGTGCTCTTAAGGGCTGCCGAGTTGATTCCAATCCCATTTGGCAAAAGAGAAAGTGAACAAACTGCACCCTCCAATTCCTCACTTCAAAGCACCAAAGGATAGGGGAGTGTTTGCGCTGACCCACTGCGGAGTTGCAAGAGAGATAATCCCATCAAAGAGGCTAAAAAGGAGGCCTACCCACCCTTCTGGTGAATAAACTACTCTATGGTCATAACCAGTTGAGAGATAGCAATGATGAAATCACAATAACAAGAGGATGATGTGAGGTTCATCTCAGAATAAATTGAGCTTAAATAAAAAAACAAAATTACATTTACACTATGACAGGTGGGGCTTTGTCTGTGTCATGGTTTGGTTCACTGAGTCTCACCTCTGGGCCCCTGTATGGTCTTCCATTGACAATCTCTGGTGAAGCATAAAGCGGGCTTCCACAGAAGGTTTGCAGCAGCTTGTCCTTATGGTAGAGGTTGGACAGGCCAAAGTCAGCAATCTATGAAGACATGGATAACAAATCAATAATAATCAAAGATGATTTGATTAGTCTAAAGCTACGTGCATACTACCCTTGCAACTTGCGTTTGAGGGACCACTTTCAGTGAAAGGTTTATGTAAAAGCGCGTATACCATTCATAGTGGCCCGGACTTTATTTCCATGGACAGTACATAGAGAAAACTGGACTGATCATCCTGTGGTTCAAATAGGAAGTACCTGCTGGTCCCAGAAAGCCAAAATCCCATAGAATCATTCCTGTTCTGGTGTCTCTTTTTAACATGTTCTTACTGAACCTAATTCTTTTTTCATGAAATATTTTCCTTATCACAAGTTGTTTAAGATATAAACTGGCCAATCAGATCCCTCAATAAGAGAATGTGTTGCCTGCTTCCAAATATTTGGCAGCCGGCCCAGAGTTTATTAGAGGCAGGCGTCCGTTGGAGTGATAGCGAATTGGTTCCAATATCCAAGATCAATCATCTACTTGCACCATTCTTGGATACATTTAGGATTCATCCCAAAATGTGGTGCAGATTCCTCACCAGAAAGTTCCTTTGGCGAATGCCACCGTATGAAGTTTAAACGCTAAATTGAAGGAGCGTTTCTTGGCCATTCCTGCACAAATACAGCAGACACCTGGCATCTGCACAACTGTGCATGACCCAGGGACTATGGGTAGATCTTGAAGGAGCCCGGCCACTATTGGAAACCAGCATCAATTAGAGATGGGCCACAATTGGAAGATATACAGTATGTGTGTTTAGTTCAAAACTCTTGGGTTCACACATCGCTATGTAAGTTTTTAAGTCCATTTTCAGGCTCTACATACAAAACACATGGTAATTAAGCACATGTCAAAAGTTAATCCAGTTGACCAATTGGGGACTTGAATTTGGTAGTGACGTATGGCTAGCATCCTTTTTGGAAGTGCCAACCAGTTGAAAATCAATCATGAAGGAGAAATGAATTGCATTTGCACCCAGATGGAATTCCATGACGCCAATTCTTTCCTATGTCGGAACAGAACTGTGAAGGAAAAGCCTGGAGAACGATTCATGATATTTGCTTTGACGTTTTGCATCAAGCCTCTTCCAGCTGTAGGTACGTGAGCAAGTATTGGGTCCAGTTTGAACAGCATATGCTAAAAGTGAGTTTAAAAAACCCATGTTCAGATGGCGCCACACATGACCAGTTACGTAGTGGTGCTGGGCGATATGACGAAGCACATCGTATGGGTGATAGAAAAGTGTCTATCATTCCATTTTTCTTTTATCATTTCTATCATTTTTATTTGTTTAATTTTATTGCTGAACCTTTGTGTAAAAATGTGTTTACCTACTAAGAAACTTGAAACTGTTGTGCACTTTAAAAACATTTTTGTCCATTTTTTTCAGAGTAGCTGAAAATACACTTCATTGTGGTATATCGTGATCTATATCGTTATTGTGATATAGGATCATTTATATCCCGATTTTTTTTTTCCATATCACCCAGAACTAATATGACGATATATATCATGTGGATAATAGTAAATCATTTCACTTCTGTCGTTTTTATTTACTTTTACTGCTTTACTGTCCAATTTTTCGGAAAATAACTTAAAATATACTTCACTGTGGTATTCAAGATTCAAGAGACTTTATTAATCCCACGTGGTATCGTTACTATTATATAAAATTATTTATATCGCAATATACAACTTTTTCCATATTGCCCAGCACCATTAGTACTAGATATGATGATACATATCTCATTGATGATAGAAAAGTAGCTATTGTGACATTTCTCTTCTATCGTTTTTATTTATTTTTTTATTGCTGAACTTTTGTGCAAAAATGTGTTTTTCTACGAAGTAACTTAAAACTGTTGTGCACTTTAAAAACATTTTTGACATTTTTTCAGTAAATAACTGAAAATATACTTCATTTTGATATATTGTGGTAGATATTGTTATTGTGATATAAAATAATTTATATTTTGATATACAATTTTTTCTGTATTTTCCAGCTCTAGTACGTAGAATAATGGATAACAGATCACAGAACAAGACATTAGCTCACCTTAATATTACCGCTTTCATCAAGTAGCACATTTTCCAGTTTTAGATCCCTGTGCACCACTCCGTTCTGAAAACCAGAGCAAACATGCATTCATTAATTCATAATTCATGAAAAATCGGCTGTGTTAAGAAGTGATTGATGATAACAAAGACAGCTCTGGAAAATCAAGGCAGTCTGTTAGCTTAGCAGTCTTTATTTGGTCTTACCCCCTCTGGGGTTTTTATAGTGACATCTGCTGTGATTTTTTCTTTTTTTTTTAAACTGACTCACATGTGTCACATAAGCACGAGCCTGTAATTACCACTATGAATGATGTTCTCACGGCATTTTGGGATTAAAAACACAACTTGATGCAATGCTTTAGAAGAATCTAGGATTAACATGTGGTTTGGATATAGACAGAGCTCCGGCTCCGTTGTGGAGGAGTAGCTTCACCCGTCAGCCGTCTGCTGCTCTGCCTGGCATATCTGATTGGCTTTTCCTCGGCGTGGGGCACATGTTCACATGGCTCTGATTGGTGGATGAAATGAAGAAGTGCTCGCTTGCTTGTTCTGACAGTGACTCACACAACCCCACCCAGCAAGAGGCTGCTTGTGGTGGTGATGATTCATCACTCACGGCTGTCTGGGACTCTTCTATCCGAGGCTTGTGACGTCACCCCTATCTCCACCTAGGACGAGTATGTGAAGAGGGGAGTCCAACTAAACAAGCCCTGTGACCTCTGGGTTTTCATGGGAGTTAGTGAGGTGTGGAACATGGATTGACATGGGTGTGACCTGAGTCTAAAGCCCTCGGGGAAGGCCCAGGGGGTATCTTGGGACATCCATCAGTGTGTGTGAGTAAGGAATAAATGAGGAGCCTGTTTGCTGCTCCACACAGAAATAAGTCTGAATTACTCTGGGCCTGTGTTCCTTCATTGAGAACGGATGACTCTTTAACACCGCCGTGCCAAGAAAAGCATGCTGTGTGGGGCTTACAGATTAACTGCCTCTATCCCTGATCATGTACGTTGCATGGTTTATGTTACAGTAAAACAAGCCAAAATATGTGTGACATAATGAAAAAAAAAAGTTGACTGACCAAAGAATGTTTGTTTTCTCTTCATGTTTTCTCACCTTGTGGCAGTGGTGTACAGCAGAGACTATCTGTCTAAAGAAGCGCCGGGTCTCACGCTCACTCAGGCGTCGGCGCTCGCTGATGTAGTCATATAGCTCCCCTTTGCTGGCATACTCCATCACAATCACAATCTTGTCTTTGTTCTCAAACACTAGAAAAAAAATGATAAGAAAACACATGGAGAACGTTAATGTTATCTTTCCAAGACATATATATCTATATTAGCACAAACAGGGAAAAGGATGAATATTTTTGAAGTACTTCCTGGTTTATTTCATTAAATTAACAAAACAAGGAAAAGGGCAGAGGTGTACTGTAAGAAGCCCATCATCAACTTAGGTTTGGAATGTCAAATTTTCTATTTTTTCCATTGCAGGAAGGAGCTATCACCTTCAAATTCCACTTCAAAAAGGCTTTTGCACTGGTCTTTTATTTATGATTATGCTGTTTTTAGGCAGAACCACAAAACTTGTGGACTTTTCTAGGACATAGTTTCTGCAGAGCAGCAGGAAATGGTCAGAAATTCAGCTCTAGAGGCGCAGAGTAAGCCTTCCCCCACTTCCCATCATCCCATCAATTGCACTCTCTCCCACTAGCTTACAGCCCCTTACAACCTACCATTACAGGTGCAACAAAAATGGCGAGCAATATTGGAGCTTTCCAGATGTACAGTTTTGGGCCAGATACCAGCTCAGACAAGCAAAACGAAGACATACATAGACGTCTACAAGAGAATGGGTCAGAATTGAGCTTGTGGCCTTCAGATTGTAGATTTTACATAGCAACTACAAGTTTTTCTCATGGGATTTTTTGTCTGCTCCGGATTCACAACGATTTGAATGAAGAAATACTCAAAATCTAACATACAATTCGATTGGTCAAATTTATAAAGACTCTGTTTGAATTGTTAAATACTTCAAGCTCCCATAAGATTGATTTAGTATGTGTGTCAACATTTATGGTAACAATGTATTGCAATTTACAAATCTTTCAAGATATTACTCAGGCTGATATTGCGGTGATGTCAAGTTTAGGATTTATTCTTCAGGCCTAAGCTACAAGTACATGTTAAAAACACCATTTTCATTGGAGTGGGTCTTTAAACAAGCCTACTCTATAGTACTAATAATCCCCAAAAAGCAAACACTTCAAGTAAATAGGCTGTTAAACTTGTAAAGATCTGACCTTAAAAAGGTCAAAATGTCGTTTGTTTGTTTTTTTTGTCACAAAACATCCCAACCAGCACATGACAACTTTTCACAAAACAATCCTATATGTCTAGCCCCCATAGGTGAGTCAGTCTAGGATCTAAAATCGAATCACCTTTAGGCCACAAGATATGAGTCAGCACACATAAGAGCGCTCTCTCTTTATATAAAAACAACAGCGTCTTTAAAGCCTGTGTTTATGCATTAGGCGGCCTGCATGCTTGTGTTTAGAGGTTAGCTGATGAGAATCCGTCTTTACAAAACAGGGAAGTCCACGGTTGACATAAATCAAAACAATGATAAGATTTAGCTTCTACTGTCAGTAAGGAAGCTTTTTTTCCCCTCTGTAATTTCAGTCTGGCAACATCAACTTGTCATGAAGAGGATGGGAATGATGGTTTGGCTGGGAGAGAACCAAAGAGGAAAAAGAAAATGCTGAGGAGATGACAACACTCAGAAATATTGCTACATATTGTGCGTGTTGATTTTCCCACACAGCAAGGTCAGCAGGGGTGGGGGCTTCTACTTTCTACACCCTTGAGTGAGCACCTTCATAGTCTGTCACACTACTTTCCTCTGAGCCCCCTTTTTTTTCCTCTCCCAGGGGCCTTTTAAAGATATAATCCTCTACAAAAACACACAGTTGCTGAGTGATGGTAATGCTCCCTGATTGTGACTGTCTGGCTGCTTGGGAAACAGCAGACAGGATGTAAGCCAAGCATTCCGGAGGGCAGAGCAAATCCAGGGCTCCCATTGGTGGAAAGAAGTGGTGACCTGGGGTGACATTTGCACTGATCCTTGATGGGCTTGTGCTTGGAGAGCCAATTCTCAGCTTGTACTCCCATTTACCTCTAACCCCTGATGGTGTAATAATTACCTGCCTTACATAATGTGGGGTTGTTTTAGCCCACTGGGTGCACCAGTGACCACTACAGCCTCTCTGCCTTTCAGTGAGATTTGTTCACAGATCAGCACCCTGCATCCCGCTCATTAAGACCTATTGTTCCACCGCCTTCACTGATGACAGACTTCATTAGCAAACTTAGAGCCAGCTTATATTTTCTTATGGGCTGTGTAATGTGAATCATTAAAAATGCTGAAATATAAAACAGAGGTCCCCAACCTCCGGGCCGCAGTCACTTGGTACCGGGCTGAAATAGAAAAAAAGAAATAAAGGCGCTAACTTAGATTATTTTAGTTTAGTTTATTTTTGATCCTGAAGGGAGTTTTATTTTGGAGAACTACCAGATTCTTTTCACAACATCCATCTTGGTCACGTGACTTAAAGTTGCTAGCTGCATGGCTAGCTAGATTGCTAGCTAAAAAGCTAACAAAAAACAAATAATAAAACGTATTTGGAAAGTTTCTTCATTGAGAAAAGAGCGATTGAGGAAACCGAAGAAGAGCCTTCGACCTCAAAGAACAATAAAGCTGCTGTTTACAGACAAAGCTGGGAGTCTTGTTGAGTTGTTGAGACCGTTGCTCTCATGTAGCAAAGAAACGCTCTGGCTAATTTGCAGCGACAGACTCTTCAGTGTTTCGCATACAGATAATACAGTTGGAGACAAGGTGGATTCTTATTTATATTAAATTTAGAAAAGTACCAGTTTTACGTCATTTTATTTTGCTTTTTTAGCCCATCACACCTTAAAATCAAATGTAGCTGAAGCTAGCGTCCAGTTGTTAGCCTCCACTTTCACATTAAAGGGAAAAAAAAAATCTTCACAAAGTTCAAACCAGCCACAAACATTTTACAGAGAATGAAGATTTTTCAAAAAAAGTTCCTGATTTGTGGAAACTTATAAAAGAAACATTTGAGAATTTTCCTACAGAAAGGCTGAATTCGGTAGGCATCAGAAACTTTAGCTCAGAAAATGTCCCTTTGTGTTGAAAATAATACCCAATGAATGAGGATTTATGTAAAGACAAAAATGATCAATCTTTTCGAATGATTGTTATCTATAACAATAATTATGTTATTTTGAGGTTAAAAATATAGCCTTTTTTGCATGCTCCTTTTCAAATATGTTCTGCATTGTTATTACTATTAGTATCTATAAGTTTGTATCATATATTTATAAAAAGAAAAAATCATAAAGATCAACTGGCTCCCTAAAAAGTGTGTCACTGTGACAAAATACATTTACAACATTTAAAGTGTTTAGATGATTTATCGTATTTTTGGGTGTATAAGTTGCATTTTGTGCATATTTTTGCTGACTTGTACTAAAGTGCAGCTTATATTTTTTTTTCACTCTTTTTATAATGCTTTTTTTTTGTTTATAATCCAGTTCTACTTATACTCCAAAAAATATGATACTTAGAAAATATCAGGTTGTTTCAATATCCCAAATGGTGTAGCTGGTTCTAGAGCAGAACAGTGACAGATGTCAATCGAAATGCACTTTGGCAGCCAGACAGACAGAACATGTTGCTGTCACTCTCTGGGGCTCATCTTGGAGTACATAACAGCTTTCCTCTTGAATATTGTGCCCTACAGCAATTCCATTACACTTATAGGTGTGTAAGGCCATAATTTTCTGACTGCTTAAACAGAGAATCAATTCAACTTGGCATCTCTCCCCGACTCTGCCAGGTTAAGTGTTATAGTTATTTATTAGGCTTCCATTGTGAAATGCAGCTCATGAAATCAGGATCTTACTTGTGTTGAAATCGTCTCTATCACACATGGCAAGCTGTATTTAAAATTAAGATTACTGTCAGCTTCTCGTTTTATCAGCAGCTTGTGAATTCATTTTTTTTGTCAGTGAGCACACACATGCAAAACCATAAGCCAAAAAAAAGTTGACTAACTGGTTGCCAGGATAGACTTAAAGGTGCTGAAACTAGCATCTAAATTGTTTAGTCAGCCTCACAAACTACAGTCAGCAATCATTTAGCTTAGCTTAGCATAAAGTCTGGAAGAATGAGCAGTCTGTCCAAGGATAACAAAATGCAACACCTGCATTTGTGCAGCTCATTAGTAAACACGCTTCTCTGTTTGTGTTTAAGTTGTACTGAAAAGACACAGTAAACGAAGCGTCTCCCTCTGATAGAAGGCCTAGAGTAAGGCTAAAACCTGCAAAGCATTCCATTGTTTTGGGGATACCTGCTGGCCTTGGCATCGTAAAAACGCCGTCAGTCTCTGCATCAGATGCAACAAAGCGAATACTTTTCCTTGGGGTTGATTTAAGTACTTTCCAGGCTTTCTTTTTACACAGTCAGACTGTTCATACAGTCAGATACAGAGGTACTCATAAAACCCAAACAGAAAAACGTTTTTTTTCTTTTTTTTTTTTTTAAGCCCCAAAAAAGCATGCTGACGAATGCAAAATGCGAGGGAGTGGTAAAAATCCATCTCCAGGCACATCTGGTTCAGCTTTGCTTCGCACAGAGCCGTTGGCAGGGGTTGGTGAAGATGGTTTTTTCGGATACTCAGAATCTCTGGCCCTCTTTTATATATCTCTCTAAAGCACGGCTGGGTGGGGGCCAAACCACAACTGTAAATTCTGGGGTTCGAGGAGAGAAACCGAAGTGCAACAGCACTGAGTCGGGTTTGCTGGTGGAGCAGGCTGCATATAAAACAAAAAAAAAGACAACAAACGGAGACCTCGTACAGGCAATTCAGAGTTTATAAAACTTCTTTTAATCATTGTCTCGCAAAGCCCATAAAGCTCAAACACTCGCGTCCTCAGCTGACTTATTGGCACGTTTCCATGACATATAGTCATGTTTGTTTACTCAAACACTGCTGATAGTGATCTATGGGTTTCGAAACTGAACAAAGGTCATTGCGCTAACCAATACGGGCAGCTTTCCTGTAAGTAGCACAGAATAGTTGCTATTCACCTTTTCAGCATATCCTCTCAACAGCCACAACAAATTTAGATTTTATGCTGATGTCCTTCCCGACACAACCCTGTATTTTATCCGGACTAGGGACTGGCACAGGGAGACCATGACCCCTAAACAAACTAGTAGCAGTGCGAAATGTCTTGCCTAACTAATTGTGTCCCCCCTGTAATCTAACCCTGATGTGCCAGTTCTACACATAACCAACTGAACTAGCTGCTCCCATTGAATAGTTACTGTGTTATAGGGCTACCACGATTAGTCGACAACTAATTTAATAGTCGATTAGTTGTTACTTTATATTATATGGAGTCAGAGTGAAGTAAAGTTGAAAGTTATAATGGCATTCTTCTAGCTTTTTAGAATATTTTGACATTTGTTAAGATTTCTTTTTTTTTTTGGCTATTTTGGAGTTTATCTAATATTTCCGCTACATGCTAGCTGTTTTGGCTAACTTAAGCCTTTTTAGTTTTTTTAAGCTGTTTTGGAATTTTCAAATATTTTAGCTACATGCAAGCTGTTTTGGCAAATTTAGAAATTTTTCTGTTTTTTAGGCTTATTTTGGAGTTTAGCTAATATTTCAGCTGCATGCTAGCTGTTTTGGCTAGTTGAAGCATTTTTCAGATTTTAGGCTAATTTGTCATTTAGCTAATATTTTAGCTAGCAATCAACTTTAGCGTTTTCAGCTATGAATTTCAGCATCTTCAACTATCGTTACTAGCATGTTCAGCTGCCAAATTCAGCTTACAGCATTCACACTAGCATGGTAGCAGATAATGGTAATGGGACTATATCTAGCTTTTAGTTAGTTTAAAGCTAATGATGGTTAAGAAACAGTGACAATTGATAAAAAAAAACAAACTGATTTTGCAGTGATTTGAGCTACTACAACTGTATGACCAGAGATGACTGATTGCAAAACATACTTTCAAAATTCAATAGGAATTGTTCAGTCTTTGCAGTCATTCATTGTTTTTGCTCTGAACTCTGTTTTGCTTTAAGGTTAAGGTCATTTGAAAGGATTAACTCAGTAAAAGGAAGAATAACAATAAATACGTCTAATATTTAATTGAAGGCTTTGACATTTCGAAAGGGGTTTCCTGCTGTAGAGTTATGTTCCTGTTGCTCCAGGGAAGTCTTACAGCCTCTACTCCCTCTGCATAGCACTGGGCTGGAGTCAGACAGAGTGCAGGCCTGGGGGATTGAGGTCAGGGAAGAAGTGTCTCCGCTTCTTCGTATGCATAGACACACGTAGAACCAAGTGAAACGGAAAGAGCATACTACTTCTGGAAGTGCATATATATGCATAAGCACACAAATGCAGTCTGGCTCCCAGATGCAGTTGTTTCTAAGTTCCAGCAGATGTCTGGCCCTGAGATCAAGACTAGAAAACACAGGGGATGAAATTTTCTTAGATGTGGGAGAGGCAACCCTCTCTGAATATCATCCCCCTTTCAAAAACAAAAAACTTTTCAGCACACACACACAATCCAGACATACTGTCAAAGCCCATCCTGGCTTTTAGAGTAATAGGCAGCCAGACAGAGAAGATGAATAACATCCCAGAGCTTTAATCCAGGACCTTTTATGGCATCTGCATGTCATAATATGAAAGTCCTGCAACTTGGCAATGAATGGCAGCGAGACTTTTAGACACGCGTGCTTTTTTGTGCATTGACATTGAACAAGCATATAATTTGTCATAAGTTATGCGTGGGTTTCCAGACATGCAGCAGACTCTTACCTTCATATATAGAGATAATGTGTGGGTGGCGGAGTGACGACATGATCTCAATCTCTCTGCGAATGTGCACCATGTCCTGCTCGTCCTTGATCTTCTCTTTCCGAATGGATTTAATAGCCACCTGAAAACAAAAAGAAAAATGCTTTTATGGCAACTTGAATCAGAATGTTTTTTTTATCTTAACGAGTGCAACAGCTTTGGATTTCATCACGTAAACCAGAGGATCAAGGTGAATCAGCGGCTGTTAGATTTAACTGAAGGTATAAACAGCTTTATATCATTTGGAGAGAACATTTTATTTACAAAAATAACTAAAACTGCCAACAAATTCATTTAAATCACATGCTTTTAATACACTTTAGCAACATTTTTGAGCATTAAAATTGGGATTGAACCATGTGATGTTGATCATTCTCATCTTGCAAGTAAAAATAAATGCATTACTCTCCTTTGACACTTTATTTAGCTACACGTTGTTTCAATAAGAGGCATCATGTTGGTATTTCACTAAAAAGAGTCAGAGAATTGACTATTCAGTAGATTGTTGTCAAATCAAAGGTGGGTTAAGAGGTAATAAGAGGTGGTTTTGCCCCCCCCCTCCAAAAGAGTGGATGTATTAAAATATTACTTCCACCAACAACATGGTGTGATACTATCAGATAGTTCTCTCTGATTGGGTCCTAAATATAACCCAAAATCAGATGCATTTGTTTAATCATCTTTACATGAGATGCATTGTTTTTATGAGATGAGGCGGTCAGTTCACTATCATATCCTTATAGGAAAAAGTCTTAAGCAAATTGATACAGATAACTGTGCAGAAGTAAATATTTCTGGATTCTAAACAACATTTCAGTGGATTTCCAGGACACATTTTCACATTCATGGTTCATTAAAACTGCCTTGTATGAAATGATTTTGTTTTGAGTAACCTCAGGGCAGCTGTGGTACTATGAACTTGTACAGGAGCCATCACCAGTGAGTGTTTGTGTAAATGGGACTGTAGAGGTCATTGGGCCTTAAGCGCTATCCAACATTTATCATTTACACCATTTATGCCAAAATCAACAGAAAGTTAACAGATTTGACATGACTGGCCCTTTTGTGCTGCCATGAAACCTTTCACTGAAACCTGTGTTCTGAGATAATTTAATCTGAACAAGAATGGAAAACAAGTGACTAAGAGATCAGTCGTCAGAGCCACTGAGGATTATCCTATCAAAAAAATTAGGACTAAGTGAAAAAAATCTTGTTTTCTATAATTATTAACTTAGAACTGTTTCTAAACTCGTCAAAAGGTCTTTGAGGAGACCTTTGAGGAGGTGGCCTCACGAAAATAAATGCAAGTTTAGTCAACTTGGTTTGCTTTAACCCCTTAATGCCTATTGATGCAAATAGTTATTGAACCATTTTTGGTTCAAACTTACCTTAAATCAAAAATAAACTTTTTAAGCTTTTAATTGCATTATAATAGTCATTCCTTTCTATAAACAACCCCAGAGCGGCATTTCTAATGTATTCCTCTAAAAACCTGCTCTCTGAGCACCAGTGGTGCTCAGCCACTAACTATGCCGCTCAGCTAGCGGTGATCAGACGCTAGCTTTGCCACTCAGTTACCTTAGCCGCTAGCCCCAGCCATTGCTACAACCACTGTAGCGTTGGCCGAGGCTACTAAAGTCAGATTTACGGTGTGTGCATACATCTTTGCAAAAGTTCTGAGGTTTGTTTTGTTTTCATTGGCGGCTCTAGGATGATATCATGAAATGGGCGAAACCTACAAGTAGTGAAAGAGATCAGGGCATCTTACTTCCAGGTAGGAAAAAAAACTCATGAAAATAACTCATATTTCCTAAATATTCTTTAGTGTGCCAAAGGGAATATATAATCATATATAAAGGGTTAAAAAAAGGCACAGAATAGGCACTATAATTTATTATCTACTTAAAAGCAAAAACATTAGTTCTTTTTTTTCATTGTTTGGAAATAAACATAATCATCAAGGGGTTAAATTAACCTGTTATCATAGATTCTGTACCAACATCAGAAATGAGGATCTGTTGTTGTCATAGCAACACGGCTCACAAATGGGTCCAAACCGCTAGCCTATGCACTCTCTAAATAAACCATTTGAGAGCACACACATTGGCTCGTCACTTTAATTGTAGCCTAAACATTCTGGATCGAGTCCTGGGTTTCCTTTGATCAAATCCTATATAGAGTCTGGAGACTGTTGGTTTAAACTTTTGTCCTCTCTCCGCTAAGCTGCAGCATTCAAAAGAAGGGGCCGGCTTTCTTCCATGCAGCAAAAACCGCAGGTAGCAAGTGCCAAGCTAATTACCATGTACATCAATAAAAATAACCCCAAACCGGAATCGCTTCCTTCCAGAGATTGCCCTGATTACACTGAATATAAAGAAATAATCCCATAATAAACAAGACCAGCGGATTCACATGCTGCGTTCACAATTAGCCAAAGTTTTGTCTTAAAGTTAATGGTTCCTTTACCTCATCACCTTAAAATGCAATTAATCTTTTTGACTAAGGTGTTTATCTTTGAGGCATAGAGAGGGCTACCACTCCTAGATTTATTGGACTAATTACAGCACAACTTCTTTGAAAACTATCCATTGGTTACTCTTCCGATACACTTTCTTTCAAGTCTTGATTAGATTTTAGACACAATTCTTTGTCTAGAAAAAGTTCAGATTTCAGCTATATTTAGCATTGTAGGTGAGTCAGTTTAAGTCATGATACTAGTGAGTCACCAGGAAATCATAAGATACTTATTGCACAAGCAAGTGGGTTCATTTACTCCCATATTTAAAAAAAAAATCAACTTTACATCACAGCATTTAGCCTGGTAAGTGATCAAATACTTAAATAATTTCACTCACAAAAGCTTTATTGGTAAATTGATGCTAGTGTCCGATGGCGGCATTGCCCTATGTGAACTATTGTATCCATTGCTCTAAAAAAGCTTTCCCAAACATGTCTTTCACTGTCTGGCTTTTTTGTCCATTGCCAAATTTTCAAAAATATTGGTTGTCATAGCAACCCAAAATTGTGTCAACCCCAAAGTTCAAAAAAGGGGCTTTAAATGTCTCAATAGGACTCATATTATTCATTTATTTTAATAGCAGAGCCCTCTTTACGGCGCCATGCACAATTGTTATTTTCAGGGTGTGCCTACTTTAAAGGTGGTCTTACAGCTTTTGCACTTAAGACCCTCGATTCTAAGCTGGGTGTGTAACATTACAATATGTTGGAAATTATAAAGGCTTACTGAATTACACACCCAGGATTTATGTAGCCTCCTTAACAAGATGATGATTATCCTAGAGTTTAAATCAAAATACGTGTAGCCAAAAATTGCTCAAGCAGAACAAACTCATTATTCCTGTGCCCTTTCTGACACTTTTTTAATCACAGTACAAAAAAACTGCTCAAAGAGGCAAAAAAAAGGTTTATTGCATTCAAATTATGATTTGATTTACCGGTATTTTAAAATTAGTGCTCTTTTAATAATGATTGTGCCGTTTTTAGCCAAAATTTTGCAAAAATTGTGTCGCTTTCTCAGGCGTACAGTATCTACTACAGAGCGGCATGAGTTCATTAGAAGTTCGCCAGGACCGTTGGCATGGAGTAAGCCTGCCCCCACTTCCCATCATCCATCTGTCAACACGTTCTCCTGCTAGCTTACAGCCCCTCACTCCCCAAACCTAACACTACCAGTGGAAAATTTCAGCTACCCAGTCATACAGTTTTGAGCCATTTATCAGCTCAGACAAAGAAATCAAAGATGGAGATAAATCTAGATTTCTCAAGTGGATACATCAGAATGAAGTGGACCGGGAACGGTTGTGGCCTAACGATTATAGTATCTACGAGTTTACAGATCACACTAGTGCAGCCACAAATGATTATTTTAATTATCGACTAATCAACGATTATTTTTTCAGATTTGCGACTAATCGGGTCATGTCCAAACTGGATGAAAAGCACACATCTTAACCATCATCAACTTTAGACAAACTAAAAACTAGATATATATCATTAGCTGTGATAATACTAGTGTGAATGCTGCAGGCTGAATTTGGCCGCTGAAGATGCTGAAATTGATACCTAAAAACATTGAAGTTAATAGCTGAAATCACTGAAGCTAATAGCAGAAAACGCTGAAGCTGATAACCAGCTAAAATATTAGCTATCTGCCAAATAAGCCTAAACAATTTAAACAAACCCTAAGTTAGCCAAAGCAGCTAGCATGAAGCTGAAGATGGCTTAATTCTAAATAAGCCTTAAAAATTGAAAATAAGCCTAAATTAGCCAAAATTGCTAGCATGCAGCCGAAATATTAGCTAAACTACAAAATAGCCGGAAAAAATCCTAAATTAGCCAAAATAGCTAGCATGTAGCTGAAATATTAGCTTAAATCCAAAATAGCCTAGAAAACCTTAATAAATGCCAAAATAGTTTAAAAAGCTAGCATGATGCCATTATAACTTTCATCACTATACTCTGACTCCATATAATATAAAGTAAGGACTAGTCAACTATTAAATTAGTCGTCAACTATTTTAATAGTCTATTAGTCGACTAATCGTGGAAGCTCTACATCCCCGAAGCATTTTTTCGTCTGCTCCTGATTCACATAAGAAATACTCAGAAATGCTGTTTTAATCATGATTTTCTTGATACATGTCCTCCATCATGACAAAAAATGCTACAAGAACATGTTAAAAACACCAAAGACGCAACACAAATTCCACACTAAGATATTGAATGAGTTCTTCCACACTTCGTTTGCGATAAAGCCAGGTAACTGTTGTGTATCTGTCTGACCCTGATGTGGATCATTAATCGGCCCTGTGGATCAGCCACTTGGCCGCGGGGCGTGCTGCCTGACAGAGCTACACTTGTCTCTAAGTGGATCCCTATTACACTCACTCACGACGAACAGGAGCTGCACAGCTGCCTACAGCCGCTCCTGCCAGGTACGAGGGGCGGTCTTCATCAACTCCTGCTTCCAGAAGGACTTGTTTGAAGTGAGGGACTTTTCTGTGCTTCACTGGAGCCTAACATCTTCCAAGCGCTTTCTCAGGCAATTATAATAGATGAGGCGCACATCGCAGGTCGACCTCCGTCCCTACGCTGGCGAAAGATCATGTGTTTGACTGTGAGTCTGAGTCAGAGCAGTAGGGAGAGTGTGGGGGAGGAGGAGGAAGAGAAAGGCCGTCACTTTTCCAGAGAACTTTATTCTCAAACACAGCCAGGAATACCTCATCAGTGGCACCACATATAGCAGAGGAATGTCAGTGTTTTTCCTTCTTGTGTTTTTCCTCTTCATTGAAGCCATTGTTGAGGAGTGATGTAATTTGGTGCTTTAAGCTCACTCCAATATGACTGTATCCCCTTCAACTGAGCCAGTCCATCTTTTGTTATGGTTGTGGTCTCCCCTGAATTTTTTTTTTTGAGTGCTCTAGAATGTGATTCATTCGCCACACAGGATATTAACCATCCCCTCCTATTTCATTTCCCGCTGTGGACGGCCTTTCATGTGTCAACGTTAATTTTTTTGTCTGTGTGTCACTGCAACCTTCTTTGTCATATAGTACAAAAATAAAAATGTACAGACTGTCTTTCAATGTTCTCCAGCAAACATGGCACACTTTGCTCCTTCGATGATCAGTTCCTGGACTTTAAGTTCCTAAGCATTCCGACATATGGCAATCCAGATTAAAGCCCAATCTTTTGGTCTGCTTTCACTGCCGCTACAAATCTTCTTACATCTTCCTCGAGTGCGCTCAGTGAATTCCATCGTGTGCTTGGTCATGATTAAATGCAACTTCCTTCTGCCATCTTCAACGACAGGGTTCTTGGAAAAAATATAAATAGAAGAAAGGTACAGAGAGGCTAATCGAGCGTGAAACGATCTCACCACACTGCCGTATGGACACGAGGGACTTCCTCTGGGTTAAAGGTCAGGTAAACTTGAGCAACGCAGTGCTAGACAAATGTACCCTATGAAAAAGCCACGCTCTGTTTACACTCGTGCAGAGACCCTGCGTCCCAGCGGACACATAAGAAAAGGTGCAAGGTGTAGGAACTTCAACACTTCTCAGTCTCAATACTAGGCTCAGTTCAAGACTGCACAAAAACTTGCCGATGGTTTATCCGACTCGTAGATTGAAGCTCAACAGCAAAATCCTTTGCAAGTGGGACAGGTCGTAAGGGAACGAGAGCACGCCCACCCCACCCTTCAACATACCTATATTAAGCATTTATTTCCCAGGAGGAGCTATAGGGAAGCACACGGGGAAATAACCTGAACTGAGATTCATGGAAAGTTCCATGTGCCCTGCCAGAGTGAGTGCAAGGGTCATGTTTTGCCACATGTGGAAATATTTGGGGGAGATGTTCAGACCTATAAGGACATAAAAGCAGCCGAAGGAGGGCTTACGCTGACAGACGCAATGTACCGCCTTAAATAAGAAACAGAAAGTGGTCAGACTTTTTCAAGGCAGGAAAACTGAATTCCAAGAACTAGTTGGAAGAAAATATTCTTATTAAAGCACTGTCTTATTATTGATTCAGTTTCTTTAAAATAAAAACCTCACATCTGTTTCGTAAAGTTCCACTCCAATCATTGTTTGATATATTATATTGGTCTTTGAAATATAGTTATAGTCAAAAATCCTCCTTTTCTAAGACATAGTTTGTGCAAAGTGGAAGTAGTTAATCGGAAATTTGTCTCTGAGTTGTGGGAGTAAGCCTGCACTTATTTCCCATCACCCCTATTCTTATACCCTCTAAAATTTTCTTACAGCCCCTCACAACCCCAAACTAAGATTAGCGGTGCAACAAAAGTGGCGAACAATATTGGAACCATCCAGTCACTCAGTTTGAAGCCAGATCCCAACTCAGACAAGGAAAACAAAGACTTACATGGATCTATTTGTCTGCAAGTGGATGCATCAGAATGGAAAGTAAGGTGGAAGATTGTGGCTCTCCAAGTGTAGAACCTACATCACTAATTCTAATAATATTTTTTCATCTGTTCCATCTTTCATCTTTTTGTCTGTGACTGTAAAGCCCTTTGGGCCTTCAAGAAAGGTAGAAAAGCGCTATACAAGTACACGCTAAGTATACACCAAGTATACGCCATCTGTTTCAGATTCCCAACAATTTGAATAACAAAATACTCAGAGATGCAGTTTTAATCTCAATTTTCTTCATATATGTCTTCCATCATGAGAAAAATTCTGTAAGAACGTGTTAAAAACACCAAAAACATCAGTTTTGTTGGAGTGGGTCTTTAGGTGTGTCAATAAGTCAAATAGTAGAATGAATAGTAGAATGAATTCTATGCCACGGTTCAAAATCATTACCACTTGCAGAGAATATGTTAAATTCTTTAACCCAGGGGTCTCAAACTGGAGGCCTCAAGACAATATTTTGCAGCCCCTGCCTTCATATGAAAGTTAAATGTTGGTTTCTGTGAATGGCACTCTTACAGTGCTGTGTGCGAAGCTGACGAGCCAACCAATCGCCAATCAACCAACCAATAGCTCTTGGGGGCGTGACATTGACCGGGCTTGAAACAGATAAACGTTTAAGTTACTTTGGCTAAATTAGACATTTTCTAGTTTTTTAGACTAATTGAAGGCTTAGCTTATACTTCAGCTAAATGCTAGCTGTTTTGGCCAATTCAGGCTTTTTTAATTTTTTTTAGGCTAATTTGTCATTTAGCTAATATTTCAGCTGCATGCTAGTTGCTTTAGCTAATTTAGGTTTTTTTCAGGTTTTTAAGCTAATTTGGCACCTCACAAATATTTTAATTACCTTCAGCGTTTTCAGCTATCAATTTAAGCATCTTCAGCTATTATCTATCGCAGGTAATGCTATATATTTGGTTTGTAAGCATGCTTTACCATTATTTTTCTGTGAAAATTACAGAAAAATAGTTGTTTTAAATTTGGCTAAGTGTGGCTTTCTTGAAAACCGTAAATGTTTCCATTTAGACTGTGATTGTTACACTTTTTCTGTTAGCCTACAAACCGACCCCAGCCCCACATCAGAGGAGAGAACAGTTATGTGGCTCTCACAAGAAAAAGTTTGGGGACCCCTCATATAGACAGTGGACAAAAAAACATTTTTGGCACAAATGGAACCCTGTATCGCCCAGACTGCAAGACTCTGTCTTCCGTGGCCCCGAGGTAAATTGAGTTAGAGACCCCTGCTCGATGAGCCACTTTTCTCCTTCAAAATCTACTGGAATTGAAATCTATTGGATTGATCGTGTTAACGGTTGAAAAGTTACATTAAATCAAAGAACATAGGACCTGATAGGAGTTGCATTTGTCAGTAGTTGGGTTTGCACTCCAGTATCCGGTCGTGAGGCTCTGCACGGGACGGGGCGTGTGCAGCCCAACTCTGCAGGCCCCATGGGTCTGTTTTGAAGCTCTGGGGGAATCCCCAGTGGAGCCAAGACTTCACAGAGTTGCAGCTTCCACTAAAAGCATGCATATGATATGCGTCTGGGGGTGCACTAAAAGCACGCAGACTGGTATTTACAGCCCCCTCTGAAAGCGTCTCACCTCTCTGCCGGAGTGCCGCTCGATGGCCTTCTTGACCTTGCCGTACGTGCCCCTCCCCAGCGTCTCCAGCAGCTCGTAGCGGTGTTTCAGATTGTGCTTGTGGTGGTGTTTCTTCACGCCCGAGCTCCTGCGCCCGTCACCGCTCGGCGGGGTCCCCTCGGGCGAGCCGCTGGCCGGGGGGCCCCCCTGAGACTCTGGGCTGGTGGGCCCCCGATGAAGCTTAAACCCCGCCTCCATTTTTATTTACTATTAACGCCCCTGACAGCACCTTCCACTGATAAATATACTTAAAAACACTGATACGATTAACACTTAAAAGGCCTAAAATTAGTAACAATAAATAAATAAATAACAAAAAATACCACTAGTTATATTTTCATGAGTGGAAACTAACACTTCCAGATTGTCTTGGATAAAAAATGTATCGCTTATAAAATGCATGTTTTATCTCACCTATGTTATTATCACCTGCACTAATAGACTAATAGAGGCAAAAAGAATAATAATAGATCCAAACATAATCTAATGCATCTATCACTAATAAATCTATTGAATAGAATCCGTGTTCAGGTTTCGGCTGCAGGCTGCATGCCGGAAGCTCAACACGCTTTCGGATGTATTGGCTATAATAACCCCTCGCTCTCTATCCCATTAAAACAATCCCGCATAAACGGCTCGGATCCCCTCACGCGTCGGTCGAGCAGCGCGTGGGTGAACGCATCGCATCATCTGTCATCCTGCACGCGCGAGAGGCGAGAAAGCTGCGACGAAACCGGCGTTCTGGATGAAGATGACCCGCATTTTGTCCACGGCCCCCCAGGTGCGGCTCCTCATTCATCGCCGGGAGTCGACCGGCGGTGCGGCGGCGGCGGACGGGAGCAGAGGTGCGCTGCGGTCGGACTCCGGGCTGAGCTGGGACGCTGTGGAGGAGGTGGCCATGGTCGCTGCTGCTGCTCCTTCTCGCTCGGGCGCCCTCCTGGTGCTTCTCCTTCCCTGTCTCTCTGTGTGTCTTCGGCATTGAGGAGAAGGAGATGATCTGAGAGTCCAGAGGCGGAGTTAAAGGCAGACCTCCTCCTCCTCCTCGTTTTCTCCTGCCTCTCTTTGTGCCCTCACCTACAAGCTGCAGGGGCGTAACCAGCCGCAATGTGTGTAGAGGTGACCACAACCCTCCTCTCATTCACTCTTTTGTCCTATATTTTCTTTAAAAAATGCACCCATTGTTCCAGCATGTATGGAAAAGCACTGCAGACACCAAAGGGCTTGTTTAGATGCTATATTGTATTGCCTTGTGCTCCATAGATCCATTTTCTTTAGGGTTCCTACTCCATTCAGGATCAGATTTTTGTTTTTGTGTAATCGGATTTCTCTGTTCAAAACACGTCTCATTCTATTGCTCCTCTCATAGTAAAATGTATAGTCAAAAGAGGGACTCACGAATCCCAATGGACTCTTTTCACGACGACAACAGACAAAATGGTGACAGGACCGAAAATGCAAATACTGCACGTCTGTCAAAGTCAAGGCCAGATGTGGCTCTCCATTTTATTTTATTGAACCGATGTTATCTTGTGCTTATTTCTATCTTGTATAATTTTAACGAAATACATTTTTACGAAGAGTAAAACATTGAAAAGTTATTCAAGGTTTAAGTTTATTTATTCTGGAATAATATTCCTGTCTGTTTTTATTCATAGTAATGTTAAAAAGTTACATTTTTAAAGTTTTATAAATGTAGTCTTACTGTGTTCAATAAATGTTTATTCCGTTCGCCCCACAACCTAAGGTGTGTTTTGGATTTTGGCCCCCTGTGCGATTGAGTTTAATAGTGACTTCTGGTGTTCAGGTTTAGAACGCCAAAACTGCCAGCTGAACGCTGTTTAACACAATTTTAATGTAAAAAATAAAAGGTAATCTTACTAATTTCAACTGAAAAATGTGGAATATTTATTTCATGAATGTCCTGCCAAACTATATTTACATTTTTCCTGTCTTAGATCGTTCACAAATCAGAATAGACATTTGAATAATTTTTCAATATTTATTGAAAATATCAACCTTTTATTTGAGCAGATATTATTCTATTCTAGTTCTATTTCTCTTGATGTGTTTTAAGAGCGATCAAGCACAAAACCTGATGGAAATTCATGTTAGCCATATACGTAATAGGCGCAGCCCAGATGCACATTACTGCATATTGGTCGTTCATCATTTACCTGGCCCAAGGCTCAATTTAGTTGTTGTAATAAGGGGTATTTGTTGTTTTTTGAGTTATTTTAAGGGGTAATTCCTAATTCATTGTACTGTAAAAAAAAATCACTCATCAGCCACTTTATTAGGAACACCTTGCTAATATCGGGTTGGATTCCCCTTTTGCCTTCAGAACTCCTTTAATCCTTGGTGTCAAAGTGTCAGGAAGTGTTGGTGAAGTTCCCGAGAGGGGCGGCCCCGGTGACCCTCTAAAGGAACATGACAAGGAACAGGAAGGAGCGGTCCTGGTGACCCTCCTCAGGAACAGACACAGGAAGAGGAGCGGCTCCACAGGAACTGGAAGTTTCAAGGATGGCCCAACAATTCCCCTCAGGAACAGAATGCTTGAATGTGGAAAGGCGTGACGTGAAGATGACTGCAGGAAAACCGTGGTGACGTGATGTGGCAAAGTTGTCCTCCTGGGTCCAAGGTGGTCAGGTCACTCTGTCAGGAAGTGTTGGTGAACGACTCAAATGCAGGAGACCAGGCTTAGTGATGGTAACTAAATTAACCAAAACATGACGAATACCCAAGGAGACCAAAACGGTGACAGAACAGAAGACCTGAAAACCCGGCACTTAAATACACTGAGGTCGATTAACTAAAATTGATGATTAACCTGAACAGAAAACAACATGACAAAAGCACCACAAAAACCCAAGCATAGAATCATGAGACATAGATTCAACAAGGTAGACACATTCCTCAGAGAGTTTGGTCCATATTGACATGACAGCATCCACGATGCCAATCTCCTGTTGGACCACATGCCAAAGGTGATCTATTGGGTTGACATCTGGTGACTGTGGAGGTCATTTGTATTCAGTGAACTCATGTTAAAAAAACCAGTCTGAGATGATTCCAACTTTATGACTTGACACCTTATTCTTCTGGAAGTTGACATCAGAAGATGGTACACTGTGGTCATCAAGAGATGGGCACGGTCAGCTACAATAGTCAGGTAGGCTGTGGTATTGTACCATGCTAAGTTGGTACTAGGCATCCAAAGTGTACCACGAAATTACCCCTCACACCATGACAACACAACCGTTGATACAAGGCAGGATGGATCCATGCTTTCATGTCCTTGATGTCAAATTTCGAATGTCTCAGCAGAAATTTAGACTCAACAGATCAGAAAACGTTTTTCCAATCTTGTAATGTCCAGTTTTGGCGAGTCTGTGTGAACTGTAGCCTCAGTTTTCTGTTCTTAGCTGACAGGAGTGGCACCTGGTGAGTTCTCCTGCTGTAGTCAATCTGCCTTTAAAGTTGGACGTGTTGTTCGTTCAGAGATGCTCTTCTGCAGACTTCAGTTGGTTACAGCTGGAATCATTCTCCTCTGACCTCTGGCATCAAAAATACATTTCTGCCCACGGGATTGCTGCTCACTGGATATTTTCTCTCATTCTGACCGTTCTCTCCAAATTCTAGAGATGGTTGTGGGGGGAAAATCCCAGTAGATATTTAGTTTCTGAAATACCCAGACCACGTTCAGAGTCACTTCAGTCACCTTTCTTCCTCATTCTGATGCTCAGTTTGACCTGTTGCAGATCATCTTGACCATGTCTCCGTGCTTTACTGCATTAAGTTGCTGCCATGTGATTGGCTCATTAGAAATTTGTGTTTACGAGCAGTTGGACGGGTGTACCTAATAAAGTGCCCAGTGAGTGTAGCTGCAGGTCTGATTTCAACTTAATTCAACAAAAATTTAAATCCTTGAATCAGTGAAGAAATAAAGAAAATAAATTGATGTGATTAATTTCTTGTCCTTCTGTCCTTTATTCCCTCTGACCACTGTGATGCAGTTTTTGCTCCACTGAATGAAGATTAACCAAGCAAGAATCTCAACAACAACCTTTGTGAGTTGGCATTTCTGTCCTTGCACGTAATGAGGCGCGACGTACCTGCACTTGGCTCGTTCAAACCTCTACAACACAGTAATAAAGTGAATGTGCTAAACAGAAGTTCATCAAAACAGATTTAGCTTAGCTAGTTTGGACTGGGATGGTTGAGATTAAAAGCAACAAACATGCAGGTAACATCAGGTTATTAGAAAATTGAATAAGAGTAAGGCTCGTGACAAGTTTGGAAATTAAATATCACAAATTTTCTGTAAATGGTTTATGAGAACCATGTTTTTTTAAAGTCACGAGATGCCAATAGAATTGGAAAACAGGTTTATTATTTGCCGGGATTGGATCTCAACATCACATTACTCATTTTATGTGTATAGTAAAATAATAATAATTTAACAGCATTTATGCTTTAAAATATTTCTTAGCCTGAATGATTTTAGACTTTAAAAATTCACTATAGAAAATGCCCAGTAATTTAAAAGCAGAAGAGGTGACCATATGTGGGGTCAAACACTGTTGTCCCTCAGCCCTTTATTAAGGTAATTAAGTCATAAAATCTTTCCAAAAGATTCTCATAAGCAAGATTAGGAATATCCCTTCACTATCTTGACTAACTCTCGTAATATATTGATCTGTGCTGTTTTCAACAAGTTTGACCCATGCTGCAGTAATCTCATACACCAGTATGATGTGGCTGCTGAGTAGAGGGAACAAGTCTTAGATCAGACTGATCAGATCAAACACGTTATGTAGTTTTCCCCCTAATGTTCTTCCTCAAACTGACATACTTTTGCTTGGTATTTCTGGTCAAAAAGCCATTTCACTTGAATGTCCATTTATAGCAACTGACTGAGATGAATATCTGAACAGTTTCCTCCCTTGGCCTCATTTGCACTCTCATGGAGACTGAGGCTGCCATTGTTGCTTTGTGTGACAACACTGCCACCTAGTGATGGAAATGGATAAAAGTGCATAGTCACAGTGAACCAAATTGTAAACATGAAAAAGTCAACGAATTTCAGACAAATAAGATGATAAAAAAATTGCTTTTCTTGTGTCAGTATTTTAACTCATCTGCATTTAAAATGTCCTCTGGAAAGGGTTTTAAAATAGTAATGGTGCCTGTTTGTTCATACATCAAAAATAGTTCTGCCTTGTGGGCAGTTTTTTTCTTTCTGCATATTTCTTTTATTTAATTTATTGTTTTTTCCGATTCTTCAAACGGTCAGTCATATATTTTCCCCGCAGCATCCTGTTTTTTTAAGAAAAAAAAGAAGCAGGGGTCTTTTATTTGTGGCTCAGCTGTCCCATTACTTCCATGTCTTGTCCCTGACTAAAAATCAAGAATTTAGTCTATAGCCTGAATTTTTTTTAATTCTTGAAGTTAATTTTTTTGGTAGCTTTAACTTAAATAATTTTACTGAATGTAAAGAACTGAATAACAACAATAAAACTTATAATAATCACAATAATGTATAAAAGTAGAGCTTTGGAAGGAATATGATATTCACTTGAACTGTGGAGCAAAATGTGACACAAGGAATAGGCAAGATAAGTTGAAAGATGTACAATTGGAGCAAAAAAAAGACATATTTTCAGAATTAAAAGTATTTAAAATATATAGGCCTACACATACGCACATTTGAAATTTGTTCAAAAAGGAAGCAACTCCTATCATAAAAATTAATAATAAAAATAATAAAATAATTTCACAAAATACTTTGATTATTTTTAAGAATTCAACAAAAAATGTGATCACTTAGGCAACCATGTTCTTTCTAAAGAGACTATGATTGCAGAGATGGCTCCTTATTTAAGATATTCAAATCTGAACATGTTTAAACATTCACACAAAACTGAATAAACAAAGTTATTATTATTTTAAGCTTTTTTTGTAAATGCCAGTAGTCCGACACAACTATCAAGTTTTAAATCTAGATGCAAATTTGTAGCCAAAACATGGAATGAGAAGAGCCAGCGGTAGGCTACGAATCAATAAATGAAAGTACTGTAGGGAAAAAATAGATTTGACCAAGGATAATGTAATTTCAAATTTTAAGTCATTTTATGTTGGTAACAAATTTCAAAACAGTTTAAAGCTTTTTAACTCATATAATATATATATATATATATATATATATATATATATATATATATATATATATATAATAGCCTATAGTCTGACCTCTTCCCAAAAGTGAAGAAAAAGAAAGGGGATTTTTGACAAAAAGTACTTTGATGAAAGTAAAATTTAGCCAAGAATTGGAATAAGACAATTAAAAATGTTAACGTCATATGCTTGTGATGGTGGAGGCCAAACAAAAAAGCAAAGATTGCGTAGATTTATATAAAAAAAAATCCCAGAAAATATGCCAAAAAGATTATTATTCTTTTGTAATATTTTTTGGTGGTTGGTAAACTTGCCA
>NC_050517.1:13409218-13415616 GCF_002922805.2 Oryzias melastigma
CGCCATGATGGAGAGAAGCTGACATGCGCACTAGCACAGCACCTGACGTGAGGCGTTAATGAGCGCTCAACACCAAGTTTGCCTCCCAAAAAGGTAAAGTAAACTAAAAACATCCACATAATTTATGTTAGGTCCCTTAAAAATATTACATCTACTGTGTTTTTTATTCTTACTCTTTGTGGATATAGCTTCAATATTTTTTCTGTTTTCGTCTGACTTAACAATTGTTAGCATAAATTACAAAGGTGCGTCCGTGACATATTTTGACATTATCATATAGAAGTAGATAAACAGAACACAGCTTGCTTCAGTCATTTTTGTGAAGTCAAATTGATTTAATGGGTCGTTTTATTTCGGTTCTTTGATGGGACTAGCTAGCATCTCGGCCGTAAGTATGCTATCAGCGGTGCGGTTTATGGTGTCCAAACTTCTGTCTCCGCTGTGGAGAACTAATAATGTGGACGGTGAGAGGATTTTCACCGATTGTCCAGGTAAATACAACAACCCTGTTAAATAAAGTGAATGAATCCAACAATGTTTTACTATAACAACACTTTTGATGGTATTTTTTGAGTTTACTTTTGGTTCGTGTTGTCAGACGCTGGAGACATACGCCACCTGCAGGGCAACGTGGTAACGCAGCTGAGTTTGGACCATGGGATGATAGACAACACCATCTACTTCACATGTAATGAGGTGTTGGGAGGAGTGCCAATTAAAAAGGGAGATCTTGTGAACTGCATAGCTATAAGATGTGGAGCTGAAGAGGGCTGGAAAGCCATAAGGGTGAGAACACTTTTCTTTGTTTTATTGGATGTCTACGAGTATATTTACATTTCAACTGCAACTTTTGTTTATTTTGGATTCTGTATTGAAATGTCACTAGAGGAACACTATTTCCTCATCAAAAGCTTTAATTAATTTAAATTAGATTTACAATTTTTTTGTTGTTTTTTAAATTACAGTATGCCATTAAATTAAATATTAATTTAAAACTAGTTATAAATTCGAAATGTTTTATAAGCAAGGTCACCAAAAACAAACAAACAAACAAAAAAAAGACAAACAAATATGAGAATAAATAAACAAAAAAAAATCTAAATTTTGCAAGGATGTGCTAATAGAATTATGAGAAAGTCATACAATTAGGAAATGTATGATGCAAAAATTCCTTTTTACGATGGTGTATCAGAGTTGCTATAAAAGAAAAAAAAATAAACAGATATGTGAATAAAATGCTTCAAAACTCTTTTCTACCACAGAGTATTAGGTCTACTATAAAAGGAAAAAAATAAATGTATATATAGGAATAGTCGTAAATGTATGCTTCATTAACCTTTTTTTGACAGAGTATTAGGGCCACCATTTAAAAAAACAAATATATGAGAATTAAGTTTGAAAGTATTGCAAAAAAGTCTGTTATGTAAATAAAAATCAACGTTTTACTAGTTGTAAATGTTCATTCTTTAAAAAGTAATTATTTTAATTAAAAAATACAGTAAAGTGTCACATTTAGCTTTTAAAATGTTTCAATAAAACCATTTCAGGTTTAAATCATGTTGCAGACAACTCAGAAATTGAATGGACTGAATCTACAACTTTATTTTCATGAAATTAAGACTTTATTTTTTTTTTAAATATGACTTTTTCCTTGTAAAATTACAACTTTTAAACAAAAAAAAAGTGCAATTTTATTTTTGTAAAATTTGAACTTTTTTTCTAATAATTGTATGAATTCTTGGAACTTTGCCTTTTTTCTTATAAATTTACAACTTTATTTTTGTAAATAAGCACTTGTTTTTCATAATTTTACACAACTTTTTATCTATTAAATTTCAACTTTTTTTTTCAAATAATTTCACAACATTTTTTTTGTTAATGTGGACTGGTCTGTTAGCACTCTGTCGTTCCTTTTACATCAGCTAATCAAGGTAGATCATTCATTTATACTGAATAATTCTGAATTCTCTCAGGCGTTTCATGTCGTCTCATCCCTCAGGTGGAGAAGTGTACAGATGCCTGGGAGAATGACGGCAGAAACTCCTCAGAGGGAGACGCAATGAAGCTACAGCTGCTCATTGGAACCGTCACATCATTTGACGGAGATTGTGGTTACATAAACGAGACCACCTTCTTCTCGCAGCACAGTCTGTCTGAAGGTACTGATGATCTACATACTTTAAAAGCAAACGCTTCTATTAGATTCATAAAACACTCATTTGTTTAACCCACTCAGACCTGGCAACCCAATCTTTTTACTTTAACGGCTACTTCAGTCTCTACAGACGATGTTTGTTTTACGATTATCTAGAGAACATATTTAATGATGATTTACCCGCCAGTGGGCAGGTGGTGTCAGATCTTTTGGTAGTGAGGCCTAGAGAAAACATTTAATCACATCGAGGTTCCTGACTGGTGGATATTGTGGTTTGGAAAGTGAAAGCATGTTGAGCATAAACTGGAAAGTTTCTGTATAGATGTGGTACATTTGCACTTTTCTCTTGTAGGTTATATTCCAATGAAAGGAGACTGGGTCCAAGTCAAATATTTCATCAATCCCACCAATTGGACCACGCAGGCACATTCTGTGGCCCCTCTACGCTACAGCCGCCTATATCAAGTAACTGCTGCTGTTTAATTGGGGGGGTGCATAGCAAAATGTTTTTTTTGATCCATATTTAGGACAATATGGATGTTTCACAAATTTCCTCAAGGTTTTGTTCTTGTGTGATATTCCTAAAAATCTCTGTGTTCATGATACGGAACTTGTAAAACTTAAAAATACTGTTAAAATATAGATGTAAGTATCCAAAAAATTATTGAAATGTGGAAAAGCCACAATTTGACTTAAACTTTGTCCTAGCTTCCACTTGGACAAAGTTTACTTGACGGGAATAAACAACAACAAGAAGAAGGTACAACAGCAGAAGTCTGTACACTTTTAGGTGGAGATGCTGCTTTAATATCTATTGGAGGAGTCATCCAGCTTGTGGAGCGAATAGATTTTTCTTCATTCTGTGCCACACCAGTGCGTAATAAAGTTTTAGTGATCAAGATAAGGCCAAAAATGTATTACTTTTAAGATCTATGTTGACAGAAGTGTTCAGAATTGTAAGAAAAACTCTTATTAAAGCTTAAAATAGCATAAACCGTAACTGTTGGGGTGCCAGTCAAAATAGCATTTTTAGAAAGATATGGGGATACTTCGGTTCCAGCTGATGTTTGCAGCCAGATCTTCTTGAGCTGAAAACTTCTGTTTGTGTTTGATGGAACAAGAGTTGAGCTGGGGAGTGTACCATCTGCTGGGGAGGCAGAAGTGACTAAAACTACAAATAGTAGTGCTGTCATGCCATTCATTTTTTTGTGCTATTAATTAACCATGCCCTGTAATTAATGTATTTAGTCTAACTTAATATTTACTGTGAAAAGCCTCCTTTTGAGGCTTTTTTTTTTAAATGTGTGACATTGAGGCGCAGAAATAGGTCAAAATATGACTAAAAAAGTGTCCAGAACAGACGTCCAACTCTAGTTTTACACGGCAAAGGGGTTATTTTTACAATCTCAAACAATTAGGGGGAAAAAACAAGAAGTCCAGAGTGATCTAGTTTAACACTTTTCTGAGTAATTAAAAAAATATTAATCACAAACAACGTACTTATTAATACCATAATAAATTTGTTGACTAACCTTATTTCACAGTTTACGTCTGAAATGATCAAACCTCCACCTATCTCATTCATTTATGATAACAATCAAGCTCTATCCTTCACAGAATAAATAATAGCTGTTAAACAAATAACACAATAATTCAACACCCTAGTAAATGGTTTCATAATGGTTTTATGTGCTCATTTCACATTAGAGTCCGCTCTAATATTGTTGAACGTCTTTTTCATTCCTCCTCAAACATGGCTGTCCAGGTGCGTGTCACCAGCATGTACGGTAACAAAGGCGTGGTGGAGGACAGCGTGTTTTTCACTCTGGACTCTCTGCTGATGCCTGCTGTCTACCAGCCTCGACTCGGAGACCTGGTTAACTTGGTAATGGTGGAGAGCAGTCAGTCCCTCTATTGCTGGAGGGCTCTCTGCATGGCGCCGTGCTCTCAAAGGTATTTATCGCAGCGTACTTCTGGATACATGATTTTCAATATATAGATTTAACTAATTTTTTTTTCTGTTTTCTAAATGAAGTGAAAACGGTTCAAACTCTCCCGTCCTCGACGGTGAACTCAAAGGGATTTTACAAAACATGGAAGGACTGGACATTTCTGACTACGGCCAGTTTGGGAGCATGATGGTCGGGGAGAAACTCACTCTGGTGTTCTGGGTTCAGTAAGTTCTTGGCTCCACGGCTGTTTGAGTGACCTTCCACTTGATAATCCTAACTCCTCTCTAATAACAGAAATCTAGGCTCTGAGATCCATACACTGAAGTGTTGTGACTTTGCTGGCTGGGACTCTGAGGAACAGTTCATTTTGGGTGCGGTCAGTAAATCCACCACAGAGTCTCAGAGGCCGCGATCCGTGCAGGAAACAAGTGCAGAGTCTCTACAGAAGGATAGCGAGGGAAACATGAAAGAGGCTGAAGAAGAACCTGCTGGAAAAGACAAAATCCATCTTGATGCAGAAAGAGGGAAAGACTTGGAGATGGAAATACTTCCCGGAGAAAGAGTGTCGATTGTAATCCACTGCCAAGCAAAGTAAGTTATGTAGACTATTTTTATTGTGGGAGTTCTAAGAGAATAAATCTTAAGTTTTGTTGGTAAAATGTGGTTAACATTCACTTGCAAGATATTAACCTCTTCAGATGAAAAACAATGTATAAGAATGTATAAATCTGAACTATATATTCCTCTGTGACATTCTGTAGAAGCCTGGGAAGTTGTGCGGACCTCCTCCTGCTCAGATTCTCCTCTTTCACCATCGGGAGGCGCCTGGAAGTTAAAGTTTGCAGCGAGGATGAAAACCTGCTGAAGCCGTGTGAGCCTTATGCTCTCAGTGATCCAAGACTGACGGCGCCACCAGCCTCTCATGTAATCACTGTGTCCGCCCCAAGGGACACTCAGAGGTATCAGTCGCCTCCAGAAGTATTTATTCTCACTGCATTTCTTTTCTGTTCTGGCTTTTAAGCATTAAGTTCCAAATTTCTAATATAGCTGTTCCTTTTTATATTGCGGTTTTATATTTTTTCAGTGCAATTTTGCATGTTTTTCTTTTTTTCTCTTTTTTTAAGCAGCTAGCTATGTTCTGCATCATGATTGGCTCAAGATTGTGTCAATCAATCCTGTGCAGAATGTGTTTAGTTTCATAAATCTTTAATCCGGATCAGATCATTATTTTCACTGAATAATGCTGGATAACTGGCTTTTTAAGACGGTCATGCCTTTAAAAATGTACATAAGATGAAATACATTTTTACTACTTTTCAGGTTTAGTAAACGCCGGCTGCCAAATTTCACCCCATCCTACCCAGTTCCTCAGGCTCTCAGAGACTGTGTCGAGCAGTCTGGTGATGTGTTGGTGATGGAGCCCTGCCTGGGAGAGGTCAGCTTGTCAATGATCAACCTAACTAGACACACACTAAATAGAGTGGGGGGAAAAAATGAATAGTTACCTAAAATAAAGGTTGAGTGAGCCTGATTTGTAGTCGGCTCCAGAACAACAAACTGCAGGGAGAAGAACATATAAACTGCTTTAGCTGCATTTTGTTATCTTTGGTTATTAAATGGTTTATTAAAGCTATCATGATTAGTTAACCAAATAGTCCTGCAGAGCACTTCTTTTTTTAAATTAACATTTTTACAAAGGATCAAAAACTGGAGGACAAATGTCTTAAATTGTTGCAAATGTCTATTACACTCATAAAGTTTGACATAAATTTGTGCTGGAAGATATTTCATGTTTTTTCTAAGTTATGAGGGGAAAAAGGGTTTGTTCTCTTGATTGTGGTTCTTCTTGAAGACAGGTTTGTGTTTTGGTCTCAAATGCAAAATCTTCCACCAACTGTGCAAGTTATTCTACTTAAAGAGAGAAGAGGCCTGGAATTTTCATCATAGATATACCTCAACTATAGCTGTGTTTGCGCGAGTTGGATTTGAAGTAATAAATTTGCGTAATGGAAACGGCACAATTTCAAAAACAAATCTGAATTTATCGAAAAAACGTTTATTGCGCTTGGAGGAGGTGGTTTTTGGGGCGTATTGAAAATGACATATTTCACAAAACTCCAATAGAAACACTTTTTTTCAAATTAAATGTGCATCGTGGTAGGAAGTGGTTGTCCATAGCGCTGCACAGCGGACGCCACGAGAGATCCCACAGCATCACAGCCATAGATTGTATATAAGAATGACTGGACAGAGCAAGCCCCCCTACTTCCGTGTTCCATATAGAAAGTACC
>NC_050517.1:13415698-13415876 GCF_002922805.2 Oryzias melastigma
TGACGTTGAGACAGAACCACCCCTATTCCAGTATTCAAAGTCCCATTGACTTACATTGGGAAACAGACAGTTATTTCTCAGTCATTTCATATGTCAGAATAACCATTCTTCCTCTGCTGCTTTCTGATTAACTTCTTTTTTTCTAATCCTAATTTTTTTTTAAAGATTTTTTCCATTA
>NC_050517.1:13416131-13422653 GCF_002922805.2 Oryzias melastigma
ATAACCATTCTTCCTCTGCTGCTTTCTGATTAACATTTTTTTAAAGATTTTTTTTCCCTTATCACAAGTTATTAGAGTTATAAATTGACCAATCAGATGGCTCAATAAGCGTTTGTGGGTCTGACGTCGACCGTCTGGGGGGTTTGATTGACAGATGACGGGTAGCCAATGGGAGCAGACTTCATCAATGGGTCCGTGAAGACCTTTTAACACCTACTTTACAATTCAACAATGTACCAATCATTGTCCTACTGTTGTTTTCCTCAATGGAATGTACCGATGCAGCAGTTTAAAACAACAAGAGGAGCATGCTGTCGACATTTTTAGATGAGGATTTACTCTGTAGAAATAGATTTACTCTGAAGTTATGTGCTTTGGACTTTTTTGTTTAACGTTCGTTTTTCTTTTTTTCACTGTTTTGATTGTAGCTTATAAATTCTAAGTTGCATATATGCGCATAAAATCACCAACCAAAGATTCATCCTCGCCGAACTTTTCCAGCTTGCAGCCTGAATTAGACGCAGCCGTCTGAGGAGCGCGAGAGAAACTTGAAGGGACCTGGTCGTATTTTCAAACAGAAAAAAGATCCAGCTGTTCACTTGTTAGGATGGTTATTTATTTTAAAAACCGCTGAACGCGCTTCTCACGTGCATCTGATCAGACTGTAACGTGGCAGCGCATGTGAAGTAACGCTGCGGCGCGCGCAAGGGGGACACACGCAGTTCGGGCACAGCGTCACCCAAATGCTCCTTTTATCTCGACAAAAAGGAATAAATGTAAGTAAATCCCAAAGGACCGCTGACAGAATCAAATGTTGGAATGGTTCTCCCTCAAAGGCTTCAACAATGACTTTTACAATTCTCCTGAGCCGGCGTTATTAAAGTAGAAGCTGCTTACATCCGCGGTCTCGTGGTCGAGGCGTGGAAAGAGGCGGACGGTTGCAATAAACTCACTCCTGATTGGCGACAGTACTTCCTGTAGATTCCATGACTCAGCTATGACTCAGACCAATCGCTGAAGATGGGTTGCAGATGGCGATATCGGTTTCAGGAAGTGACGGTGAAAGCGGTGGCCTACTTTTGCGAGGAGAGGAAGTAATGCATTTCCAATGGAGGACCTCATTGCTTGCTCAGTCCATTATTTTTACAGTCTATGATCACAGCTCATTAATAGTGGAGCATAATGAAAAAGACCAAAGAGCTGTCTAAGAACACCCACTGTAAATCCCTTTACCACCTTGCTCAATCAAACAGTAGAGAACACATTACTAAACGTATGAATTATGTATTGTTACCCCAAAGCAATAAACAGAAAAACTTGTCTTTTTTTCGTGTTTTTTGCTTGGGTACTTAAAGGAATATTTGTCGTACTTTTACATATTGTGGAGGATTAAAAGTCCTTTTTTCAGCCCTCCATAGCTAATATGCACCGACTTCTTTTAAAGTGAAAAAAGGGTCTCTAACAAAATCTACACTTGCTCCAAAAGTGATTCCAATACATTTGTTTTGTTTTTCCTCTCAGTTGCTGTCACCTTCCAACATGCAGCCCCGATTCTCCACCCTGCTCTGGCTGGAGGAGCTTCACGCAGAAAAAGAAATGAAAGAGTTCACCATCGTCGGCGCACTTTTGAAAAAGGGAGCCATCCACCTGCACCTCGAGGTCCTTGGGTTGTCTGAGGGAAGACCTCATCTCAACATAGGTTACAATTCATTTGTCTGTCATATTTATAATCATAAATCATCAGAGCTTTGACCAGCTTTCTCTACAGGTGATAAAATAACTCTGAAGAAACCACAGATGGATGGAATTGTAATTGAATACGCTAGTTATGTCACAGAGGTATGCAGAGATTGTCTATATTAAAGTATATCTGACATGTATATATTTATTTAATATGATAATATTACTGTTCTACTCAGATTCATGAGGACGAAGTGAGTCTGAGAGTAAACGCAGACTTTCAGCGTAGCTACTTGGGGGAGCCGCTTGATGTTGAGTTCTGTCTCAACAGGTGGGGAGAACAGCAGCAGTGTACTGTCATTTTAAAATGAAGTGAGGATTTCTTGAAGGAGGTGAATCAGACTTGGAAAACATTTCATTTTATTTTTCAGGCTGACCATGCGGCGCTGTCACCATGCACTTGAGCAAACCAAACACTTTCGGCATGGTAAATTTGCTTACATCCCTGAAAATTTTAACTTCAGTTTTTCAAACTTCAAACATGTTAAAAGAACGTATTCTGCATACAATTCTTGAATAAAATTTAAGTGGCGTTTTGGTTGTTACTGCCACACAGTGACCACTAGAGGGAGCTAGTGGTCTCTTTTTGACAAAAACAATTATTTTTTTCTCATTAAATTCCTTTACCTAAATAAAATTTAGCCAAAAAATGGAATCATATTTGGATCTGTTATTCTGAGTCAAGCAAAAAGCTGCTTTACCCATTCTTTTGTGACATTCTTTTGTTATAAATGGAGCCTCTGGTTCTCATTTTTGTTCTGTTCAGTTCTCTTCCCCTCCAGAGTGACTGCACAGACTCCTCAGTGGAATGGACAATGGCAAGAAGATGTAGAGCAAATCAAAACAAATGAAACTGCAGAGGTAAACAAAAAAATTAAAATGTATAAATACATAAATCACCTTATTGATTTGCTTGTTTGTGAATCTGTTCCAACATTAGAAATCACTCACTGAAGTTGGAAACATTGAAAATAACTCAAAGGCCACACAGATTGACAGTACAGGTATTTGTCGTTGTTTTTCACTCAGACTTAACATTTGAATCTTTGAATTGTTTAACTGCACTAATACTAACTGTGGGGGGTTTTTGTAGATGGAGAAGTATCCATGCGTGGCGTTCCAAAAAGTGGGCATTTTTTTAACCCGGCTCTGAACCCCGCCCAAAAAGAAGCCGTGAAGAGAATCCTGGCAGGAGAGTGTCGGCCCGTTCCTTATGTCCTGTTTGGTCCTCCAGGAACTGGAAAGACCATCACTCTCATAGAGGTCATACTGCAGGTGCAAACACACATCAATACAGCTGTTGAAATAACAATAACACATTTATGTTGAAGAAACCAAGTATATCACAATGTCTCATTATCTTTAAAAACAGAAATATATTTAATGATCTTTTATTATTCTATGCTTAAATTTAGTTATAAAATGACAGAAAACATTTCTTACTATTCATTAGTTTCATTAACTCCTTATCAATCAGGTTTAATATCGTCATACTGTCTGTTCCTAAAGAGTCTTACAAAGTTTTGTCATTTCTAGGTTTACCACTTCCTCCCCAGCAGTCGGATTCTTGTCTGCACTCCATCCAACAGTGCAGCCGACCTCATCTGCACTCGCCTGCATTACAGTGGCTTCTTGGAGAATGGAAGTCTTGCTCGTGTCAATGCATTTTGTAGGGATTATGAGGTATTAAGTCATTCTAATTTAAAAGAAAAAAAAGAACTATTGCACCTTTTTTAAATTATATCCGTTTCTTGAGCTTTTTTTAATAACATATATCCTGCTTGTATGGGGAGTTTTAATAGTTATAATTGTCAAATTAATCAATGTAATCCCATTTTTTTTTTTAAAGTTTTCATCTTTTTCCTCCATTTTCCTAAATTATCAACCAGATTTAATACATGTGATTAAAGTGGTGGATTCTCTTCAGTCTCTTCCAGAAGTATTGCGTCTTTATGCGAAGGCCGGAGAAGACATCCGTCATGCTGCTTTTCACAGGATTGTGGTCAGCACCTGCTCCAGTGCTGGGATGTTCCATAACCTCGGAATACGGTGAGTTCAGGGTCATTTATGCTTTGTATTGGAAGTTTTGTTAACTATTTATTGGTGGATTTGGTTTCTTTAGTGTTGGACAGTTTTCCCATTTGTTTCTGGATGAAGCTGGTCAAGCCACTGAGCCAGAGTCTATGATTCCCATCAGCCTCATCTCAGAGAAGGATGGACAGGTCAGAGCTCAGTTTATTCCTCTCTACCTAAGAAGCACATCTATGAAGATCTGCATGATGGTTTCATTGTCTTTATTTTCATTAACTTGTCCATTTCATTTGTTTGTTCTCTCTTAGATAGTGCTAGCTGGAGACCCGTGCCAGCTGGGTCCAGTGGTGAAGTCAGACGTGGCCTCTGCCTTTGGCCTGGGAGTGTCTTTGTTGGAGAGGCTGATGAATAACCCACTGTACTCCAGACAGGACTCTGGTTATAACCCCAAACTGGTTAGTGCTTTCTTCCTGTTTGCACCTTTAGTGTTCACTTACATTTCATTTAAAGGGCCTATATCATGCAAAATTAGGACTAGGCGGTACTGGGAATTTAGGGATCGAGTAAATAAGTTATACAAGGCTGATTATATAATAATTTTTGAAATGCATGTTTTTTTTTGTTTGTCAGGTGTGTTATACAACAAGACGGAGACTTTTGGCAAATAAAAATGTTAAACTAATTACAACAATCTGATCTGAACAAATATAGAACATGTATATTAGTCATGGCATAATACAATACTAACAAGAAAGAAAAAAGTAACAGTCTTTGGGGAAAAAAAACAAAACACTAATAATGTAAAGTTAAAGTCCCATTAGTTACCTCGGTGTGTGACATTTGTTCTCTGCATTTGACCCCTCCGCTGGAGGAGGGGTGAGCTGCAGACACAGCTGCGCTCGAGAACTATTTGATGGCTTAGATTGATCTAAAACTGTAAAGAAAGCAAAGATTTTAAGGAGTTTTTGCTGTCCGACAAAGTTAGAAGGAGAGGAGGTAAGGAGTGAGCAGCTGCAGTGGGGAGTGCTCTTTACGTGGACAGGTTGGGCAGTTTTCCGCTCCAATCAGGCGGGTTTTTGCTCAAATTTAGCATTTTTTTTGCTCAATCTGGCAACACTGCAGACAGAGACCACACTAGCTTGTGCTCTGTAAGTAAAGTTAAGCTCTTTGCTGTACGTGGCAAAGAAAAACTGACGAAAGTAATGATCTCATCAATACTTTACCTTGGTGTACATACCATCAATACTCAGATTGATTCACCCACCCCTATGCAAAATCAACTTTTTTGAGCTTTTAAGTGCATCATAATGCAAATTCCTCATGAACCTTTCTCCCAAAAAAATAAAAAATAATAAAAAAATAAATAAATAAAACAGCCATTTCATTTTAAATGGGCACCCACATGGAGCGAAAGGTGGAGCCTCAGAGATATAGGCATCTTACTTACGGGTAGAAAAATTAGCTTGCAAAAAAGGTAATACATGATCAGAAATATGAATATAGTTTACTCTAAAAGGTTTAAGAATAGCATGATATAGGCACATTGTATCCAATAATAATTTATCCACAATTCTGATATTCCTATTATTTATTTTATAGTTGCATATAGTTTTGTTTAGCAATGAGTGGTATAAAACGGTTGATCCCTGTGCTTCTTATTTCTCTACAGGTGACTAAGCTGATTTACAACTACCGTTCTCATGAGGCCTTGCTCGCTCTCCCCTCTAAGCTTTTCTACCACAGTGAACTGTGTTTCCAAGCTCCTAAAAGTGTCGTGGACTCCCTCTCTCAGTGGAAGGGCCTCCCCAAAAAAGGATTCCCACTCCTCTTTCATGGTGTTAGGGTAACCGCATAAAGAGCTCAAATAACTGCTATTTTGACAGTTTACTTTACACACAAGACTTTATGATGTTGTGGTCTTCATATGAATTTGAATTTATTTTGTTGCATTTATTTGTAAGTTTTATGCAACCTTGCAGTTATGTCATTTTAATTATTTTTTTTCCGTTTTAACTCTGAGAAATCAGCTTTTCTTTTGCTTTAGGGAACCGAGATGCGAGAAGGCAGCAACCCGTCCTGGTTTAACCCCGTGGAGGCCGTGCAGGTCATGATGTACTGCTGCCAGCTGGCAAAGAAGCTCTGCAAGCCTGTGAACGCTGCTGACATCGGAATCATTGCTCCCTACAGGAAACAAGTAAGAATTTGACCCGTCATTTTTATTTTAAAAAAACAACAGTAGACCGATGGTTTAAACTATAGTTCAAATAATTGTTTTATAGAACAAAACCTACATTTAAACAAATTAAGAGTGCTTTTCTTAAAGGTTGTTTCATCTGTCTTGCAGTGCGAGAAGATCCGGGTGCTGCTGGCTAAGGTGGGTTTGCAAGACATCAAAGTGGGTTCAGTGGAGGAGTTCCAGGGCCAAGAATATCTGGTCATCATCATGTCAACGGTGGGCAAAAACAAAACATTTGGTAACACAGTACTATAAATAAATACATCAATAATCCAGTAATAATAAAAACCGCATGTCAAAAAGTTCCTAAAACTTGAGCGTAATGACAGTTTAATTACTTTTTGTGGCAGTTCATTTTAAAAAGTTTTTTGCTTTTGTCTATTTTTTTCCTCTATTGTGCTTTTTTTTGCATTAAAATAGTATTTTGTGGAAAAATAAACTTGTTTTAGAAAATATCCGAACAACATTAATTAAGCAAATTAACCTCCACTGTGTTGTTTTTAACTTTCATACCT
>NC_050517.1:13422710-13457638 GCF_002922805.2 Oryzias melastigma
GCACAACGCGAAAATGCATTCACACATGCATTATCGGAGGTAATGCAATTTTTCTAGTTAGATTTGCATTCTTTCTACATGGCTAAAAAACTTTGACAAAAATTCTCTGATCCTCCAGTTTTAGCGATATAAATATTTGCTTTTTTGAAAACACAATAGTCAAGACAATAGAACTTGTTTGCATTTTATCAATATACATTTGTGCAATTGAGTGATGCAAGTCTGGTTCTTGCACTAGTTAACCCTACTATTGACGGGCTAAGTTGGTTAATTATTTTATGATGTAGGTACGCTCCAATGAATCCGTGCAGAGCAATGATTCGCACAGTTTGCTTGGCTTTCTCTCTAACCCGAAGCGGTTCAACGTTGCCGTGACTCGTTCCAAAGCCCTACTCTTGATCGTCGGAAACCCCCACATTCTTATCAGAGTGAGTGACAAAACTGTGGCTTTTAAACATTCATTTGTTTTTATCTTTAAGAAAAAAAAATATTTTGTTGTACAATAATTCTAGTCTGTTCAGTTATTATGGGATGTTTTATAATGTCTTTCTAGGATCCGTGCTTTGGGGCTTTGCTGCAGTACTGTTACACCAATGGGGCATATTTGGGCTGTGACCCTCCTCTGTATCTAAGAGACACCAACATGAGGTTTGTAAAGAAGTGTTTAAAAAACCTGTTATCTCTGTAAAAACTCTCAGGAAAATGCTGTAAAGTAGAATATGATACAGTGAGGCAAATGAGTAATTTATTTATATACTGCTGTTGGAATAAAATATTTGAAAACCTGTTCATCAGCTAGAGTTATGACCCTTTATTGTCCTAAATTAGAAGCACCAGTTTGAGCTGGGTAGCTGCATTAAGACACCTGTCCACCCCATGCAATCAGTAAGACTCCTACTGCCAACATGACAAAGACCAAAGAGCTGTCCAAAGACCAGAGACAAAGTTGTAGACCTCCACAATGTGATTTCCAAATTATTTTAGATCCCGGCTCTCACAGTGGACATGCACCTAAACATGAAAATGTCAGACCCTGCGTGATTTCTAAAGTGCAAAATCACAGGGTGTTCAAATATCTATTTGCCTTACTGTATACTGCACATTTTCTGTAATATCTAGTACAGATAACATTTCTGATGAATAGGAAGATTGTAGCTTTTCACTGAGTTGCCCCTAAAGCTTGAATTCAAATCTAAATGTTGCTTCACTTTTATTGTATCTTTTTTCTGTTGCAGATCTGAAGAAGCATAGAGGAGTCTTTAAGTGGAAGAGAAGCATTGATCATGGTGTCAGGGAATCGGTGCTTGTGGTTTCTTTTGTTTTTTTTCTTAGTTTTTGTTGACTGTTGATAACTTTAAATTCCATGAATGCTAAAGATAGACGAATTCCCGTTTTTCAATGAGCAAACTGTTATTTGGGGGAAAAAAAATTAAACTTTTGTATACCGCACGATTACTTTGTCTGGCCTTGAATTTGTTCAAGAGCTGTTTAAATATTATGAATGCCTAAAATAACATTTTGTTTTAGTTTTAAAACAGGAATGAAATGGTTCCCCTTAGGATCAAACTGTCAAAATCCCAACACTTGTCTTTGGTTTATTAGCATTCGTCTGCAGACTATAAAGAGCTAGTAGTCTGCTCTTGTTGGCGTGGCAGTGTCTGCTGGAAGGCTCACAGACTGGATGTTACAATTGAGTGCTATTGACACCGTGCAGAGACTGTCAGTCCTGCTGGAGCCTAGCAGGATGGAAGGGAGGAGTGGGTGTGGGATCAGAGAAAAGAGGCAAACGGCGGTTCGCTGTATTAAGTTAATGAGTCTCCTCTGCACAAGGAGAGACGGCTTTTATCTGAGTTTGTTTTGCTGTCAAGGTAGTTCCGTTCAAGTCCTCCGCCTTTTCTTTTCAAACTCTTTTTGCTCTAAGATCTGTAGGCAGAAAACATTTAAATGATTAAAAGGCAAAATAAATGCATGAACACTGGCTAAATATGTATATCTGTTTCTTAATGATTAATTCTAAGCTATAAGCTACTTGCTCTTATATACACGCTTAAGAAGTTGCTCCATACATATATTCTTATAAAGTTGTCTCATAGCTTCATCGGTATGAGGAAGTTTCTCTAAAATGTTGCAACTTTTGACAATATTTTTGATCAAATTCTGTTTTCTCTATACAAAAACAAGGAATCTGTCCCTCTGTCTACGATTTCCCCTCATTCCTTTTGCCAGAACATCAGTGGGAAACGGTGTAACAGAATTAATAAAATAGTAACAGTAGTGATCTGAATATGTCGCATACCTTGATCAACCTTTATGGTCGCTTGTCCTTAAAAGACAGGTGCCCAAACCAGCTGACTTCACTATTACCTTCTCATTAGCTAGACAGCGCTTTAACAAGACAGACATGCTGTCTACAGACCAGCCATTAGACCCAACAACAGGCCCCTGCTGGGCTCTTAGCAGGGGGGGTGATAAATATGTGGACCCATTGTTCCTCCAAATTGGTCTGTCTCTCTAATTGCCCAGTTAGTCCCCTGTTTATGTCTACCCAATCTGGAACCATCCTCCACTCATCAAATCATGCTGTAAAAGTTGGTTGGCTGCATTTTTATTGTTCTTTCTGCAGATTAAGCGGGGGAAGTATAGGGGACAATCGGTGGAGTTTATTAGAGACACCGTTCATGAAAAATGCACACAGGTATACATCTAAATCTGGAGACCAAGAAAGACAGTTAAATGTATTTCTATTCCCAGATTAGGGATTCTTAAATTAAAAAATAACCACAATAACTCAAATTGGGGGTGGGGGGTTATCTCTCATCTTTTGGGTTAAATATTGGACTTGTCTTGTTCAAATGCAACAAAACATTTTATGTCTGCTCAATACAAAGTTTTAGAGACACAAATCATTGCTTCATTCAAATCTACTTTAATCCCAAGCACGGTAAGTCAATATCCTTTATCTTAAAACACTTTAGTTTATCATGTTTTCCTTTTCTGTGCATCATTTTCTGATGTTTAGTTTCTTGGATATGTTTGAATAGACCTCAGTATCATCATCACTGGTGTTGATGAAGTCCGGACACTTCACAGGTGGCCAGTCTACATGCTTCCGCCAATAAAAGTAAAATTACAGGCAAAAAAAAATGAAGCTTTGACTTTTCTTATTAATCTCTTTGACTGGGAAAACTGAAATCAGATTAAAACTTTAAATCTCTACAACTAAACAAGTGTTATACAGCAGTTCTTGATTCAATTAAAACTTTTGAATAAATTTATACCACAGGAAAAATCCACACATTTGTTTAGCTTAGGCTGTGTTAATTGGAAAAACAATAAGTACATGAAAATATGCACTTCAATCGTGTTACTTAACATGCAGCAACAGCTATCTGTGCCCAAGACTGGAAAAAAAAAAAATAGAGGACATTCATCGTCGTTTTACCTTATCAAGTAGCTCTTCAACCTCTGAGTATGATTTTGGTGTCCACATTATTTCACTTGTCCCTACTTAAATGCATTAGCATGTTCGCCGTTTTGCAGACTATGGCTATGTCCGAATTCCCCGCCTCTCCCTAAATAATAAAAAACTATAGTGCAGGACTATATAGAGCCCTGGATTTTAAAAGCAATTCACACACCATGCTCACGACTTTTATTTTTTTAAATATCAAGGATGCCATCACCGATTTCACAAAGTAAAAATCTAATCAAAGTGAGCATTAAATGACATCTGTTTATGACTCCACTGTGTTCTAATGATGAAAATGTGGATGGTTTCTTAACAAATACATTTTTTTTTGCAAAAATTGTTCAAATGCAATGCATTGTGGGTCTATATTTGCTAATGTGGTGAGCATCCATGCACTGGTTTTTGCAAAGAATTCTGAGAAGCTTCTAGGGCACTCGATTTAGGAGTTCTAGTTCAGACAGCACTACAAAATAGCGAACACACTATATACACGGTGGGCAATAAGTTTCCATACATAAATGTAAATATTTTATATTGAACAAGTTTTTGAAATTTGAAAATAACTTTTTCCACGGTGTTATGCAACCATGCGATTGCTTTCTGATTCCGCCATCAATTTCAATTTGTTGTTTTTTGGTCAAACACATCATCTAGGGTGTCTGAAATATTAAAAAAAGTATACTTTAGACATTCTCATATGTATGAAAACTTATGTCCCACACTGTAGTGCACCATTTAGTGAGTCGTGAAGGAATTTGGACATAGCCTACAACTACAAATTACAGTGCACTGGGAGCTTCCCAGAAGTCTCTGCAAAAAAACTAGCATGCTTCAGTGCTCACAAGATTGGCGAGTATAGACAGCAATACATTGCAGTTGAATGTTTTTTCATATGAAAAAAGTATTTTAATATTTTTTAATAACACTGGATTCATGAATAATCTTTTGAATTTGCTTATTTTTTGTGTTATCCTTTGTGAAATCGGTTACATCATATTTGCTGTCAAGCATAAATATGATAAAGACAGAAATGCTATTTTTAAATGTGCTTATATACTCATGTGAAACAAAGGCTTCACATGAGTTTCATGTTGCATTTAAAATCTACAAACTAGACTTTTTATGTTTCTAAATTGTCGGACTTCTCTGTATACAAACAAATGCCGCTTCACTGGTCTTCATGCAGTGAAAGCTGGGATGGGACTGCTTATTGTCCTCCCCCTCAACAACCCACACACCCTCCATCTGCTTACTGCCCCCTCTCTGTCTGCAGCCATCCCAAAACAAGCCGTTGTCTCCAAACACATCGTCTCTGCGTCTTTTGATAGGTAGTTGATAACAGACTTACAGACTGATGGGGCTGGCTGACCTTGCAGTATATAAAGAGAAGACAGCAGACTTGTCACATTCAGAGAAAGCTCCAGCACTCACATTTTGGACTCTAGACTTTCAGAATGGCTACATTCTTCACTGTTGTTTTCCTGGCGTTCCCTTTCCCGCTACTGGCCTTTGACATCAGTCAGTCCACTCGTTGCGTCACCATCCCCGACCAGATGAAAGTCTGCCGGGACGTTGGATACTCTGAGATGAGGCTTCCAAACTTCTTGGGCCACAGTAACTTGGAAGCTGAGGTGGTGCCACATTCAGAGGACTGGAGGCCGCTGCTGCAGACGGGCTGCCACCCTCAAGCCCAGGCCTTCCTCTGCTCCATCATCGCCCCCGTCTGTCTTGACGCGTAAGTTGCATTCAAATAAAGTTTGATGCTCTCAAAATAGAAAAACATTTGAGTTCCACGTTCATATGCCATTTTTTTGTTTTTCTTTCAGGTTTATCCAGCCCTGTCGTAGCCTGTGTGTGGCAGTGAGAGACAGCTGTGCACCAGTGCTCGCCTGTCAGGGACATCTGTGGCCTGAGGCTCTCGACTGCAACCGATTCCCTGATGAAGAAGACATGTGTCTGACTCCCTATGCAAAACTTAACCACTATGCTAAAGGTAAAAACCTGCAAGCCTATTATTTAAATGTTTTTTGTTCAACATATTGTCTCAAAAATTGTCCAGTTTACTTTATATCTAAATACTTTTCTAATCAAATGACAGATTTGCCTAAACCTGCTTGCCAGAACTGTCCATCTATAGAAGATGCTCCTGCAATGAAAACAGTCTTGAGCGCATTCTGTCAACACGACTTTGGTAAGTTTTAAGTCTTGACACATTTTCCTGTTTTATGTCAAAGCTTCTGACGTCTAAATTGTAATTTTTCTTTTCCTCTTGAACAGCCGTGACCGCCAAAATCCGTCGTTTTCGCCATCCTGGGGACGAGTCTGAATTTCAAGTCGAGGGCCGAGTGGAGTTCATCCGTCAGGGACCTCTGTTGCCCTACGACACGCAGCATTTACTGCAGCAGTGGCTCCTCATCAACGTCAGATGTGCCAGCGCCCTTGTGCGCCCGGCGCGGTCACAGCTTTATGTGCTGACGGGGTCCGTGCAGCCAGATGGCACGATTGCTCTCATTTATCTCTTCCCCTGGCACAAAAAAGATGCTGGCATCGCACTGGCCACACGGAAGTGGAAACACCACAGATGTTAAAAGAATGTTTGGAAGTGCAGGATCACTTAAGGAAAAACTAATTTGACACCATTTATTGCCCCAAGCATCTGTCTCCATGTCCACATTCATATTTTGTAATATGATGCACTCGACCTTGTAAATAGCTGTGACTGTAAAGTGATATATTGTAATTTCTATAAAGTTATTTGGTGTATTTATGTAAACTTTGTAATAAAAGTTAAAAAAAAAATCTTTGAGAACTGTTATTTTACTTATCCTCATTGTAGCACAGGACAGTGCTAGTGAGTCTCAATAGAGTTACAGCCAACACATGGCTTACAGGACCATAAGGCAGCACACAGTGAGTAGGAGTTGCTGCCTGTTTACGTGTGTTAAATGTGTTTTAGGGACTTCTATTGTTTAAACAAGTTAACTTTTGCATTAAAAAGCATGAAAAACCACTAATGACAGCCATACAGCCCATGTCTCTTACAATGTGCATGTAATGAGAAAATAAATCACCCACTTTACATCTAAAAAGTCTTGCTTTCACTTTCAAGCTGATTGTGAAGTTTGATGTGAAAAACAGCTTTTCTATTTTTTCTATATGGTAATGTCCACACATTGGTTTGGGGAGTAAATAATCAAAAGTAAATGTAGTAGTGTGATGCATTCATATGAAGTATTGGTACTGTTTATATGATCAAAATAGAATAGTTTCAAGCATCAAGACCTCAACAGACAAAAAACAAAAGACAAAAATTCAAACAAAATAAATATATTTTTTGCTTATTGTCAGTTATCTTGAGTTTACTTTTATTCACTTCAAATTAAAGTAATTTAATCTAGTTACACATCAGGCTTCATACACCCAAACAATTTGGTTTTCGTGTTCCTAATAAGTATTGTTTCTGTTTTGTCTCTGCTTTCTATTTTTTCAAAGTATATATATTTATGGAGTAACGTTGCGGGTTGGTCTTCCTTACTTTTTGTCTGGATCTTTAACTTTACCCAAAATATTATTAGTAATTATTCCGTCATATTACCACCCTTGAAATACATTTACTGACTTTATATTAGGTTTTCTAACTCAAAAGTAATACAGGAGTCGTGTAACGGATCTCAATTCTAGGATAGTGTTATTATAAGGGATTACTTTCAAACAACAAAAAGAAGTAATGTGCAATGTATTACAACTTGCACAATACTTCTTATCTGGTTTTAAAACCATACAAAAACAGAAAACTTTCACACACATCGCACCCATCCATTTCTCCACGTTCTGTTGTTGATTTTAGCATCAAGTCTCTTTTGCCTCTCATAAATCCTTGGTCCCTTTCTTTGGCAGAGAGCTTTGTATTTGTGCTCTGGTGTGATTGTGTGACAGTTCTTCCTCCTCGTCAGCGAGACCTCTGGCCATGAGCTCATCCATTGGGGAGCGGTTTGTGTGCAGCTCTTTCTCCTTGCAGTTTCTCCACTTCATTCTGCGGTTTTGAAACCAGATCTTTACCTAATTCAGAAAGAGGATAGAAAAGGGTTAATTCAGCTTTGTGTGATATTCAGTATCTTTTTTAAATGGCTTTACTGGCCTACTTTTGTTTAAATAAAAACCTATGAAGGGCTTATGTAAAAACTTGAGAGGTTCCTTTATTTACTTATTTAAAATTGTGTGGTTAATTTTCTGCCTGTTTACGTTCACATTTTGTCCTGATAATTGTCAATTATCTTCATGACTTGAATTAAAAGGTACACACAGCTATGAAATATAGTATAGTTATGCAATGAAGCAAGTTGATATGAATATGTTTTAAATAGTAACTCTTTTACCTCGGTATATCTAAAGCTATGTTCACACCGGGCATGCTCAAGAATGAGCTAAACTGTGCTTTTTTTTGTAAAAAAAAACACAACTTTTTTTTTTACAAAAAAAGTTGTGTTATTACTGTGCTTTTCCCAAGTATTATTGACTCCTCTCGCTTGCCATAGAATGGCGCTTTTGATGTGGGGTTTGTACGCAGTAAAACACAGCTTTTTAAGCCCATTTTGGGACGATACAAAACGGCGTAATTTACATGCTACTTTTAAAACGTGAAAAAAAGCGGTGTTTTTCATGGGCAATATGCCATTTTTATGATGCTTTTCCTGGTGATTATTGACCCCTATGCTTTCATGGAAACATTCTTGAACACACATTTAGCCCATGGTGTTCACACTAGATAAGAAGGGAGGGGCTTCTTCGTCTTTTTCCTTTGCTATTGCGTTTGTCTGCCACCTACAGTTGGAGGAGGCTTGGTGCAAAATGTCAAAGCAGTGCAAATCTTGGACTTTCACAGCAATGCTTTGATATATGAAAGACTTGGTGTCATATACTGTAATTCCATCTGGGCACAAACCCCAAATATGAATTTTTACTTTGTGACCATTTTTTATTTTTATTTTTTTAAGATTAGCTTTTCAGTGAGTTAAAACGGACACTATCCATACATATTTTCCAAATGTTAGTCCCTGAGTCTTGTTTCTTGCTGGTTTAGCTTTCAAGGCACATTCAATGACTGTGCGTTTGGTACGTAGAGCACAGAGGCTCAAAAAGTGCTTCAATATGGACTTTTAATTGAAATTGGTCGGTTGAATTTGCATTGTCAAAGTGGGTGTGAGCATGATTTAGAGAGACTTCCATGTATCAACTGTCCTGAGGATTGAGATATTATGTGAAGACTTTTGATGTCTCTTCCCAAAGAAAAAAAAAGTGGGTCATACTGACTCCCTTTACCTGTGACTCCTTGAGGCTGAGATCTGCTGCCAGTTTGTTCCTGTCAGTTTTGCTGATGTACTTCTGCCTCCGGAAAGTTCTTTCCAACTCCTTCCTTTGCTCTTCAGAGAAGACAGCTCTCCTCAAAATTCCTTTTCGTGATTTAGGGTTCATGTTGGCGGGCCACATCTGATAATTTGCTCTTTCTAAAAAAATAAAAAAATAAGTCAGTAAATTAAAATTAAAACAATTAAATTTTTTATATTTTGGGTGTGAATACAATGATAGACTCTCATTTTAAGTATACGTTCATAAAAACATTAGGTGCAGCGTTCAAGATGGTCCTAATGAACCTTTTCCCACTTGTTTTGTTTGGCCTGTTTAACAAATTTGGGATGACTAAATTGAGTCAAATGTTGCTTCAAATGAAGAAAAAAAAGTGATTAGGTTCCTGATCCAATCCTTCTTCAGTCCAAGGTGCACATACAACAAAAGTCAAGTAGAGCCATTTATCTAAAACCATTCAGTGTTGCCTTTTTAATCTGTCTGACAAATCTGCATCCAGACCACCTCTAGGGACCAGAAAACTGGTTTGGACATGCTTCTCACTTCCCAATTGGAGCTCAATAGCTTCAACTTAAATGGCTGATTACTAGGTCATTCCTGGGCAACGTGTGCGTCTATCCTGGCGGACCGACTATTAAGCCCACTGTGTCCCCCTGTGGGACGCCAACAATAGAGATGTACAATGGAAATGCCATTACTCGAGGGCTCAGTGGCCCAACACTAAATCTTTTCTCTTGCAAGTTTGAAGCCAGTTTGTATGTGAAGATGAGCCCAAATAAGTCTATAAAAGTCACTTTCATTGAACGCTTTATGTCCCAGTCAAGGGGGTCTCGAATAGGCAGGACTGAGAGTTGAAGGACGGGAGAAAGAAGGGGGGGTTTAGCTAGCTAACTTTTTTTTTTTTTTTTAGCCACACAATGCTTGGGGGACGTTCCACTGCCAAGCCCACTCCTGCAGAGGAATGGCAGAGTTTTATGCTCAGCAGAGTTCATTGCTGCGGTGAAAAATTGCAGTGAGGTCGCGTGTGGATGGTGGAGTGAATGCGTCGATTGGTCACGGCCAGCTATGGCATTGTTTTGTCGCTGGGCGCTGTGGGAAAGTGTCAGCCTACTAAGGGGACTTCACAGACTTGTGGGCTAAGGGCTTTCTGATTTGTGTTTTTCCCCACAACTGTTGACAGCCATCGTACGTTGCTGCAACTAATAACTTCCAATTGGTGAGAAACAATGCAGCAAAACAAACACTCAGCTTAGTCAGTCGTGGAATAGTCTTAGAAGGGGATATAAGACAATGTCTTTAAGTGGGATTCAGTGGTGCATTGCAGATACAAATAGGTTTCTTTTGCATCTATAGAAAATTTGAGCGTACTAATGGTTTTCTTGGATTGTATTAGGTTGGTTCAGAATGAAATTGAACCCAAAACTCTAAACATATTAAGTTTGAGAGGCTGATCCTTTCCTGCTTGAAGAATCTACAGCAGGTAGTTATTACCCTAATATGACAGAAGACAAGACGTTTATTAGCTCTGCATATTTGCACTGGTAAATGTGTGTGTTGGCAAGTACAAAACAGGGGCCCTCTGAGGCTCTTAAAAGCCCTATACAACCCACCCCTTTTTCCCCATTCTAAACAGCCGTGAATGGTTATGAATAGAGCTGTGCAGAGTTGAACGGAGAATTAGCTCTTTGGTATTGCATCAGTAATTAGCTTTGGAGAGCATGGAAGACCCCGCTGCTTCTGCTTAGAGAGCAGCTGAGGCATTGCTGATGAGGCATAAAACACTCACTGGAGAAGATGGGAGGGGGGCTGGACCCACCGCAGCACGCCAGCAGATACGGCGGGTTCTGCAGGAGGACGCCGCTCAGCACACCTGCACAGATAGACGGCGCAGTCAAGACACGGTCCCATCCCAAACCACACGTGGGACCGGTGGAACGTGTTCTAAAGAGCTGTAGTGCAGTGTTGAAAAATTGTACATTAGAAGTCTATATTAAAATGGTTTAATTGATTGTGGAAGCAGTTTCTTTGTAATTCAATTACATATTTTTAAAATATGAGTTCAGAGATAAAGTTTATGATTTAAATAAGATGGTAGTCTGCGTCTACATTCTATGTAGAAATAAAATTCTGCTTCACCCACACATGGGACAGGCATTGCTTTGTTGTTTATTGGATTGAAACTTGTTTGTTTTTTGCAAATTTCTAAGTCGCATGTTTAGGAATATATTAGTTATCTATTAAATTAATGCAGTGAAAGAAATTATCATTACAACTTTTTTAGTTATCCTAGATAAGAACTCTTCTGAAACTAAACAAATGACGAGTTTAAGCTTTCATTTGTTTTCCTAAATGTTTTCCATCCCAGATTTTAATGCAACAAGACTAGAACCCTGTAGATCAAAACTATTAATTATACTTTCTGTGTAAAATCTGTGAAAAGTAAAAGTTTTTGCATATTTTACTGTAAGACAAATTCTCCAAACACTGCGTGAGAAGGGATTCATTGCATGGTGGTCATTCTATCCTATATTGTCTTAGCTCCTATTTTACTCTCAAATTTCCATAATCTGAACTTTAACTTTTATTTTTGGTTCCATCTTTAACTTCTAAAACTAGTTTATTATTTTTTACAGGACAGGAACACATTTTTGCTTCAAAAGTCAGCTGTGTTGTGTTGTTTTTGTTAGAATCGATGGAGCAGACGTAACATTAATGCTACGTTGATTAAAGAGTAAAGTAATAGATCAAAAACAAATAAGAAGCATCATATGGATTTATAGAACAAATAAACAAGTCATAGTTTGAGTTGAGATTTACTCTCAAAACTGGCCTCCAATGGCTGCCTGACTCAGAAAATTGCTTACTTTTACATGCCACTTAATGTGGCGTACCGATGCATCACAGTACAGAAAAGTTACCTGTGTGTGGCACAGATTCCCCAAATTCTGTCACCTCTTGATGGCTTTGCTGAGCTCCATGCTCGTGACCCCAGGCTCCTCTCAGATGCTGACACGCCGCTCGCCTCAGATGGCCGCCTTCCGCTCCTTCTGGACGGAACGAGCGCCTCTGAGGTTTTAGCAAATTGTCAATAAGAAAGCTCTTCCCTGACCTCCCAAAACCTGGCAAAGCGGGAGAGAAACCAGCCATGTTCCTCCCGGAACAGCCCTGAACCGAGACCATCCCGCTCACGCAGTGACCCAAACACTCAAAGTTCCCTCTTCAAGCAGTCACAGCTCACTGACTCCAAATCCTCCTTTAATCCTTTCTCGAGTGACCAGGCCAACTTCATTAAACTCAGACATAGACAAAAGTTCTCTGCTTTTCCTCTTTCTGGCCAGCACTTTGCTACAGAGCCGTGTTTTGATTGGCTCAGGCGCTCTAATGTTCTTCTCAATTCAGATAAGGCTGGGGCCTTTCTAGAGTGGCAGAAGGTGGGTCTGGCTCATTCATTATGTCAACTAGCCTATTAAATGATAGACATCAGAGACAATGAAGTGCTGGCCAAAGTTTAACATGAACCAAACAGTTTTCTCCAGTCGTAAATAGTTCTTTTTTTCCCTCTTTTCTCCAGCCTCCCTCAAAGCTTCATTGTGGTTGATAGAGGGTTTAAAATACAATTTTTTTTCCCTAATTGTGATTAATTTCAAACCCCGAAAGGTTTCTTTTCAACCAAAAATATAAGTATACATTTATTAGTATATATTGCAAAATTTGCAAATAAAGCTTGATAATTTAAAACATTTTTAACTCATCTTAAATTTTATTGTTTGCATAGTTTACATATTTTATTAAATTTTCTATGACATAAGTCTTACTATGTAACTTTCTGACTGAGCTCAGACTGTATTCATTATTAATTAGGACCTAAACAAAGTTTGGTATTTAGCTTTTGATTATTTATGTAAATTCAGATTTTAGTAGATGTGCAATAGATTACAAGGATGTTGGTATCATTTAAAAAAATAAAATACAATTTTTCTAGTGTTATATATTTGTTATATCTATGTTTTAACTTTGTTTTATAAAATTGCTAATTTTGTCTCACAGGATTTTAAATTGAGATTTAGTTTTTTCCTTAAGATGAACAATTTCAATATTTAATTTGTATTTTGTACTTTTAAAGTGACAAACATACACGTGCGCAATGTTTTGCAATGAAAGCATCAAATGAGAGGTCTGTGCAACCTTTCACACTGCAACTAATGAATCCTCTGCATCGGAATAGAAAGCCCAACAAAGGGGGCACAGTAAACAGGCATATCCATACTGGTATCCGTGTGTGTGTGTGCGTGTTTGTGTGTGTGTGTGTAGGGGACGACTGAGCACTCCGTTCTGCACGTGTTGATACCTCATGCTGAGCATGAAAATCGGCCCAGACAGCTCAGCCTATTGTGCCATGGCCAGGGAGCCAAAGGTTGCTTGTAATCAAATTTGAGGTTTTTATTCCCCAGACTGGTGGAGAAGGGATGGCGCTGTGTCACATGACGAGTGTTCACCATCCACTTTTGTGTGCGGAGTGGATGCTTACATGTAGAGTTGTGATTGACCACTAAAGTGTTTTTATTTATTTTTGTTGTGAGAGCTTTTAATTTGAAAGTCAAATTGGTTTAATTAGATTTTAAAACTGTTTAAAAAAACTTGTATGCTAAAATGAAAGGCATGTTGCAAAGAAAATTAATATTTTTATAAAAGTTTTTTTTCTGCTTTTTGCTCTCATAATAGGTAGAATTAGTCTCACATTTTTGGGCTAGCTTTAAGAGGCATGATAAAGAGCGTATCATTACGAAGTTTCACCACCGTGCAATTAGCCAGATTTCAATGGAGCTCTCCAGGAGAGGGGGGTATAATTAGCCTATTCTTAAACAGTAAGTCTCAGAAACACCCAGAAGCAAGTTCATGTGAATTTATTGGATATCCGTCTCTTCTCAGAAATCGGAATGAGAAAAAAAAAAAAAAAAACAGGGGGTCCCTTTTTATTCACAATCCCCACAATAGGTCTGTTGAAAGCTAGCATTCTGCAGAGCAGCTGAGATTCCTTTTTCCGTCTTTTTTTCAACCCAAGCAAAGCTCTTAAAAAGATGCCGGCCCATTGCACACGCAATTGATATTCCACCACTCGAACTTAATATTGTGAAAGGAGGGCCAGGTTCCATGAATCAGGAGGACAATGTGCTTAGCATAGCAGCAAACTGGCACTTTGTGTTTGGTGTCTGTGTCCCTGAGGAGGAAGTTTCTAATGTGAACCTCACGATTGTGCGTCTATAGAGTTCTAATGAGCTTCTGTGTGCTGAGTGAATGGCCGTGGACCATTCATCCTGAGGGCCTAAGGAGCCAGCTCACTGCACACATTCACAATAGCGTCCAGGGAGAATGGGAGTGGCTGTTGTAGGGCCACCGCACTGCCTGGGCAGTCTATAAAAGCTTGTATGACTGTGGTCCTATAGGGGGGCTTACAAATTAAAGTTTATTTCATTGTATTTCATCGACATTTTTAAACTGTGATTTTATTTTTTTTGTCAATATTTTTTCAAAAATCTTAGTAATGAACTATTCAGACTTTTTTATGGGAGCAAATTTAATTCAGATAAAAATACCATCAAGTTAAAGGAATATTTAAGTATTTTCTGAGGAACTTAAGCATCTTCAGATGAACAAGTGCCACAAAACTGCTCCTTTTATCGCCCCCTGAGTGCAAAAATATTTAAGAGATTTAGAGCAAATAGAATAAGAGACCTAATTCACAATTTTTACTTTCACTTCTTTACTTTTGTGTTGTCTGCCTCCAATGAAAAATAGTAAAATTGTGTAATTATTTTGTTCAACTTCTGTGTACAACAATATCTCTAGTTTATGAGTTAGTTCAGTATAGGTTTAATGAAAAATAATACATTAACAAAATAGTTTTTTCTTGTATTTATTTGATTCATTTCAATTTAGCATGGGTTCCTTTTTTCTTTCCAGTTTTTTTACATAATTTCCATTTTTTTAATTATTTTTTTACTGACTTTTACTTTTTACTGACTTTTTACTGACTGGTGTTAGAGTGGAGGATGCTGAAGACAGGCTTAGATGGAGGAAACTGATTCGCTGTGGCGACCCCTGAAGGGAAAAGCCGAAAGGAAAAGAAGAAGATTTTTTTAATGACTTTAATCTCAAAATTCTGACTTGTTAAAAACACAGATAACACCTAAAATCTATGAATTCTTTTGGACTTGCATAGTTCTACTTTATTAACAGGTAATCACTGAATTAACTTTTGTTACAGTTGAAACCAGAAGTTTACATACACCAGATAACAACACACATGCTTTTTTTCTCACCGTCAAACATGAAATAAAAATAAACTTTTCCTGTTTTAGGTCAATTACAATTAACAAAATTATTTTTATTTGCTATATGTCAGAATAATGAGACCAGTTTTTTTTTTAGACAATTTTTTATTACTTTTTTCAAAGTCAAAAGTTTACATACATTTTATTAGTATTTGGTACTATTGCCTTTAAACTGCAGTACTTGGGTCAAACGTCTTGGATATCCTTCTGCAAGCTTCTCACAAGACTTGGTAGAAACATTGGCCCATTCCTCCTGACAGAATACGTGTACCTGATCCAAGTTTGTAGGTCGCCTTGCATGTACCCGCCATTTCAGCTCTGACCATAAATGTTCAACAGGATTTAGATCTGGTGGGTTGGTGTTCCGAGGCCTGCTGGCTCCCCCTTTTTCCTCCAAACATAACGATGGTCATTGTGGCCAAACAGTTCAATTTTAGTTTCGTCAGACCTCAGGACATGTTTCTAAAAATTAATGTCTTTATCCTTGTGGCATTAGCAAACTTTAATCTGGCTTTTATATGTTTCTTTTGGAGTAGTGACTTCTTCCTGGCAGAGCAGCCTTTCAGCTCATGACTATGCAGTACTCGTTTCACTGCTGATAATGACACATTCTTACCATCTTCAGACAGCATCTTTACAACATGTTTTGCCTTTGTCCTTGGGTTGTTCTGGACATATTAGACCAAAGTACGTTCATCTCTGGGACACAGAACCTGTCTCCTTCCTGAGTGAAAAAATCACCAAGAAATGTTTCTTGAAAACTTTATTTTTTGGAATTTATTTATTTTAATACATTTTCAGAAAACACTAGATTATGTTACATTTTACAAGGTAGCTTTATACAAATGTCATAAGAAGAGATGAAAAGAAACTAAGTAATTTGTCCATACAAAATGTACATGTTAATATAGGTACTTCAGAGAAAAAGAAAAAAAAAACAAATATAAGAAAGAGAAAAATGCAAGAACGCTGTAGCTTAGAACCAGGGTGTGAGTCTTTGTTACTGATTATAAAATACATACATTTAATTTCATATCAGTCCTACACAAAGTCAGATCTCAATTGTCTGATGTATTGTTACCATCCTTCTCAAATTGAGTATAATTTATCAACTTCCAGCCGAAGTGGAGATATCAGTTTTCTCCATTTTATAGATGCAGAGCATCACCTCAACCCTTTCTTCTATTTTAGGCACTAACCCACTTTGCCATCTATCTAGAAAAATGTTTTATATATACAGTTGCAAGAGAAAGTATGTAAATACTTTAGGAGTCTCAAAATTTCTGTACGAAATGGACACATGATGTATTTTTTGTATCGAAATCTGAATCACAATGATGGAGAAAAACATTGCCTCTTTAAATCACACCAAAGCATGTTTTTATTGAACACAACTGTGTGTCCAGTTTATGCATAAATCAAGTAAGTCCAAAGGGTTCATATATTTTCTCCTGCAGCTGTTATATTAACCCATTAGGATCCATTTTTCCTTAAAAATACAATGATGTGGAATGCACCACAAACCAAGTAGGTCACAGAACCCATTTCTGATATTTTTCTGTTACACTGATGTCACCATGGGTTCTTGTATGTTAAAAGCAGAAAAGTTTGAATTATTATTGGATTTAATAGTTGTCTTTTCAATAAAAGTATTTTTTGCACAAGTTTTGATTTTTGTATTTTATATTTCCCCTTATAATACCTTCAGTAAATCAAAAAAATACGATAGTCTATACTTTTATAGCACTTTTCTACTTTGTTTGAAGGCAGAAAAAACTTTAAGGTCATCGTCCCATTCACACACACATTCATACACTGATGGTGGCTCTGTGCCGAACACTGGCGCCAACTTATAACCACCAGGAGCAATGTGGGGTGCAATGTCTTGCCCACATGGGGAGGCAGCAAGGTGGTAACTGAACTTGCGATCCCTCAATATGAAGTCGACTGCTCTACCTATGCACAACTGTCCCATGTATATCTTAAATAATAATCTAATATTTGCTTCATTTTTGCTGAATTGTCATTGAGCTGTCAAAGGTTTTGGAAGTGGCTAAAGGGTGACATCATCTGCCAGACTTCAGTATTATCAGCTCAAATTCCACTGGGTTTATATTCCTGCAGATTACTGCAGCGTCCACTAGATGGCACTGAGAGAGAGCAAATAGCTCCCAAATAAATCTGGTAAATATTTTCTGAAAGCCAGGCAATACAAAGAAAAAGTTAACTTCTTTGAGAGTGTTCACACCTTCAAAGTTACTCAAAGGGGCTATATTAGGATATTCTTAAGCCTTTCAGCGGAACTTATTTATATATATATGACAATATATTACCTTTGACAAACTAAAGAACAAATTATTTACGGAAAATGAATTTTTAAAACTATTCCTGCCCAAAAGTAAGACAACTTGTTCTCTGAGGGTCCGCCTTTCGCTCCTTGTGGGTGCGTGTCTTTGTTTCACACATGAAAAAAAAAAACATCTGAATTTTTGCAAAGATGGATGTGCATATTGCACAAATAAAATGAAAGCATTTTGCCAGTCATTGTTAGCTCAGCAGAGAAAGTGTGTGTGTGTGTGTTAGTCTGGGGGCGGTTCTGGCAGCACACACTCCTCCTGGAAGGGGTTGTTCCACACTTTGTGATGTCACAATGTGAGAACCTTGTTCGTTTTCGTCAGTTCAGGAGGGGCTGGTGCTCTGAGAGCACGATTTTAAAGGAATGTCAGAGATGTGTGAATGGATCAAAATACCGCTTTGGGGTTGTTTTTCATGAGAAATAAACATAATAATACACTTAAAATCTAAAAAAAAAGATTATGCATGATATAGGCCCTTTAAGGTAACAACTTTTAGTTTTTTTTTCAAAATGACTACTTTGTTTTAATTTGATTAACAAAATCATGTTTTAAACCATGACTGTTGAAGAAGAGGGGTGCAAATCAACAAAATTAATTCATTTTTTGTAAGATTTACAGGCACAAAAACATTTAAAATAGAAATATGAGGAACCTGTTGTGAATAGACTGTTCTGTACTCAATCAGAATCTGATTGTTCTTCTCCAAGTGGCTGCATTTTGTGTCCAATACTTATAGGTTTATGGTGAACTCGTGGCTAATGTGAAGAAACCCTTAAGGGTTTGTAATGCATCATCCATCTGGATCTCTTAAAGATGAAAGAAAGGACCTCCACGGCTGTTGTGTCCTTGCCGTAAGAGATTTGCTGTGTGTTTGTGTGCACACAACAAGGATGTCAGTGTACCCTGCGCGGTTATTACTTTTCTTTCTTTTCTGAGTCCATACTTTAATGGCTCTTATTTTCCTGATGGCACTTTAGGAAATGACAACTTGTGGGCCATACAAAGCAATTACATCTCCTGTGTCAGGACCCAAAAGAAATCTAGTATTATTAATAATGAAAAGAGGGTTGGAGGCACTTTCATATAGCAGATGTGACACTCCAGGAATAGCTCTCTGCCACCTTTGTTTTACTGACAATAGGAACCCTTTAACAAGTCACTGCAGCTGTATAAATGATTGATATAATATTTACACAGGTAAGAAATGCATCTGTTTTGCGTGAGGCATTCTAACAGGCATAAGACATATGGATAGATCGGCCTGTTTGCTGTGTTTGATGTGCAAATTGGTGTCATGGATTAAGGAGTTTAAATAAAAGCGTAAACAAATATTTCAGCTAAGCAGCTGCGCTCTTAACCACAGGCTTTTAAGTGGACTCAGCCCCACAAGCAACCATTTACTCTGCATTTTAATGTTCAGCACCTGCTGACAAATTCCACTTTAATTTGATTACACCACTAAATGAAGGAATTAAACCACTCCTCCTTAGGGGGGAGTGTGAAAGAAATAGTTTTATTTTTATCATTGTTAAAAATGCATTTTTAAATGGTAACTCAAGCCAGATGAGCCTCGTACCTTTTAGAAACAGTTCTGGGGTTTCTCATCTGCTTCCTACTCAAAACCAGGATGGGGGTTTCACGACAGACTGTCTCTAGCAGATAAGGAAGAATGTTGTTTCAACTGAAAGCATTCCTAAATGGTTCATTACATGACACCCCTAATGAACTTTTCAATTCTGTTTCTCTGAATGTTGTAATCTCCAATGTGTCTTTTCAATAAAAGGAGCAATGCGAGAAGCAGTCCTTTGAAAAACAGGGATTCTCCCCTGTATATGTTTCTCCCTTATGCACAAGAAACCTTATTGTTTGTGTGGTCGCTCCTACTGTGTTTCTGTTCATTGTTTATGTGTATGTACCTGACAAGGGAATTGGACAGAAACGAGGGAGTATTTAAAAAAGCAGCGTTGAACAAAGAAAAGAAGGAGGTGAGCAGTGACATCTGTTCCTGGTGTTTTATTTTACTCACTTTGAAAATTGCACCCCTATGATAAATGTACACTTGCAAAGTACACCCACCAGAAAAAAATCTTAATTCTAAAAAAAAAAACATTATTCTGAGATAAATTTCAGATTTCTGAGATTAAAGTCATAATTCTAAAATAAGACAACATTTTAAGATTAAATCATGAGTTTAAAGTTAGAATTCAAAGAAAAAAGTCAGAATTACTGAGATCAAAGTCAGATTCCTGAGATCAAAGTCAGATATCCTCAGATCAAAGTCAGAATTCCTGAGATCAAAGTCAGATTCCTGAGATCAAAGTCAGATATCCTGAGATCAAAGTCAGAATTCCTGAGATCAAAGTCAGAATTCCTGAGATCAAAGTCAGAATTCCTGAGATCAAAGTCAGAATTCTAAAATCAAATTCAGAATTTCCCATTATCTTTTTTTTCTTTCTCCATGTCCTAATCATTTTCTGTATTGTTTAGCTGGAGCTAAGACGGTTATTTATTTATTTTGACCATTTTTAAACACAAGAGCAAATGGCAAACCTTTTCAAAAGAACACAAACAGATGTCTTTAGCAGCATTAAAACAACAAGAAAACAACCAAATCAAGTAAAAGGAGCATCAAAACAACAAGACCCACTCCAATGAAAACCCATGTTTTTTATGTTTTTAATATGTTCTTGTGACATTTTTCTCACGATGGAGCAGTTTGAAAACATTTAAGTTGTGACGTAGAAGCTATACAAGGTGGGCCACAAGCTCCCTACTCCACTCCATTCTGATGCATTCACTTGTAGACGACTAGATCCATGCACATCTTTATTTTCTCAATCTGAGCTGACATCAGACTCCAAACTGTTCAACTGGATAGCTCCAATATTGTTTGCCATTAGTGGGGGTATGAGGATGCTATAAGTTAGTGGGAGAGCACATAAACTGATAGCTCAGTTATGGGTGACGGGAAGGGGGGCCAGGGTTGTTCTGTACAAACAGTTTTTTTTCTATTTTGGCTATAAACAACATAATCATAATAAAAAAAACCACTGGGGACACTTTTTACAATCGATCAAAAGATGGTTTGAGTGTGTTTTTAAATGAAAAATCGATCCAAATTTGGTTGTAAAAGCATAGAATTTAATTTTATGTATTCAGTTTATTATATATATATTTTTGTAATCTGTTTCTGTGCTCTCTGGATTTTAAATAAAACAACACAAATTTACTAAATTAGTCATGCTTTTATTTTGGAGTAAAAATTTTCTTTTCCTAAGAAAGTCTTTTATTTTGTAGTTTTTATAATCTTAAGTGTCCCCTGGAGTGCCATCGAGTACTGCTATTTGAGAACCACTGTATTCAATAAGGCGTGGCTGCAATCTCCAAGCCAATTTGAAACCATGTGAAGTTTGGTCCTTCATCGCCACAAGGGGGCTTCATCGTCCCCCTCTTGCTCTCCTCGCTCTCCCCCCTCTCTCTCCGTTCAGCCTCCTCTTCTTCAGCGGCTGCAGCTCTCAGTAGGAGCGTTCATCGGGCGGATGAGGCTGGGCAGCTCCGAGCATCCTCCCCTCTCTGCTCTCCACCTGTGCAGCAGGACGGCGCCGATGGAGCAGACCTTCTTTCTCCTGGAGTAAATTTCTGCGTCACTCTCACTGCTTTTTCTTTTTCTCTCCTCTGGATTCGTCTCATCTCTCATTTCCACCCCAGCATCGGGCAGCTGAAGTTGAGATGATGCCTCCGCTCAGCATATGGGATTTGTAATGCGAGGTTGATACATCATCTGTCTGTGATTGAACCCCCACCCCCCTCTCCTCTTCTAAAGTGGATGAAACATGGACTAATTAGTTAGAAATTCAGCCACCATGGGAATATTGCAGCTATTTCTGGTTCTTTGCATATTTTTCGCCTCTTCAGGTAGGACACAACTCTGTTTAAGAGGCTCTTTAAGACAACATTTATTATACTTAAAAAATGATTTCCTTTTCAAACATAACACCAGTGTTGTGATTGTAATAATGGTGTTTGAAATAAGTTGTAGGTTTTGGGGTTGACCCTGCCCTGCGCATCAGCGTGTTTGATGAACTCAGGCTTGGAGATGGCTTTGATGGACTCACGCAGGTCCAGGGCTTCCACAGCGAGACTAGAGCTTTCCACTTCCAAGGTACTGAAACGCACCACTCTGTTCGAAGGCGAAATGTGTTTATGAGGCTCGCTTTGGAAGAAGCGTTAAACATTTTCTTTCAGCTGTAAAGCCTTAATGAAGATCCCCCACCGATGACTGATGAAGACTTTCAGATGGTTGAATGATCACATACGTTAGCCTAAATGCTTTGATCAATTTTTTTCTCTTTTGTGTCTTTTTTTCAATCTGCAGTGTAACAATTTCTTTTCTTTGTAATTGAAAAGGAGCTTAGAGGCCCTTCTGCATGATTGAACACTAAGTGATATTAGGGTTGAAAATAGTGGAAGACCCAATTTGTCAGAAGGGCAAGGGTGCTGTGATTTTGAAGTATTTGGGTAATGAATTTATAATTTTTCTATAATTTTTTAATTAATTGATTGAAGGAGCTTAATTTTTGAGTATGTTTGTTGTGTGTTAGTGCCACCCTGAAAAAAGTGAAACGTTGGATCAATTAACAAGTGTTCTGTAATTTGTTACATTTAAAATGTTTTGTTTTTTTTCAAATTATATCTTTGGTTTACTCACTTCAACAATGTAATTTGATAAAACTAATATTTTTAAATGTAACAAATTACAGAGATTTGTTTTAATTGATCCAATGGCTCACGTTTTTTTACAGTGTACTTAGCACTCCTATCTAATAAAAAAAAATACTTTTTACATTTTTTTGGGATATACCCCCCCCAAAATAACAATGATGCTTCATGCGACTTTAATATGGAATCACACCCAAAATGTCTCAAATGAATCATTTTGTCCTATTAAGGATAACTGCTATTATGACGAACAGAAGCACTTTTGTAGACTTTTATTTCCTACTGCTTTGGTTGAAATCTTCCATTTTTTATGCCCAACTGCTGAGGCAGCATCACTTCCGCACAAAGTAGCAACTCCAGCATCTTTGTGTAACTGAGTGGATGGAAGGAGGTATATTACCTGGAAAGAGTTAGAGACAGGGGTGAACAAAAATACTTATAAAAAGAAGTGCTCATTGCTTTTGTCACAAAGTGAATAACAACAGCTTGCTCTGCGACTCTCATTCTCCGGCAGTACTTTTTCTGAGTACGTTCAGTCACCCGGGCTGGGAAGGCGGCGTGTTATTTATGGCAGAGCTCGCCTCCATCCTTCATTTGGGATGTCTGTGTTAAGTCAGCGATGATGGGTGAGGGGGAGGCAGACGGAGGCGCACCGGTAAAGCAGAGCTGGCTTGTTTGTTATCAGAAACAGACAGGGAGAGGCACGTTCAGGAGATATGCAGAAATGAGTGAAGGAGAAAGAGTGAGGGGAGTGTGCCAGCTGTTTGATAGACTGCGTTGATACACGCGGATGCTCGGCTAGCCGGGACCAGCAGACAGGCCCACAGTGAAATTCTGATGCTCATTAGATAGCGGGCACAACATATCCATAGCTGTCCCCTTCGCCTAAAGGGGAGGCTGTTATCTCTAGGTGCTGGCTGGAGGTAGAAGGATGCTAGAACCAGTGATGGAGAAAAAAAGAGGAATTGCCTCCCTGTGTGCAGGTTTCTTTGTATTCCCCCTCTACTAAAGTAGGTTTTTCTGTGTTTCTGAGCAAGAAAGAGGCAAACAGTGAGCAGTGGGGGGATTGCTGTTTAGCACACCCCTGCTGATGCTTTTGAAGGTAGCTGTCAGAGCTACGTTGGATGGGATAGGGTGAAGAGGACCTCGGGGAAAGCCTTGGTGGCAATGGAGAAATGCCTCCAGGCTCATGTCTTGATGCTAGATGAGATTCAGCCCCACAATGAAATTATCACACCATTAGCACTTTAATATCCAGACATCCTGGTATTGCTGGGTATAAACAAAAAAACTGGCCACACCCAAAAGCACTCCCTTCCCCCAACACATTTACAGTGAACCTTTCCAGCACTCTTCCTTTGAGCGGATGAATCAAACTCATTTGAAGTGAGCAGCAGAATGTAGAAGGATCCTTTCACCTTCAGTGCAGGACTCCTCAGTAATTGTATCTTCCTGTGCAAATGGGCTGTCCTGTCTGTTTTACTTGAACCGTCTGAGCATCACCACTGAGGCTTTCTGTTATTGCCCCAGTGATAAAGTATCAAATGCAGTAGATTGGCAAATAGTCGTGTTCTTTTGTTGTGCATCAGTGTGAAAAAGGTAAGACAGAGATATGACAGCCGTGGCAAATGTGCCGAATTTGTCTAACAGATGCGCTTTTATCCTACACTTACCTGCTGCTGCCGCAGAGTAATACAGTTGATGAATGAATGATTGGGGAATAATTTCGTTCTTAAACCGCTGAGCTCATAATGTAGCCCATTTCTAGGAATGCAGTTTCTGCACTTCATTGAATTCTGCTGAGCCCATTGACATGGGCTGCTGTGTAAACCGCTCACTCAAAGAACAGGAGATTGAAGACATAAGTAAAGCGTGATGTCAAGCCACCTGTCAGGGTTCACAAAGCATTTTACAGCTTTTTAAAAGCAAGGAACAGCAAATCTATTAATTTAATTAAAATCCCATGTAGAAATACTAGATATTTTTTATATTATGACATAAATACACTAGGAATAGCTTTACATGGTTGTTGTTGATTTTGTGTTTGAAAGTTGTCATATTTTTGTGTGTATAAGTCAGTTTTTTTTTTTGTGTAATTTGACCAGGGGAGTGACTGTGTGACTTTTTAACCCTTGTGGCATCGTATGGGGTACAGATGACCCAAGGTTTACATTGATTTGTTATCCCTCAAATGTGGGTGAAGATGAACAGGTTTTCAGGTCTCCCACAGTCACCAGTGAAAATCAAAAATCATTGGAAAAAAAAGTTAAGCGCGCTTTCTTGTGGACTCCGGATGACCACACTCCAAACGTCAGCATATCTAGGATAGCACAAGGGTTACAAAAAGAATAGCAACAACCGCTAGAGGGCACTTAGGTGTGTATTCTGTGGCAAGCGAAAGCGGTGATAAATTGCAAGGACAAGCAGTGTAAAGAACGACGTATTGGCCATCAAAAAGGCAGGTTTTTATATACATTTTAATCCTTGTCCTATAGGGTCCAGATGACCTGTCCCCTATATTGATGTGTGATCCCTCCCATGACAAAGGTGGACAAGATCTCATGTCTGCCATGGAGACCTTTTTAAAGATAATAAAACCTTGAAAATAAAAAGTTAAGCCTGCTGTCTTGTGAGGTCTAGATGACCACACTTGTAATGTAAACATGCCTAGGATAGCACGAGGGTTAAAAGCAGTACATAATTTATGCGGTCCTGTGTTATCCTAAGACGGGTGTATTGTGTATAAACCGCGTGTCCACAACGCACTTGTAGTACATTTCAAATCACGCCCAAAACACAATTGTAGCACATTTTAAACCACGCATCCAAAGTGCAGTTCTACCACATTTCAAACAAGGTGTCTAAAGCGCAGTCTTAGCACGTTTCAAACCAGGTGTCTAAAACGCAGTCCTAGCACGTTTCAAACCACGTGTCCAAAAAGCAGTTCTAGTACGTTTCCAACCAGGTGTCTAAAGCGCAGTCCTAGCACGTTTCAAACCACGCGTCCAAAACGCAGTTCTAGCATATTTAGAACCAGGTGTCTAAAACGCAGTTCTAGCCCGTTTCAAACCACGTGTCCAAAATGCAGTTCTAGCTCGTTTCAAACCATGCGTCCAAAATGCTCTACTAGTATGTTCTAAACCACGCATCCAAAACGCAGTCCTAGCACTTTTCAAACCACGCGTCCAAAACGCAGTTCTAGCTCGTTTCAAACTAAGCGTCCAAAATGCAGTTCTAGCTCGTTTCAAACTAAGCGTCTAAAACGCAGTCCTAGCACGTTTCAAACCACGCTCTAAAACGCAGTTCTAGCACGTTTCAAACCACGCGTCTAAAACACAGTTCTAGCACATTCAAAACCACGCGTCCAAAACACAGTCTTGCACGTTTCAAACCACGCGTCAAAAACGCAGTTCTAGCACATAGAGAACAATGCATCCAAAGTGCTGTAAGTGCTGCTGGCGTTTTTTGTTTTTTTTTTCGATGGCCAATACGCTGTTCTTTACCCCGTTTTTTTCTGCCAATTTTTGACCCCTTTCGCTTGCCATATAGTTCAGCATTAGCTACCAACAGCAATGCAGAAGAAGAAATGATGCTTAGTCTTGTGCTATGAACGCATGTGTGGAGCGTTCAAAAACTCACTAAATGTGGATTTTGGAATTCATTTCTAGTGTATGGTGTTCACACAGGTGAACTCACAATTGGAAGATGCTTGGTGCAAAATGTTGAAACGATGCAAATCTTACTCCAAGGATTTTCTTTCACAGCACTATTTTGATATCTGAAAAACTTGGCATCATATAATTCGGAAAGGGCACAGACTACAATTATTAATTTATTTTTCATGATTAAATTTTAAATGGATGGCATTTTTGTGTTTTAAAAGGACACTGCTCATATGCCACTATCAAATCTGACTCCAATTGGTAAGAGTTCAGCTGTTTGGTGTCCAAGCAGTCGAAAGTTCAACTTGTTGAATATACGTGAATGTGAAACTTTGAACTCAGAAGCCCAAAATGCGGGTTTACAGGTGTTTCATTGACTTTTCATTGAAAGCAGTCACTTGAATGCTAGTATTTAACTTGAACGTAGCATTACGCTGCGCACTCTGGATTTGTTCCAATAGAAGTAGCACTTTAATGTAACATTAAGAGTTTATTTGACTTGTTAGTACATTTTAATGCAATGTTTATCTTATTGTTGCAGTAATATATTAGATTCCTATAAAAATTGCATTATTTTGTTGAAAAGTGTTTAATCATTTCTTTAAAGAAGGAAAATATACTATATTTTGATAATTACTTTTTAGACAAATGTATTGATCTTTTCAGAAATGAGAACTTATAGGTAAGTTTGTGAAAAAGCCTTAAATCTAATGCAACTTTTCTTAATAATTAGAGTCTTATATTTTTCTTTTTTTTCAATCCACAATGAAGATAATCTTTCCCTCCATTTTCTATAACCACTTCATCCTGTTCAGGGTCAGTTGGTTTAGAAATCTGTGGCAGCTGTCATCTGTGTGGGGAGGGGGAGCTATGCTTATCAGCATTCAATCTCTGATGTTTTTATTTTAATATTTAAACCAAGAAATACAAATTTATTGTATTTTTATTTAGGATTTTTAGAATTCATTGAAGACATATTTTTAGCCTTTTTTTGTAAATTAAAGAATCTAATTGAATACAAAACCTTTTTTTGTTATTATTTGTTGCCTTTGACAAAAAGTTACTCATCCCCTCAAATCTAATGTCTAAAGTAAAAGTCATCTCCCTCGGGTCAAAATATTTTAGTTGACTCATTTCTGCAAAAGTGGTTCACAGGAGCAGTAGAGACCATGGAGGAAAAGAGCTCTCTGTCCCTTCAGGGCTGTTATCCAGCCGGATGGCGGGAAGGCTGTCATTAGCTCTGTGTACGTGTGGACATCAGACAAGCGGTCAGTGACAATGCGATCTGAACAATGTGGAGGAACTGCTGGCAAAAGCAGTCCTGGAGGTGCCCTTGTCCCAGATTTACATTTTCTTCCAGAAGACAGTTGGAGAGAAGCCTCCTTGGAGTTAAAGTGCAGCATTTTTAGAGTTGATACCAGTTTGAATGGTTTTCCTTAATTTTATGCCAGGTCAATAAACAGTGACTTTTTTTCTTCTTTTTGCAGTAATTATAATAGGACAAAATCAGTTCACACTGCAACGTTGGTTTGCAGAAAGATTAACAGACCTCCTTTATACATCAGTAGTTTAATCACTATGATGTTGAGATGAAGTAAAGTCATGTTCGTCTGAACACAGTTTGTGTTTTCTTCTTAATATCTTTTAGATATCCGTTTTAAGTCAATGTAAAACATAAACATACAGTAAAACCTTATTTCCTACACTGGGTTAAGCAGTTTTTCTTAAAATGTTGTGATAAACTGTTGACTACCAGTTAACTGTATATATTCACTGCATCTTGTAACACTGTCAGTAAAGTGCACCAATACTATGACAAAATGCTGGTAATTTTAACTGTAAGTACCGGTAGTTCACTTAAACTATTCATTATTTAGTAAAGCTTTATGTCACTGTCATTTTTACAACATGATAAACATTACCGGGCATGGCTTTTAAAATATTATATTTAAAATTGATTAATATAAAGAATTGAATAACTTGCTGTATTAGTTTAGTTGACTAACATTTGACTAGGGGCTGCTTGAACGTTTGACTTATGACTATGAAGCTTCGTGCAACAGGCATTCAAGCACCCACCCACTTCTAATTTTTTTTTTTTTATAATTTTATTTTCGAACAAGAAAAACGATAAAACAAAGAAAAATGAAAAGAGCAAAAGCAAACAAACAAGAAATATAAGAAACAAAGCAATTGAAGTCCAGGTAAAATCAACACACGTGTTCAAATAAGGTTTTCACGCGTAGCCACGGCCATTGTTTAAGGCTTTTATGAGCCCCAAGGAGAAAACGTTCCGCCATTGATTGTGCGTTGCAAATTAAGCCAGGTCAAACTTTAACCAATCACATTTGGTAGTGGCATATTGATGGAGTCCCAAAAGATGTCAGCGCTGATTTTGAAACGTTCACCACACAGACAGAGATTTACTGTGTAAACACGGATCTGCCGCGGAATTATGGAGCGGTGTGAAAACTATTTACGAGTCCCAGAGGTGAAGTAGTTAGCCCGCCTAAAAGTCCAGAACTAAGTTGACAAGTTTAGCATTACATTAGCTGCATTAGGAACACAATTACTGTATTTTCCGCACTATAAGGTCCGCCTAAAAGGTTTCAATTTTCTCAAAAGCAGACAGTGCGCCTTATAATTCAGTGCACCTTATATATGGATCAATACTGAGCTGCAACAAGTCTCGCAACTACGGGAAGCAGCAGTTGACTCCATTTTAACCCGTAGAAGTAGCGTGTGGTGCATGCTGGAACATATGACGCAACCCCAGCCATTATTGTAGCTTATATTGCTATTCTATGCACCTTATAATCCGGTGCGCCTTATAGTGCAGAAAATACAGTAAATTTAACTTAAAGCCACAAAAACTGTAAAAAAAAAAGAGCATAGTAACCACAAGATTAAAGAGGTAGCACAAATTTATAGGTGGTCCGCCAAAACTAAAAATATAACGTCATTTCTGAGTGGTCATGCGCAATGGGCGTAGGTAGGAAAATTTCCAGAGTAGGAAGGATTTATAGAACACTGTCTCTAGGATGACGTCATGAAAAGGATGACACCCAAAAGGAGCAAAATTCGGAGCTTAAGAGATCGAGGCATTTTACTTCTGACTAGGAAAAAACTAATGAAAATAACACTGTCATAAATAATTTATTCTTTAGCATGCCAAAGCTAATATATTATCATATATATGGATATAGTTTACTCTGAAAGGCTTAAGAAATGCATAATATTGGCACTTTATAATTCCAGTTTGTGCCCAGCTGGAATTACAGGACACCAGGCTTCATATATCGGAATAGAGCTGTGATCTGGTGATGAAATCTTAGTTTATTTTATATCTCTACTTAATTTGCTTCCATTCATGATTTTCTTAGTTTAAACTGTTTTAATTGGTCATACGGTCAAAAATCTTCTTAACAGTGACTGTGCTGCAGTTTCCTCGTATCTGGTTTCTAAAGTACCTACCTGTCATTAAAGCATGGGGGAAATACTTGAAAACTTTTGATGGTGTTGCACCACTGTAATTACAGTTAGAAGTATGTGAGAAAAAGCCTGTGGTAAAGCCGGGTGATTTGAGACTCAAGCTGTGCTGCAGGGTTCCTTTTCTAAATGCTGAAAGTGTGCCGGGTGCCGCCGCACTCGACAGCAGTGCAGTATGTGTGTGGCTGTGGAGGAGGGATTACAGCTGCATGTATCTATCGGTCAAACAATGTAAGACCATTAGAGAGTCTAAGATTAGAGGTGAAGCTCGGTGATGGAGATTTTGTTGTTTTAAAAGCACAATATACACCCTTGAGGAAAAGATTATGATTCATCCCAAAAGCTGTCTTTGCTGGGAATGCCACTGAGCTTGGGGCTTTTCTAAAATCTGGTCAGCTGATCAATTTGAACAGTCCTCTTGACCAACTGGTCCCGTTAAGCTTGAGAAAAGTCAAAAGATTTCAAATCTGTGCTCTTGGCACACAAAAATGTGATTTTTCAACAGTTTTTTTAATGTGTCACATTTTTCTGCATGTCAGGACTGAGTGGTTGTCCCATCCAGGTGCCTGCCAACAGACAATACCGTAAAAGCCCCCTTTGTCTTTCCCCTGGGCCACACTGATCTGGCAGGAGGGAAGGCTGCCCGGCTTCTGGCAGCTCCCATTTATCTGATGTTCTTTTATGTATAGCTTTAAGGATGTGGAGATGACAGTGCCATTAGTTGTCTTAATCTTCAGCGTTGGATAATGCACTTGCCAACTCCAGATGAACTGCTTTCCTCTGCGCACTAAACAAGTTAGACGAGGCATTTACTGTCCAGCTCCCCAGAGAGACATCGCTTGTTGCCCCTTGGACTTAAAGTGCGCAGGTTGTGTTGAAAGTCGTTTATTTACTGTATAGGTCAAAGACTCATAAAAATGTGAGGCAGTCCAGAGGTAGTGCGTTCTTTGTCCTCACCATCCTCCCTATTTTTTTCCTGCTTGAGCACCCCCCTCCCACCTGCTTAGCTTCTATAGTATTGACTGAGATGTCATGTTGCTCTTTGATGCACATCTTGCTCATGGCTAAATAGAGATATGAGCATAACAAATTGGCCTTGACATTACAGACTCCTACTGTGGTATTTTTCTGATGAAAATATAGAACATCTAAAAAACATCCAAATTAAAAAGCTGACAAAATGATACTTGCTACTTAGCTGGGAATTTTTTTCAAAGACTTTCTCGGATGAAAATGGGGTTTTTGGTAGGGGTGTAGAAAAAAATATTCATTTAGTGGAATATCGCGACACTGCGTTTGGCGATATAAAATGCTGCCAAAACGATATTTAATTAATTATGTATGTAGAAAGATGTAGTTCAGTGTCTCACTTTTGTTTTCCACTTGAACCTCCAAGTGCTAGTTGGCAGCACAGCACACTGAGCATCTCTGCTGCATACTAAACAAAACAAGATCTTGCGAGAACCATCTTGTGATGGATGCAAACCTATTGTGAATTCTGAGCCTTGCAGATGTTACTACATAGCAAAACGAGACATGTACAACTCAGTTTAAGTAAGGATAAATACTGAACCAAAGATCTTTAATAATGTCTTGAAATATATTTTGATATGTATCGCATAATGACGTGTATCGTGATATGTATAGTATCGCCAGACTCTTGCCAATACACAGTTTTTGGTGTTTTATGTTCTTGCACCATTTTTCTGATGAGAGAGGACAAATATATATATAGCTTGAAACAACATTTCTATATTTCTTCATTCAAATTGTGAATCAGGAGGTGAGGGAAAAATTGCATTTGAAAAAGATTTTTTTTGCCACATAGAAAACACGCTGGGCGGGCCACAAGCATATGACTAGATCCATGTAAATCTTTGTTTTTCTTATCTGAGCCGGCATCTGTATGGCTGGATAGTTACAATGTTGCTCACGCATTTTTTTTCTAAGAAAATGTCTGAGGGACTGTAAGCCAGCAAGAAAGTGTGTAAACAGAGAGCTCTCAGCTATAGGTAGGGCGGAGGGTTGCTCCGCATCTATGGTCCTGCCCACAACTTAGAGGCAAAATTCTAATGAACTATTGCTGCTCTGCAGAAAGTATGTCCTAGAAAATGAGACAGCTTTAAAAAAAAAATGGCTAAAATTGCATAATCAAAATTAAAAACCATTGAGAACACTTTTAGACTACAGTCACATATCCCAAAACGGCAACATGTGGTGACATAAATGCAAGTTTTTCAGGGAAAGTTGTTGGCAGTTCAGCAGCATTTGTAATTGGAAGGTGGCGCTCACCTTTGTACACGCTGTGCGGAGGTTTATAGAAAAGGTTACGTTTGTAAAAGTGACGTCGGTCACTGGCTGCCTGGGCACATTTCGAGGTTGCGCGGTGGTGGTCCAGTGACAGTGTGAATGATTCCATTACAAAACCGGGCGACAGGTTGACAACTACAGCTGGATCACCACACATCAGCAAGTTTGATTTGACCATGTGTAAATGTCTTCAGACAGCGGACATCCACGTCCCCCGGTAGCCCATGGGTATTTAAAAAGCACGCCGCCCACATTCATCCCAACAATTTAAAAACAATCGGCAGCAAATATCAAAGATTCTCCTGATGCCTCCCCATCGCGCGGTGATAAAATAGATAACACGTCAATTCAATGATTAAAACATTGCATAACGAGGGAAAGCTTGTGTTCCACCCACTCGACCAGCTGTTTCCCTTCAGAAAGTATCACTGAGATGTTGTCATTTGTAAAGCAAAGTGTGTGACTTGACAATAAGTGCGTACATCACTAATGCTTGCACAAAAATTATACATACCAGCATTGCAAATTGTTTTTTGCACATTTTTCTGCCCAACAGTTACTTCAGGATCCATCTATCTCTCTCTCTATATATATGTCTGACGTGGTTTCTCACACTGCGTTGGGTTAATTGGTCGCTCCCATCAGCTGGAAGTTCTGTTAATACACTGAGGAAAAGCTGTCGTGCAGGTTTCCTGGAGCGCTTGAGTGTGCCAAGGCATCTCGCATGCATCCCATAACTAGGATTGAGCTCTTTGATGTGATTGCTTCTGAGAAACGTCATAATTTATTGATGCTTCCATTAAAGGAGACGTTTGTTGAAGGGAAGGAAAGGGGTGCAGTAGTGGAGCAGAGGCTTGAGAACTAAGCTGCCATGTGTTCACTCCAACATCGTTATCATTTCAGTTTTTTCTTCCAAAATCCAGAGATTCTTCTAGGAAAAAAAATGTGGTTCTTTGTTGTTTGCCTGAAATTATATGCACACACCTGACTGTATCACAAATCCAAAACTACAATTACATTCTTGTAGGAAGTTTACATTGTCAGCACAGTAATCTCTTTGGATTTGGACAGTTGGTTTTCAACATGTTGGAGGCAGCGCAAAGATGCTGTGAGAATGTCTGAGCAAGTCCGGCAAAGGCCACAGCCAGTGGCAGTTGACTCAATCGGGGCATCTGAAAAAGACCAGCAAGGTCAAGTAGTCTGAGAAAAGGTCGAGTCTGAGCCTGTGACGGTGTGAGGACGAGTGATGGGAAAATCTGATTGCGGAAACGGACTCGGGTCAAAAGTAGAAAAATATGTGTTTAGGTGCTTGCTAGTTTACTAGCATAAGGCTTTATGATGAAAAAATACATTTCTTTTAGGAAAATAATAATGAACTTTATCCCACAGTAAACTGAAAATTATGAAAGGGAATAAAAAAGTAACAACGTGCATTTATATAAACAATTCTTGTATAAACTAGAACAAATTCTATAAACAAAATGAATATTACTAAATGATGATGTAGTGTACTGCTTAATCAACATAATTCAATAGATTACATTTTTATAGCTTTTCATTTAGTATTTTAAGTAAAAAAAGAGATTTTATTTAAAGGAGTGTAGAAAAAAAAATAATATACCAGAATAAAGAAGTAAAAGTATGTGGAGAAAAATGGACATGTTATGAGAATAAACTTGTAGTAAACTGCACTAGAAATCCACTTCTTATGGGTCAATAGTTTTTTTCTGAAGAGGTCTCTGTTGCTGGAAATTCTTTTCAATGTCCTTATATTTCCAATACTACAATGTTGACTTTTTCACAGACTTAGTATTTCCTTATTTGTGAAGCTAATGTTGAAGTAACTGCTTATAATGAGCTCTACATCTCTCTCACTTGTACATGTAAGTACATCCTTTTGCATTATATACTGTATTTATGTCTTTTTCATTCATCGTTTTGGCCTCTTTGTCCCTTTCGTGGTGCCGGAGCCTAACCCGGCTACTGACGGGGAAAGGCAGGATTCACCGTGGACAGGTCGCCAGTCTGTCGCAGGTCTTAAATCTCATAACTTATTAATATGTAACTTTTAGAATTATAACTTTATTTTTGTAAAACAATTTTTTCCTCATTCTCTTTTATAATTCTTTGAGTTTCTTTTTAAAATCGTGACTTTTCTTCTATACAATTTTGAGCGAGTTTTAAATGTTGACTTTTTTCTCACATTTAAAACTTTATTCTCGTCATATTTTTAAGTTTTTTTTCATAGTTTTAACCTCATAAAACATAGACTTTTTAACTTGTAATTCTGACTTTTTTTTTCGTAAAATTTGGACTTTTTTAATAATTTTATAGTTAATTCATTTAAAGTGTTGACTTTTATCTCATAATGTAAATTTTGTAATTTTTTTCTTATAATATAGCAAGTTTATTCACATAAAACTCAAAGTTTTTTACTTGGAATGCTATGAATTTTTCTAAAGAATTTTACAAGTTTATTCTCTTAAAATGTTGACTTTTCTAAAATTTTACGAGTTTATTTTCGTAAAAAAAACTTTTCCTCATAATTCAATGAGCTTTTTCTAGTAAAACTTTTACTTTTTAAAAATCATTTTTACTCATTTAATGAGTTTTTCTTGTAAAATTGTTAATTTTTTCCGAATTCTATTTTTTTTTTTGCCAAAGTTGTTACTTTTTTCTGAAATTTTGAAGTTTAATTTCTTAAAATGTTGACTTTTTAAAATTATTTTACAATGTTATTCTCCTAAATTTGTTGTCATATTTTTTTTGATAGTTTTTCATGTAACACTTATTTTGTTTGCTTTAGTGCTGTTTAACCCTAAACATTGTGAAAGCTTTTTCATAAAAAACAAAATTGTTTTATGAATGGAAATTAAAAATAGATTAAATATAAATATAAATATAAAATATATATAAATATAAAAACATAGCATTTTAATCCAATCATTTTTAATTGTTCTACAATAAATTCAAATTTGTGCATCACTTGGACCTATTACAGCACATGTATGCTAATACCTTACAAGCTTTAAAAACATAGTTTATATAACATTATAAATGTTAAAACTCTTGAACTGTGACTGCTTTAAAAAGTTTAACCAAACATCTGCTCATGGTTTTTTGATAAACCTTATAATAATAATATTTAATATTATTTACTTAAAAATGTACGTTTTTGTATGTTTTCCTTTTGAAGGTATGTTGTGACAAGGTTTTTGGCAAACTG
>NC_050517.1:13457758-13494499 GCF_002922805.2 Oryzias melastigma
TTCTTTTATTTATTTTTAGGTGGCAAAATTACACCAAAAGAGAAAAGAACTGTGTAACTCTGCCAAGCATAGTGCAGGGAAAGTGATTTAGGGCTGGAAGATATTTCGGAGAAGTGCTAAAAAAATAAAAAACATGGTAAAAGCTAGTTCATGTCATCACATCCTATAAAATTCACTTCCTGGACATGCACCGGTTCTTTTGCTATTGATTTTCTAAAAAAATGTTTCTAATATATGTCAAATATACGTTCAATAACATGTTTCGTGCCTCAAATCTACGTCTTTTCTATAGTGTCTGTTTTGTCAATTCATTTTTTTTCATTTGCAGATTTTGCAAGATTATCAAATTGTTGAACTTTGATTTAAAAATATAACAAGTTTTTGGTCTTTTTGCTGTAATTTATGCCAAATTGATTCCTTGGTTTTGCAAGATACATGAACACTAAAAGTAAACAAATGAAAATATTACTTTCTAATTTAATCATCTGTATGTGTGTATACATCAAGACAGCAGAGATTAAGAGAAAATGTTTATAATTGTTAACATCATACGTTTTCTTCATTCTGCCATCCCAGGATCCTCCAGAGAAGTGAGAGCTTCTGCTGAGGTTTCAGCACAAATGGTCAAGAAGCTTAAAGGCAAGAATGAGTTCACGGTTCTGGCCACCGTCAAACAAGATCGTCTCAATTCTGGAGTCATTCTCTCCGTACATCAGTCGGATCACAGGTACACAAGTCACCATAATACTTTAAAGCTCTAAAAGACAGTTTGGTACAATGAATATCAATATTACAGTAAGGTATAGTGTGTGTTACTTGGTGTCAAAACTACTCTCTTTACACCAAACACAATTCATATAGAAAAGTCCAAAAAATGTGTTAATAAACTAGACACTCCAGTCGTGTGTCGGAGGGCCTACTGTATACAGTTTTTAGCCTCATCTCTACATGGAAGCATTGACTGTATATCAGTATATCTCATTTACAGTGTATAAAAGACAAAGATGAAGTTGAGAGATCACATTTATTTATTAAAGAGTTCTACAAAACATTGGTAAACACATCTCTATGTCTGGGTTCATGAGGTCATTCACAGACTCTCCTTGTATGGTGAGCTTTACCATGTGAATGATGGCCGCGGTACTCCCACCTTTCAGTGACCCAGTTTAATGACCTACTGTTCCGCATTAGTCTGAAGAAGAAAAACAAAATACAAATTGAATTGTCTGACCTTTTTATTTTTGTCTCAATGGAAGTAAGAAAAATATCTTGAAGTTCAGGAAGAGAACAGCTAGATTCTCTGCCATGTTGGTTTTGAACTGCTGATTGCGTCACGGGTCAAAGCTGACTTCCTGATAGGATGATGTGACGCCAATTCTTTGCCTAAGTTCAGATATTTGGCTCTGTTGCCAAACCAAGTAAATGGTGAGTTTTTCCCCATAGACTTAAGAGTCTAACACGGGGTTCACAAAGGACGTGGAAGTGTGCGGGCGAAGTGTGCGCGGTATCCACTTAACCTCCATTTCACACCAAACACATTTTTCCACTGCTGTCGGCAGGTGGTTATTTAGAGCTTTTTTTTGCCATCATCAGACACCCAAAACTTAAGAAGCATTCATCATGAGAATGTAGCTTCTGGAAAAATGTTTCCTAAAACTCACAATTTACTCACCTTACTGTGTAAATATCAAGTGTGCTAAAAGTTTTTAATCATCGTTTAAAAGCATTGGTAACAAATTGTATTTGCACCAACATTAACAGTGTCATTGTGCTTTTTTACACAGAACTCTAACATTATAGAATCAGCTGAGTGATAGAATTGGTTATAGAAAACTTTCACATGAAATACTTATAAGTCTGTTGCTGTTTTTCTAGTTGATGCAGAGGCTTAAACAAAAATCAGCAAAAATCGACGCTATAGTGAGCTGGAATAAAGAGACAATAAACATGCAGTCTTAATAAAGATCTGAACTGGGTTAAGACATACTTTTTAGATTGTTTTAGTGTTCCTTGTAGGTTAAGGATTATCATACTCACATGTGACCCGAGCTCGAGTCAATGAATCAAGCTTCATCTGTTTGACCGAGGGTTTTAAATCTGATTCTAAAACCTTTGATGTATTGATAAAACGTCATTACCAGCTCAACAAATGCTGCACAGTTAGATTATTCTTGCACATGCGCACTATACTCAAATCATTACCCCCTTCCCCATATGAATAACACACTATACTTTATTCTGATGTGCTGCATCAGAGTAAATGCGGAGCATTGCATTATAGTTACACAAGTTTAAGCAATGCCACAGTATTATATCTATGTAGGTTAGTGTTCTATTAAGGCTGCATTTATCAGAATCTTTTGAACTAGGGACCCTTTAATCACCAGATTACTGTACATTCTAAGACAACATCTTTCCTTTAAAAGTGCTGACTGACTGTTGAAAGGTGATTTATCTTAGATTAAATTGCACAAAGTGTATATTCTTTAATCTTCTACATGTAGGGTAGACGTTAGGACTGGGAATCACTGAGTACCTCACGATACGATGATATCTATGATATCGCGATACTGCAAAAATTGGTAAAAATCAGCTGTAATACGTCACAATATATCGAAGAACACATATATTTATGAAAATATATCCCCGTTTATTTTTTTAGCTTGAACTCAATCATAATAAACAACTCATGTCTTATTATGTGCAACAAATAATACACACTTTTGTGCAACATTGCTGAAATCAGTTTGACAACATTGACACCAACTGAATTGGAATTATCTGTAAAATTCAGTGCTAAAAATAGTAAATATGAACAGCAATACCACTATTTTGTGCAAAATTGTTGTAAACAACAGAACAAAATGAAATAACTCAAGTAGCTGCCAGACACATTGGTGCTGACGACAGCCAGTCTTGCTGATCAAACTCATTCTGAAGAAACATCTCACCAAAGGATGAGGAATATAACGTTTTACAGCCTCTTCAAACAAAAAATATAACATTGATACTTGGTGAGAACCCATCGAGAATCAATCGTATTACTAAATATCGCGATATATTGATATTTTGGCACACCCCTAGTGATTATTAATCATAGAATTGGTAAAAGAACAAGAGCAAAAACAATATGTTGTGTGATTCAAATCAAATCAGCATAATTTTCCCTAATTTAACTCTAATTTGTCTAAATTGTGTGAGTTTTTGTTCAGTCATGTTGTCAACTGAATGTTTGTATTTGCTAAACATTTAGACGTTTAACAGAATAAACGGGGCCAATCGTTCCAGGAGGCTGCATATTATTCAGAGTCCATCAAAGCGTGGAGTCTGTAATTGTGAGCTGAAAACTGATTAAACACTGTCTGCAGTTGGTATGCTAATGCTTTCATTAGTTTGTGGTAGCTGAACCGTTGGGCGATCAGAACAGCAATCTTACTTTCTCATAATGCATTGATTGAACAGTTTGTACATTAAAGTCAGTCCTGAGCAGAGAGCTCACAGGGATGTTAATGACTTTCCCCGCTGGTGATTAGCTTTCTCAGTCATTCATATTCTACAAAGCAGCGCCGCACAGTTTTATTTGGAAACGTGACAAGGACTAATTCGGCGTCAGAAGTGTAAGCGAGTGCAGTTATAGAGCGGGGATTAATGTACATTCACGACAAGGGGAGAGTAAATCTTTTAGATGTGGTTTGCAGATATATCAATTCTATGGCTTCACTTGCATGTGCGCCCATTTTTTTTTTTTCCTTTTGAATAATGTTTCCAGCAAATAGCTCCACTTTAAATAAGTCTGACATTAAAAGCAGAGGTGATGAGTGTGTACTGGCAGCTGTTTCCATTAGCATCCCTGTGCTGGGTGAATCTCTGCAGCGCGGTGGAGAGGATTCTCCCAGAATACTAATACTCCAGTGTAAGAAGTTGAACCTCCACGCTGGCGTTTCTTTCATGCTGCTGATGTTGCATTTACCGGTCAGATTCTGAAGCACCATTGTGCTTGACTACTGATGTGGTTTCTTCTTTAATAGTGTTGCAAATAGTTATTTATTTTCAACGCTATAAGTGCAGTGCAGTCAGGGAAGAGCGCACTTTTTAGTCCAATCAGTAAAGTGAGGTTTGCATCTTGATATTGTGAATGTATTGAGCTACTTTCCCACCGCCTTTAGTAATAGGCCTTCAAGTCGTCTCTTCCAATGAAAAGTTAATGTAAATCAGGGGTCCCCAAACTACGGCCAATAGGCTGAATCCAGCATTTGGCTATCACAGACAACTCTACCCTTCAAATGTCCCTACAATTGGAGGGGTAGGGGAAAAATTTGGATTTGGCCTTATAATTCACAGGGGTACCAACCTTTTGAATAGTGATCATAAAGGAGAAATTAATACTTTCTATTTGTGCCCAGACAGAATTGTATAACACCAAGTCTTGTATCAGAATAGAGCTGTGAAGGAAAAAGCCTGGAGTAAGAGATTTTCACTGCTTCAACATTTTGCACCAACTGTTAGTGGAAGACATTCAGTAGTAAACAGTAGCAAAAGAACAATAAGAATTAGCCCTCCCTTCTTGTCTAGTGTGAATACTATGGGCGGCTAAATGCGCGTTCAAGAACTTGCTAAACGCAGGTTCTTACATGCCTTGTGTTTCCGTAGCTTAAGGCTAACAACAAAAGGTCATTAGAAAGATTACTGTATCGATAAATATTTTTCTTTAGGAAAAGCAGGAGCAGGATTCCACTTTTAAAACTTTCCTTTTCACACGTATCTACCAAGTTTTTACAACTGTTGTCGGACTCTACAATCAAAATGCGTGGCCATTGATTGTGCAATGGCAGCTAAACCAGGTCAAACTTGGACCAAACAAAGGCCAAATCCGAATTCTTCTTCTATCCCTACGGCTTCTCCCTACCTCTATATTTAGCCCTCCAAACGGAGAGATATGGAAAAATAGTGTCTTCAAATTCGGACGTTACTATTAATGACGTCAGTAATAGTCGCCGGTCAGCTACGTTAGCACAGAGCTGCTAACGCTCAAAGATACATAACTTTATTTTTTTTTTAAAAAAGGTCATGCTAAAAAAAAAAACATTTAAATGTAAACTCCTATGCTTCAGAGTGCACCCAGCTGAAAAAAAAAGCACAGTGTGACGTGAAACCCCCTCGCAGCGGAGGGCTCTGCTTCCCCCCACTGCAAGGACAATTGAAGGGGAGAAGTCGTAGGGGATAAATTCGGATTCGGCCAAAGATTTAGAAACTCACCAAACTCTGTGTGCAGCTGGTTTATCTGGTTAACCTGAGAAGCCTAATATTGTCTGCATTTGTTTTATCAAATAAAGATAAACCAAGGCCAGTCTCTTGAAATGATGGTAATCCATATCTGCTAATGCAAGGACAGTAGCAGTGAACTGTTTTTGTTTCGTACCCGATTCACGAGATTTGCACTGCATCAACATTTCCCACTATTTAGCTACAGGTAGTGGAAATTTGCTAGTAAAAATTAAAAAAATAAAATAAAAGAAGAAATAGACCCTTCCTGCTTGCCCATTGTGAACACAATCGGGTAAACACGAGTCAGATGCCTCTCTGTAGTTGAATCCCTGAAAATGCTGTACTCGTCCTGTCGCTTAAGACAATTTAGCTAAATCTTTTCTTTTTTTGCTAAAGCAGATTTCTTTTTTTTTAGGTTCTTGGAGCTAGAGAGCAGCGGACAGCGCAGTGAGGTGCGCCTTCACTACCGCACCAAAAACCAGCAGGATCACACTGAGGTGTTTCCCTACAGCCTTGCTGATGACCAGTGGCACAAGGTCTCTGTGGCCGTTAGCGCCTCTCATGTCATCCTACACGTCGACTGCAACAGGTAGGATGTTTTGAGTTCCGTATGCAGACATGGAAAGCCAAAAGAACCTTTTTCTAATTCAAAATGTTTCGAAATGCCGATAGAACAAGGGTCCTAAAGACTATTTGACTACATTACAAAACAGAGACATTTTAATCATTTTACAATGATTAAATTGGATCTCAACTTACTTTAATGTCCTTTACAATGCCCTTTACTTGATTTTCTGTCTTTTAGCGCTCAGCATTAAATCACAGTTAAAAGGTCTTCTAATTTTTTTTTTGTATTTTGCCTCCAAGGAGCCAAATCTTATTAAAATGTTAAAGTGGTCTTCAGCGATAGGTCTTCTGGTTCTCTCAAGGTCTTTCAAAGTTTTGTCTAGACTTGAACTTTAGCTACTTTTTACAGCTCCTCTTCTTAAGATGGCTATGTGTTTGAAGAATTTTATTAAAACTTGCATATAAATATGTTTAAGTTAAGAAGGGACCTTTTGGCTTCATTTTCACTAGTTTTTGCATATTGTGATTGTTGGATATTTGGTTAAAGCAGCTTCACAGAATACTTGGCTTAGATTTGTGTGATTAAAAAGAAATAAAAGATTAAAACTGTTTAGTGCAATATCAAAGCTTTAGAGGAGGAGAAAGAACTGTGAACATTTAAAAGATCTGCTTTATAAGAGTTTGTATTGTGCCAAATGAAAATCCCTGCCAAGTTCTAGTCCCTGTTTTTGGCACAAAGAGCGACTAAAATTAAAACCAAATCAAAATTAGCTGTAGTTCCACTGCAGTGCCATTTATAGTGTGGTTTCTCATAGTTGACATTGGTGATAAATATGGGTTCAATTGCAAATATAAAGCATGTATTTTGGTAAACTCATATTGAAAATGTAGTTTAGAGGACTAAAATGGGATGTAGAGGTCAGTTCTGTTGTGTGTTGATAACAAAGTTTAAATAAAAAGCAATACTATGCAAATTATTAGACTGTTATTAATACAACTTGTTACCCCTACCACAATTATGCTTGCTTGTGGTCCATGTGTGGGTTTTCTCCGCGCACTCTGGCTTCCTAAAACCTGCTTCATGTGTTGGTTTTTGTCTCTTAACCGTCCCTTAGGAGTGACTGTGTGTGAGAGTGTATGCTCCTGCAGCGTACTACTCAGGGCTGGAACGAGTATCTGATGACTCGAATATTTGCGATCTGGTTCCAAAAATACAAATATTGGCGACGTCCAAGATCGTTTATTCGCCATCTTTATAAATCTAATGAGTGTTGAAAAAATGTTCAGGAAATTTCATAATCTAAAATGCAGGATAATGTTAGGTGTATTACTAAACAAACCAAATGAAATTCTGTAACCTCGAGTAAATAATTCTCAGAAGTAAAGTGTCAGTGTTTTCTTGTGAAAAAAGCTAAAAAATCAGAAGTTCAACTTGGCAAAGCAGGTACAAGATAAGTGGATGGAGAACTTTTTTCTTGTACTGTAGAGGTACGCATGACATTTTTGCCGAACAAAATGTATACACTTTCAGTCCTTACCATATTATCCTTTTCGGTTTGCTTACTTCATACCTGCACTTCATGCACTTTATACCCAGAAAATGAAAAGATGAAATAAAAAAATGGCTTATTATCTCAAAAATTACATTTGAGCACTGCACCATCCACCAGGAAGACTTGTCAGTTTGTTCACAGAATGCAGTAGCATCTGCTTCAGGGGGAGAAAGACTTTGGAGAAATCCCATCCTTTTTCTGTAAAGCTCAGTCAGACTCAAACTGCAAGTCAAACCTACATCAGCAATCCATTATATTGGGTCAGCTCAAATCAGATAACTTGACTAGCTTTTCAACCGGGGTTTTTGTATGTGCTTTAGGCTGCCTGGGCCGTCCAGCAGACAGTGAAAAAAAGCAGTTTAAAACAGAAGTTTTCCACAAAGTTGCTTAAAAAATACAAATTCTCAACTGATATAAATTTATTTCTCATTAAAGGCCCGTTTTGATGTTTTATCCTACTAAAATGCTTAATGAAGGTTAACAACACCTAAGATAAGTCTATATTATACGTACACCTGGTGTTCAGCTTGACTTGGGTGTGACTGTTCTTTCGTGATGATGCTTCTTGGCACAATAGAGAAAGCAGACGGCATCACCATGTGCTCTGCAGAAAGCATGCGGCTTTCTGTACCCTCCCAAGAGGAACAAAGTTAACCGGAGGATTTAGAAGGGCAGGACCTGCCCTGTGAAGGGGGAGCTCATTCTAAATCTAGATTATTTTGATCAGTTTTGACAGCACTTTGTAACTTCCTGCTTGTGTTTTTCAGGATCTACGAGCGTGTGGTTGAAGCTCCCTCCATGGACATACCCGAGGACACTTCCTTCTGGCTCGGGCAGAGAAATGCCGCTCATGGCTTCTTCAAGGTTAAAGCCGCTCAGCAAACATTTGTGTCTCTGAAGTTAGAAGAAAAGCATGCAGGAATATCTTCCCTCCTTTCACTTTCATTTGATTTGTTCTATTTTCTCCCTCTTTGTCTTTTTTTTTAGGTTTAATTGCTTGCATTTTTCAAGGCTTACTGTCTTATTTAAGTGTTTCTCTGCTCTCTGTATGAATTGACATTTTTTTTCCTGCCATTGTTTGTTTCTTTCCTCAGTCTGCAGCTAAGCCCAGTGCAATTATCTCAGCTACCCCCACATCACTGATTTGGGAGAAATCATTAAACTGACTCTGGACTGCTCATTAAGCCCAGTCTTCACGATTGTTTATGAGACAGGGACATATAGTATATTGCATTTTTTTAATCTGGACTACCCATCAAAATTTCTCACCTGGGGAGACATTTTGAGGCCAATATGTCAGTGTGTGTGTTTGATGCTGCGGTTACGTTTGTGTTTGTGTGCTACAACTTTGGTGCATCTTTAATTGGTGGATGAAAGACTGTCTCAAAATAATCCAGAACTCCAACAATATTAGGCAGAACTACCATTTTAACCACATAAATTATTTATGTTTTGGTGACTAAATTCTCCATCTAATGCTTATATGTATCATTATTTTAAAAGTCACAATTAATAGGTTTTGGATTCCAGCTTTTATTTTGAAATAAGCATTTGTTAATCTCTTGGGGCAACAAAAACCAAAATTGAGGTATATAAATATAAATGCATTTTATTGTTTGTTGCATCCAGTTTAACATTTATTTCAAAGTTCATCAAGTTTTTTTTTACATTCATTTTACTTTTTATTTGTATTTCACATTTAAACAGATGATAGAAAGATACAGGTTTGACAAAGTGTACAAAACTGATAACATGCCCCCACACACCCTCCCCTTACTGTACCACTCATTCAACTGCAAATATTCTGTCAAAAATACATTTTCAAAACAAAATAAACCTCTCAATTGCAAATGTCCAAAATAGAGGGTCAATCGTTAAATATTCTAACAGCAGTAACATCTAAATTCTTCATAAAACTTAAGACAACATCAAACACTATTTTGAAGAAAATAAAATAAATGAATTATATTCTATTTTTTTTCCTCGTGTTTTATGTTGGTGACACAGGAATTTGACAAAAATGTGAAAAATCTATAGGTTCACTTTTTTGTCATTATAAGGGAAACATTCTTCACTTAATTTTAATTAGAATGTTTTATTTTATTTAGCCCCACTTCCTGTAAGTAAATGCTCTAAATTTTCAGAAGATTATCACAGAAACTAAACACTCAGTAGAGGTGGGAGTCTCAAGGCACCTCACGATTCAATTGTGAAACAGTTATCAACGCTTTCCAGATTTGCATTTTTTTTAGAAATGTTTCTCTTTACTAAGTGCATTTTAGGTAAAGACAAGATCAGTAAACTTGTTTTACTTTTATTGAGAACATAAAAATTCTGTAATATTCGTTTGAGAATCAAAATTTTTTCACAGCATCAAAAGGGAAAATGTTTCCCTGAACTCAACAACCTTAAATAAGATAATGTTGCATTTAGTCAAAATACCAGCTTTAATGAAACGCTCTATAACTCCCATCAAACTAGCAGCACATTGTGATTTCACAAATTTATTGTGTTCCCTACATATTTAATTTTGGTGTGACACAATTTACACACCACGGGACTTTTATCCAATTCACCTTCAACTCTGAAAGCTAAAATGCGTCCAAATGGTCACTTTGAGCAAAGTCGGGTTCGGTCAGAAAATGAGATCTGAAAAAAAAAAAAAAAAGAAAATGAGATCTGGAAGGTCAGCCATGTGTGTGCTCTTCAGAAACGTCAGTGAAAAACACTTTTACTTTTAATCATATACATTTTTCATTAATCGATTATTTAAAATTCGTGAAACAATTCAGAATCGTTAATGGATCATAATTGATATCTGACACCCCCCGATCTAACTCTCGTGTCAAATTCTAAGATATCTGTTCTTGCACTTGTATTCTGCCATCTTTACTCTCCAAGTGCAGATAACACCAATAATTCACTCAACATGAACACATTAAAGATCACAACCGCATGAACAAAACCCAACAAACACAAAAAAATGCATTTTTGGAAGCAAAGCAAAATTCCAGATACCAAAACACAATTTCAATAAAACTATATTAATTAAAAGGAAGTGTTTTGGAAAGTAAAAGTAATTTCAAGAAATCAAACTGAAATGTTAAAAAGCAAAACACAATAAGAACCTGGAAAGGGTTGGTACTACGGGACATTGATGAGGTTTGAGTTTTTAAATACGTCTTCACTGTTAGAATACTAATAAAAAGTTACTTGTGATTAGAATGGCGTATATCCAATGTCACTTCATGCCAAATACGTTTCTGTTGAAATGATGGACAAACATCATCATCCAATCAGTTAAGAGGCATAGAAAATACCTGTTCCTGTTTCTTGTTGTGTTACTGTGTTTCATACTGAAAAAGGTAGTATAGCTCTTAGCTGATTGGATGATGAAGTGGGTCCGCCCTTTCAGGAAAGGTTTTTGGCATGAAGCAATACTGGATATATTTTCTACCAATCAATACTAATTATCAGTATGCAGACTTTGAAGACACATTTGAAAAAACGCAAACGTCAAAAATCAATGTCACATGGTACCTGACTTTTCTGTCCTGTAATTGTATATTTTTTTTAACATTTACATTTTATTTCCGGAAACTGCTTTTTTTCCCCCAAATGTTTCATTTTAATGTTCTTTCACTTTTTTTAATTGTGTTTTTGGTTTCTAAAATGTATTGTTGTTTTTCTTTATTGTTTGTTTGCATTTTTATTTGTGATCTCTAATGAATTTTCGCATTGAGTGATTTGTTGGTGTGAATTGAACTTCAGGGCCACCGTACACTGACGTATTCACTTTCATTTAGCCCGTTTTTGAAGCACATCTTCATTCTATTCTTTCTCTGTGGCTTCTGCTACATTAAATCAAACGATTCACCATTAATCACAGTACAAGTGAATTTGATTGCTGCTGATGGAAGTGAAAATTTCTACAGTTGCTGCAAATAAATGTAGTGTTATGGTTTCATTATGTGCTGGACAGGCACAGCTTCCATCAGCCTCAATTTCTGCACTTTGCTGTGAAAAGCAGCAAGTCATTTCCGCAGGATTTTATATTTACTGCAGGTAAATTGAAGTGGCAAGACAATTTAAAAAACAATTCCTTCTAAGTTGCACCGTGCCTTCCCTGTATGGGTAATAAATGCTCTCAAGGAGGGGAAGGGACTGGGTTGCCGTGGCAACAGGGCAAATGCGCGTATGTTTGAGGGTTTGGACACAGGACCAAATGCTATCAAGTTGGACTTATGGCTCAAATTGAATCTGTATTTCTTGATTATGCTTTTGCGGAGAAAACTGCTGTGAATAGAAGAAATTCCAGTAAAAGCCCCACATCATAGGTTCAGTTAGCTTCCTGTGCGGATATGAGATGATTCATTAAGGCAAATATCTTCCCGCCGTACTGCCTCGCAACCACTCCTGAAATTGAAGAAATGGATCAACTCTCTCCCGGGTTAACTGCTGCCTCGCCGTGCTCTCTTGCATGACTGCAGCACTTACCAACACTTAGTTAACAGCTGTTTTTCAGCTTGCATTTGTTGTCTCTGTTTGGGCCCCTTGTTATCTCAAGATGAACTGAGTTTACTGTGAATAAACACAACCGCCTATCTGGATCTTCATCTACTTGTCACATATTGCCTGCTCCATGTTAGTTGTGGTGCCTCTCTGTGATGTATTATGCACTTTGATCAAAACATTGCATGTGTGTCTGTGTGCAGGGAGTGATGCAGGATGTGGAGGTCCTGGTGATGCCACAAGGTTATATCTCCCAATGTCCAGATCTGAACAGGAGTAAGTGCTTATCCTATTACATTAAAAAAAAAAAAAAAGTTCACATCCACTTCTTGGCTAAAGTTACCTACAGGACACTTATTTTGATTCTTTTTTAATTATTTAAAACCCAGTCCTCATATATTAGCAAATTGACCTCATATTTGAGCTGTATTTTGTCTTTAACATCATTGCTTGGTTTTGTTTTGGGATTAAAATGCTGTAAACCGACAGTCTTGTCCACCAAAGTAACACAAATTGATTTAAGGATAAACTCAGAACCGTTTACTGGCCAACACCATGCTTGTCTTAAGTCTGTCATAGTAAGCTATGTTCAAATATCACCTTTGGGACACACAAAACAAAAAAATTATGAAGTATGAGTTATTTATGTGAACTCTTTTTCTACCCAGAAATTAGATACCTTGATCTCTGAGGCTCCGCCTTTCACTCCTTGTGGGTGCCGCCCATTTCGTGACGTCATCCTAGAACCACCCTATCTCCGTTTCACCCACAAAAACAACTATGAAGATGTTTTAGACATTTTTAGGCTTTGCTGCATTTTTTTAAACTATTTTAGTTACCTAAACCATAAAACAGGAACTTTTGTAATTGCAGCCAATCTAAGGTAGTAGAGAATTTAGGAAGATCACAAACCAAATAAAAGCCGGTTATTTAAAATGCACTTGGTGTTCACACTGGACAAGCAAGGAGGGGCTTCTTCTCTTTTTCTTTTTCTGCCATTTACTAGCACATGTCCTTAACCTACAGTTAGAAGAGACCTGGTGCAAAAATGTCTTAGTGGTGCAAATCTTGCAAATCTTGCTCCAGGCTTTTACTTTCCCAGCTCTATTTTGATATGTGAAAGACTTGGTATCAAAGAATACAAACCAGCAAGAAACCGCATTTATTAGTTTGTCCTTCATGATCAATTTTAAATGCATAACACTTCCATTAATTAAAAAAGATGCCTCGACCTTGACCTGGCTTAAGTTTGAACATGTGATCAATTGTTGCTCATTTTGTACGTAAAACCAGAAAATTGTAGGAATTTGCGTGAATGCAGTGAATTGTCCAGAGTGCCTTCATTTAAAGCGACTTTACATCATTGACATGTTTTATGTTTTCTTTTAGCATGTCCAACCTGCAATGACTTCCACGGGCTTGTGCAGAAAATCATGGAACTGCAGGATATCCTTGCAAAAACCTCAAGCAAGGTAATTCTCTAGTAATGAGACTCACTGCTGTCACTAACGTGAGCCTTTGAAAAGAAAAAAAAAGACAGCAATTATAGCTAAAAAAATTAAACTGTCAGGAAGGCATAACATAACCAAAGTGCTTGTCATTGCAACAGGCTATAACAGATGTAGAATATTATATATCTGTGGTTATTATTCCCCTTTTTCTCTCTTTTGATTAAAAATCTGTGTGTAAAAGGGTTTAATGGGGTGTAATGTGCATTGATTTCCTTTGGGTACCTGTCTGTCTGTGAATACAGACACGGAATGAGACTTAAATTGTCTTATTTTATTAATTTTTTTTCCTTTTTGTGATGGGTTGTGGTGGCGTGAGCAGCTGTCCCGGGCAGAGGAGAAGATGAATGGGCTTGATGGCTGCTATTGTGAGCGGACCTGCAGCGTCAAGGGGGTCATCTACAGGGAGGATGAGGGCTGGACAGATGGCTGCAAGAACTGCACATGCACGGTGGGACTTCACACACACACACACACACCTCCTCACAGAGGGGCTTGATTGAATGTGTGTGTATGAGGCTGAGGAGCAACAAGAAGCAAGGAGGGGCACTTAAATGAGGAGCCGATTTGATTTTTCCACGTCTACAGGTGTCTGAGTGTGCTTTAATTTCTCCGCTTTGCTGCTTGTTCATATGAGCTGGCTTTGTAATCCTCCTCTGTGGGAAATGTGTGAAGTTGGAAGCCTGTAAGTGTGGGCTTCAATGTGTTAGATGTGCAGAATGCTGGGGCCCCATTATTGGGACTTTGCTATTGTCATTATTTTGGTGCATTAAAGGAGATTTGATTCAGTAATCCAACAAAAGGTAATGTATTATGAATCTCCACTGCGCTCAGGATTAGGCGGAGCAACAACTGCGCTTAGTGATGTTACACTGTCTCAAGGGCTTTATTTTTGCACCGCAAATAACAACCAGTACAAAAAAAAGGACAAATTAGAAGCCACGTGAGATCTCAAGCTACAGATTTAACCACCCCCTCCCATTCAATCTACTCAGCCGTGCCACCTAAAGCCCGTTTACTGATACGGCTCCAACCAGCCAATAATCTGCATTCATGCTCCACTGCACAACGCGTAAAAATAATGCCACATCTCTCAGTGCACCGCACCTAATTGCTCCTGACAGACGATAATTATCATCAGGAGTTTGTTCGGCCCACTCATCCAATGAGACGACTCCAGGAACACTGTTTTGCCATTCCCAAGCTGCAATTAAAGAATTAGATGGGATATGTTCCTTACTTTATGTGTGGAAATTAGCTGTGACCTTTAAAATCCAAAGGTGATGCATTAAGATGTTATCAATTATGTGGATCAGGTTCAGAGATGTTGCTGTCACAGAGCTTTCATGCGTGGAAACGATGTTAATTACAGGCTTAGCAGGAGGAGAGGACGGTGCCATATGAATAGACTAGATCTGCTGGTTTCTGCTGAACTCTAGAGCAGCGTGTTTGTGACAACAGAAGGAGATTTGATTGTGAGTGCAGGGAACCGACAGCGGTAAAGTCTAGCATCAGTATTCCTGCGATGGCTTTTGTTTTGTGCCAAATAAAAATCTGAGGGTGCAATGAATTCATGTCGGTACGAAACCTGGCTAATCCTTTTCTGATTAAATGGGGTGGATAAATGATTAGGAATAGTGTTGCAATCGACAGCCGAAAGGTGACCCTTGTTAGGTCGGTTCCTGTCTGTTGGAACAAAAGCTGCATGTTGTAACCCTCATAAATATATTCATGCAGGACCTCTGAGTCACGCTGCATTAGAAACTTGAATCTTTAAAGACCCACTCCGAGGGAAATGGTGTTTTGTGGCATTTTGATGATGGAGGGACGTGTTTAAGGAAAATTAAGCTTAAAATTGCTTTTCTTTGTAAATCTTTATTCAAATTTGATGTGAATCAGGAGGAGATGAAAAAAAATTCTGTCTGAAAACAATTGTAGTGTTGACGTACGATTCTGATGGATCTACGTACAACAAATAGATGCATTTATTCATGGTCCGGGTGAATGCTCGATTCTGATTGGCTGCAGGATGTGAATTAAAAAATTATAATTCTCAGTGATAAAGTGCACCTTAAAAAGAAATAGCCCAAATGATCTGTATCATGCGCTGACCTAAAAGCCAGTTGGTAACCATAGCAACTGAACTAAATTGATGGTTTGTTTAACTTATTCAAGTGAATACTTGATTCTGATTGGCTGCTGGGTGTGGATTGAAAAGTGATAATGCACACCTAAAAAAGAAGTTCTGGTCAAGTAGCCCAACTGTTCTCTATCACTGCGCAGGCTTCTTTAAACCAAACTTTTTCATCATCTTCTGGACAAAAACAAGCGGTAATTGATATCGCTTTACTTTGCAGTCGAGGTCGGCGTCTGCTGAGCTGTGCGTCATAATGTTAGCATGACAACATGCCGCATTACATATAAAATAGTCTGCTTTTTGAGGAAAAGCAATTGAAACTGAAGAAATAACAAGAATAAAGTACTAAATATCGATTTAATATTTCTTTCATTTGTAAGTGACTATGGTATAAGTGGGATAATGCGCTTTGAAGTGTGCAGTATCAGAGTTTAATGAAATTCATGGAAGCCTGAGCCCTCCGATGCTGTGAAATGTGTTCATTTCTGATAATGCATACTTTAAAGAGCATTTTCCTGGTTATACCATGGTCACTTACATAAGAAATAAACATCCAGTTGAATTTAGTGCTTCATTCTAGTTAAATTCATCAGTTTAGATCTATTTTTCCCAAGAAGCGGACTATTTGACAAGGTGCGGCTCCGCTGAGTCGAAACCGACCGCGACTTCAGCGTCAAGATAGGTCAAATAAAGCATCAGTTCATGATGAAAGCTCACCTTGTACTGCTTGTTTTAGACCAGAAGATGAAGCAAAAGTTTGTTTTAAAGAAGCTAGTGCAGTGATATAGAACATTTGGACTGTTTGACCAAAACGTATTTTTTAGGTGTGCTTTATCATCACTTTTATATCAACATTCAGCAACCAATCATAATCGATTATACTCGTGGACCATGGTATAAAAGCGAGATAATGCCCTTCAAAGTGCGCATTATCCCTTATGTAATGTTTAGCAAATGGCTTTCCTTCGACGGTGCAGTGCAAGTTCGATGTGGGCTATGTACCATGCAAACTATGTATCAAAGAGTCTGGTTTTTGTAAAAAACTGATTTGAAGTTTACATTATCAGAAATTGATGGATTTCAATTGGATGATGTAGTCTTTTGTGTCGTCAGTTATTTCTGAAAATGCATATGTCTTCGTCTGAGCTGGCATCTGGCTCAAAACTGTACGGTTGGATAGCTCCTATATTGCACCCCAATTTTGTCGCAGCGTAAATGCTAGGTTGGGGTTGTGAGCACGTAAAATCATTGATAATGGGTTGTGGAGGTGAGTTTACTCCATCTCATCAGCCCCTCCCACAACTGAGAGACATTTTTTTTAATAAACTACTGCCGCTTGTAGAAATTATGTCCAGAAAATACCAGTTTTAAAAAATATTTTTGGCTAAAACTGCATAATCATAATTAAAAGAAAACTGGAAACACTTTTATAAAATAAAGCTGATGTGGGATTTTAAACAGAAAAGTTAATGCAATAACATATGACTACAATTTCAGAGAATCAAGCATATTTCCCAGAATCCTTGCCTTGTTGTCTCTGTTTAATCAGCGTGTTTTTCTGTTTTTCCCACCAGAACGGCACAGTACACTGTGAGGCCATCTCCTGCCCTCCCCCTCAGTGCCCAGCAGGAACGGCCCCTGCCTACATAAAGGGTGCCTGCTGCAAGGAGTGCCAGCGTGAGTGAGGCGGTCCTATAACTTCAGCACCTTCCCACACTTCTGAAATCGCGGACACTGTTGCACAAACACACACTCGGCAGCACAACAACCTCAGCTACAGTCTTGAGCACACACAACGCCCCCACTAGGGCTGCTCAACAATTGACCAGGGCTCTGCTGTGTTGCTAAGCTACCTCATAACATGTCCCCTGAGATGAGTCCATCCTTTTGCATATACATGAACTAATCAATTATTCACTAGTTGGTTTGGAAACACAGATGGCCACCAGTCACACACACACAGGAGCTGGTAAATCTTCGAGTAGTTTGTGTTTCTGGTGACACGTTGAGGCTGGAAGAAAAGTGAAAGAGGTGCTAAAGGTCTGATATGCTTCTCCAGTCCTCATAAATGCCCATTTTTACTTATAGCACCAATGGGCTCTGGCTGGAGGCATAAATAATTCTGTTTCATCGCACTTCTACACAGAAATTCTGCTTTTTTTTTTTCCGAAAGACTTTAAGCTAAGCAATGAACTCGTATTAACCTCCTCCCAGCAGCACTCAGCCTCTCGCACTCTGTCAATTTCCCACTCCATATAAATGTAATTCAGAGGATATTATCTTTTCCGAGCTCCGCATTGTTGGGAGAACAGCCCAAATGAGTGTATGGATCAAAACTGCTTTATTTCTGCATTTCTCGTTTTTAATTGACGTCACTATAGAAATAGTGGAGGTAAAATTAGATGGTAAATTGCATTCTTGCATTGTATTTCTTTGCAAAATTGACTCCACTCTTGCTCATGCTCACTTGAGAACCCCCTCATCACAAACTCCCACACACTTCAGCTGTTGTTCTCCTGCTTTCCCCTGCCAGCAGATAAGATTCAATTCCCTGTCAGTGCAGAAGCCATGCCTTTTGGATTTTAATCATCCGCCAGCAGCATAGTTCCCCCTGACCCCAAGGGGTCAAGGATGCCACCCCGAGGCCGCAGCGTCGCTCTATCAGCCGCTGTCTAACACAAATGTAAACCTGTAGCAGGTAATTCCCTTCAACTCCACACGGCTGTGTCGTCTTATCTCAATGAGAAAGGCAAACACAGGTAATTAGGCACGCTCCGGCTTTGGAGCGAAGGGAGACACAAGTTTCTCGACTACAAAGACAGGATTCGCTCCACGAATTAAAGCCTTATCACCCGGCACAAAGTCTTACAGTGAGGGAGGAGCTTTTCTTTTTTTTTTCTTTCTTTTATTGTCTGTCAAGTAAAATGTCAAATAGGATTTTTCAAAAAAGTCTTCTGCTTTCATGATACACCGTTTCATGATAGCGCCTGACCTGCCATGTCAATCATTCTTGCTCTTTATATCAGGAGGAATCTGTCTGGCCCCAAGCACTCATCAAACAGACTACTTTTTTTGCCCGTGTGATTTTTTTTTTTTTTCTTTTACGCCCTTCCCCCACATCTACAGTTATACGGAGCGGTTTGACTTTAGTGCAGCGGGGATGAGAGAGTATGTCCCTACCTGTTGGTAGACCAAATTAAGTTTGACATGCTTTAGTTTGACTCGTTTACTTGAGGGTGTAAAAATATCTCAAAATTTCAAGGGGCCCATACCATGCTTTTCTTAAGTCTTACAGAGTAAACTATATCCATATATATGATCACTTATTACCTTTGGAACACTAAAGAACTAATTATGTATCAAATATGAGTTATTTTCATTATTTTTCTTACCTGGAAGTAAGATGCTTTGATCTCTGAGGCTCCGCCTTTTGCTGCTTGTGGGTTCCACCCATTTCATGATGTCATGCTAGAGCCGGCCTCGGTAGCATGTCTGCATTTGCCTTCGAAAGCAAATAACATTTGAACTTTTGCAAAGATGGAATTGCATATTGTATGTCTGCCTTTAGTAGCCTAAAGGCAGACGCCACACTGGTTAGCGGGGCTAGCGGCTGAGCACAGCTAGCTGAGAGGGAAAGCTAGCGGCTGAGCACTGCTAGACTAGCGGCGAAGCTTGCGACTGAGCACTGCTAGCTAAGTGGCGAGGCTAGCAACCAAGCACCGCTAGCTGAGCGGCAAGTCTAGCGACTGTGCACTGCTAGCTGAAGCTAATGGCTTCACGAAAAAAATTGGGTGTTTGTGTTAACCTTCTAAGCTGTGACATCAGCTTGTGAGAATCTGCTAGTTTTCATGGGTTGGGAGGGGTTGGTGATTAGAGTGCAGAGTTTTAGAGGAATAAAATGCATGAATGGATCAAAATCCCGCTTTGGGGTTGTTCATGGTTAGAAATGAACATTATACTGTAATACACTTAAAAGCTCAAAACGTTTCTTTTGCATGGTACAGGCCCTTTAAAGAGTTGCATGTAAGAACATCTTTAACTTAAAAAATTTTGAAAAAAAGTAAAAAATAGTGTTACTAATATCTACAAATTTTATCACACTATGAACTGAGCCTCTCTGTTGTATATGACCATTAACTTTCAATATATTTGCAAAAATAGAGGAAAAAAACACAGTGAAAAAAAATCATAATTAATAATTAGTTTAAACATAACTAAGTTTATTTGATTGGCTGTCAAGACCAGGGCTCTGCAACCATGGGTTCTGGAGCCACATACGGCTTATTTATATTTTAGCTGTAGCTCTTTCCTTTTAAAAAAGCCAAACAATTTGAAAAAAATCTTAGTCAAGTTAAGCAAATATTCTAATCAATGCTGCACCAAAGTGTCTAGTTGTTACTAAGGGGCAAATTTCTTAATTGTGTTTACGTGTACAAAAAACAAAAAAAATAATCTGGATTCTACACCAATGTTGACATGTTTATTTTTCATAGTAAAAAAAAAATCTAAATTGGTCTTTTTTGCATTTTAATTTACCTGCTCCAACAGGATATATTGTCATATTTGACAGACAGGAAGTACTTTATTTTGAAAGGAACTTGTATATGCTGCCTTCAAATGTAAAGAAGATAAAATTGTTATTTATAGAAAAATATAACACTTTTATAATTCAACTCATGTAAAGATTTAGAAGCTACATTTCATAAAAGTGTATTTCTCTGAAGTGGGTCTAAAGTAGGTCTAGATAGGTTTTGGTTTGGAAGACCAAATGGCTCTTCTGGTCTAGACCACACTTTCCTGTTTCTTTTTTTAACCAGCTTACGATTCACATTTTCTATGTATGAAAAGGACATTAGAGATGCTCATTAAACAGTAATCTAAGCTTTATAGCTTAATTAAAATTACTTTTATTGATGGCAAAAAAGGAAACTTAGTGAAAAAAAGCAAATATTATTGATCAAGTGATTACGTTTTAAAAGAAAATTTGCAAAGAAACACTAATGAATAAAACAAATTCTAGAGTAAATCAATATACAGTAAATAAATAATCATTTACTTTGAGTAGCTACTGAGAACTGCTGCTGAGAATAGCAATTGTATTCTGTGTGTTCCGCTGGCTTAGATAAATGTCTGACTTTAAATTAGTTTTCCCCTCAAACATTTAGTGTAGAGGATGCCATGTTTTTCATGGTTCTACTTTGCACAAAATACTAAAAAAAAAAACCTTCTTTGGTGTCCTTTTAGGTCCTTTTTTGTGTTCTTTAATGATGTCTCTTTTCTTAAAGGTTTTTTTTTTTTACTTTTATTAAGGATTAACTTCATGATTTAGAATTGAAGTTTAACACTGATATGACGCCTCACTGTTTTTCATAAGTCACACACTTACTTGTGACATTGATGTCAATTCCATTAACCTCACAGAGAATATTCCAGAATCTCTTTAGCATCTAACTTACAGTCCTTTTGGTTACAAGTTGCGGATGGCCATCAGATGGAAATGAGGATTGTCATAAAGTGATCTGATTTGTAAGGTCTTTAAAACAAATTAAGCAATTTATTGGTTTTATTTTTAAGAAAAATTAGCCAAAACTGCGTTACAAGAAACAAAGAGAGATGCGTTGATGAAAACTTCCCGATGTCTGCGTGACTTGGCAACAACCAAGCTGACTCTGTAACATGCTTACACCTAAAAAGTGTCATTAAATACATGCATTTCTCTGCTTACATGTTAAATACTGACATTGTAATTAGTAGATTTAAATATAGAATCACATTTTTTTTACATAAATGAGCAAACCTACCTGTTTTACGCTCTTTAAACTTTAAACAATTGATTAAAAACCACATTTTTTAGGACAAATGTGAATTTAAAATTCTGAATTTCCTTAATTATGTGTTTTTTTACCATGCATTTGATGTACTTATTCTTGTTTTCTTCTTTGCATCTGCTGCCAGCTGTTTGTTTGTTTGGAGGAAGAGAATTAGTGGAGGGAGATCAGAGGGCAGTGCGTGATTCCTCTGGCAGATGCCTGCTGTTTGAATGCAGGGTAAGTAATGTCAACACAAACAAATGCTCACTTAATCATATCGTATTTACCAGAGCTTAATCAAAATGATCCTCTGTGATCATGAACCCATGTCAATGAATACTTCAGCACTCCTGGTTTTCTTGCATCGCACTTATCTTGCTTTAACTTTGATAGAAACTGAAGGGACTGTTAGTAGTCTGAATGTTTGGGCACCTTAATCCAGTGTTTGTGTTTCTCTGATTACTTTATTTTGGAATTGTGTTGCTTTTTTTTCTTATTGTGGGCTCAAAATAAAATAATAAAGGAGTAATCTCTCAAATCCTAAATTTGAAAGCAAACCTGGACATGTTCCAAGTTATCAAGTTATCAACAGAGTCTGATTTTAAAACAGAATACATTTCTATTGAATCTTATATTAAAGAGTCAGTTTATTTTCTCCAAAAATAAATGTGTCTAGCCTGACTTTGAAAACAGTTATGATGTTATAATGCTGCAATGTTATAAATTCATTTAAATACGTTGTTTTTATGTCATTATAGATCAAAATAGGCTATAGCTCTGAGTTTTTTATTTTATTAAAAGGCTGCTGGGTGACCCCATTGGTGGTAGGAAGGACCAAGCAGTGAAGGACAGTGATTACCAATGACAATACGTATATATAATGTCCTAAAAAAGATAAAAAATCTCAAAGTAAATCCAAACAAACATGGAAAAAACTCAGAGTCCTTAAATTACTGTAATCTGAAACCAAGTGAATCATTTAACAAAAGCTAATCTCAAAGTAATAAGTGGTGCTTTTTATAGTGGATGATCTGTTCCTTTTAAGGAGATGAGAGTGGGTAAAAATGCACATAGTATCTTCACACACACACACATACTTTTGACGATTGACTTTTTTAGCCAAATTATGTGAAACCACTTCAGCTGGTAGCTAAACAAAACACAAATAAGACCAAACTATGCATTTAATATGACTTCTGGATCACAGGTTTGATTCCTGTCTTGCCCACCTGTGTGTTTAAGGATATGGACACTGAAGCCCACACTACTGCTTGTGGTTACACCGGAGTGTGTGAATGAATGTGTGTATGTGAATAAGATATGACTGTAAACTTATTGCCTCGTTTCTGCTGAGCGGTCCAGACTGGACTGGACCAGACCGTGCGTTTCCATTATAAGATGGACCCATTAGGCCATTTCTGGTCCCTTTTGGTTTTAGGTCCATAGAAAAAAAAAACTGAATGGACCAGTTAGGGCGGAACTTCTGTCAGACAATAAAATCCATTGATTGGTGGAAAGGTTTTATGACAACAGCAAGCGTCCGACCAGCGCTTTTCCCGACTCAAGATCCAAGCCGAAAGTTTTCTCCTCTTTTCGGCTGTTTTCTTATTCCTGCAATCTTCTTGCAAAGAATATTAAATTATTTGCATTCAGTATTCCGCCCTTATTCACGGGGTTGGGGACTGGAGACACGACGAATCCTCATATATGGAGAACCGCTGTAGTCGCACCATTATGATGACTAAATACGATTCATTTGACCATTTTCTCACAATTAAATTAATATTAAGTTGTTCTGGTTTGGTCTTGGAATATATCGCGATACGTATAATGTTGTGAGTTATGTATTGGGACACGTATCGTATTGTGAGACATTGGTGGTCCAACACTCAATGGAAACGCTCCCTCGAATTACCCAGACCATTCTGAACCGGAGTGGACTGGTCAGGACCGGTCAGTGGAATCGAAGTATTTGAGCCTTCAAGCACGGTCAAAAAGTGCTATAGAAGTAAATGCTATTTACAATAGTTTCAAACAAGACAAACTTGTTTCTTAATGCAAAAAAATATTAATATAAAATATTAATATAAACCTAATTTAATATGTTGTCAAGTGGAGCAAAATGCACCTCAACAATGGCTCCAGTGTGGCTGTGCAGGCAGCCATTACAGGCTGACACTACAATTTTAACGTTTTTTATTTTTGAAATGTTGTTAAGCAGAGTAAACTTCAAAGTGACGGTCCCCTCTTATTTTTGCCATTTAGAGTCAAATGGGAGACGCCATATTATTAATGTTTAAGTGATGATAAAAAAAGCGATGGAAAAAAAATTGAAAATTTAAAACATTTTACATTTTTTTAAAGGGTTGATTAAAAAATACAAAAAAAGAGAGAAAGCAAATTTGTCAAAGTTGAATCCAAGAGAGCAAAAATACAAGAGAAGGAACAAAAGGGGTCATCGGGACTGAGCTCGTCTGGCTGTAGAACCGATCAATAAAAGGAGGTCAGACTTAACGCTAGATACCATTGTGCCAAGGAGGACACTAGTGTGTGTGTGTGAGAGAGCTTTTCTCTGAAGCTTTTCTCTAAAAGAGAGAACTTTTTGTTCCCAAAGTCAACAAACCTGTGTAATATTTGAAAACCTCCACAACTGGTAGGTCTATCTGGAAGGAAAAGTGTCTCATCTGTCAGTCAGAGGGTACTGCAGCAGTTCTCCATCAGCAGTTATTGGTTTAAAGAGATCCCAAATTAGGTTTATTTCCTAATTATTCAGCTTTTGTCTCCCTGACGCGACAGATGGATGGGTCGTCCACTTTTTGGAGTAATTCACTTGATGACATTACACCAGACGGCCTCAATCAATCACAGAAAATAGATGTGAAGTTTTTAATCACATAAGTCTATCATAACAACTCGCTCCTTCATGAAATCTGCACAGCTCCATTGGAGTCGGCTGTCCCAGACAGCTGTCTGGCTTGCTTGCCCACACCTGGACCATCTGTGGACCCAGATAACTGACTGGTGTTCCCAGGCAGATCAAAGACGCGGGGACGGGGAGTTCTGTCAGTCAGGCCGCCGCTGCAGACTCCTGCAGGCGCCCCCGACAGCTGCTTGCCACACCTCTGATCTTCTCTGTACCTTCTGGCTGCAAGGGAGAGCTCAGGTTTTGAGTGGGGGCTGGTAGGAAGTAGGAGATAATGCTTCTTTGTAAAGTTTGATGACTTTTGGGGGAAGTTTGATGAGTTGAAGCGAACAGCACAGTTTTTGTCTGGGTTTCCAGCGTGGCTACATTAGCATTTAATGGAGGTGCTCAGATGAGATCATTTGGAAGGTCTCACCAAACACATAATCCACTTTTAGAGGCTGCTGATCAAAGATGTGAGATGAATCCAAATGTGGATCACTGCAGATGGATAGAGAGTATTATCCTTCCTTTCACATAGTGTGAAGAAAAAGAAACAAATTAGTGAGTTAACCAATTACCATATTTTTGGGGCTAAAGGTTGCGCTGGAATAAAAGCCACAGATGCCAAAAAATACGTAATAAAGAAGAAAAAATAACTATATGTACTACTTTTTGGAGATATACGCACAAGTACATTTTGAGCATCTTGGATGAAAATTGGTCATACATGAATATATGTTGAAAAAGTGAGAAAAGTTATGGTCTTTTATGTGAAATGTTCACAGATGTATCACAAATGAACCATGTTAAAACCACAAAAGAAGTACAAAAAAATAAAAACCGACACAAAGAACATGTAAACTCGCGCTTCACTGAATTTCTTCACTTTGAAATTCAAAGAAATCCCACCGTCTCAGCACACGACAAAGGTCCTCGCGATGCTTTGTATATTTGCAATATCAAAATTAAACATCAGTGGTGCATGCATGAAAAGTCTGTTAGACATACATGGATATATGGGGAGTGGTTGTGGAAAGCCAAAAATTTGCGTTTAAATTTAGCAAAAAACACACAATTGCGTAAAATGTACGTAATAATAATTTGCGTATAAACTACGTAAAATACACCAAAAAAAAACTGTTATTCTCAACTGATTAAAAATTCTGAACAGCTTAAAAGGTCATCCACGCGCATCAACGAATGAAGAAATAGTTATGAATTATGCATAACACACGTATCACAAAAGACTAAAATTTCCTGATGAACATGACACACGCCTACATTGCACTCTAGCAGTTGTTGCTGTTTATAAAAAAAAAAGATACATATAAGTTACACCCCTGACCAAACTTTGCGAAAAAGAAAAAAATGTGACTTAGATTAAGAAAAATATGGTAGCCATCAGTGTACAGTAAAAACACAGGCGGAGAGAGATAATCGTTAAGAAGGGGGAAAACTCAACACACTGTATGCATATTTACCTTTATAGCTTTCTCAGTGCTTCAAGCAAATGAACTGCTTTGACTTAATAAGTATCTAACAAGGTGTTGTTTGTGACCCTCACAGGACAAGAGCATGCATCGAGTGGTCCCCACAGAGCCGTGTCCTGAACTCAACTGCCCAGAGTCGGAGCAGATTGCTTTGAGCAACAGATGCTGTAAAGTCTGCAGAGGTATTTCATTTTATATAGTTGAAGGTGATCATTTGAAAGTTCCTGATTCCAGTTGAATTAAAAATGAACTTATGGTATGTGTTTAATCAAACTCTCTGTTTATTTCAACATCAGCAGCCGCTAGCCTTTTCGAAACTAGACATTTCTGCCTGTTTAATGTCGTTTTTTGTTAGATTTTTCTATTTGACTTCGCTATGACAGAGCAGAGCCCTAATAATGCTCCACAAACTAATGCTTAAGCTAAGTTCACACTACCCTTGGCTTTATGCTTTCAAGCGACCACTTCCAATGAAAAGTCTTGGTAAATGTTAATGTGAGTTTCACGCTTTTGTGTTTAAAAGGCTTGTGTTCATGCGTTCCTATGAAAGTTTTCAAGACTGTTTTGGGGCTCTGGATGCAAAACGCACAGCCACTGAACGCGTAGTCACTGAACCTGCAGCCATTGGAGAGTTACCATGCCAAATTTGATGCTTGTACCACATTTTACAGAATTCTTATGGACATTTGATTTTATCAGCTGCACTAAGTTAAGTTTTGACCAATCAGGGTCTTGGATTTGGTACTAAGGTATGGATGACACTTTTTATCAATTTAAAATGCTGAGAAGACTATATTATTATTTTTGTTTTCCACCTAAACCCCCAACTGCTAGTTGGTAGCACAGGACACTGAGATTCTATAAGGAGCGCTCCACTGCACTAAAACAACAAAAAGATCTTGCGAAATATCGTTAAACATTTATCAGAATATGTATCGTATCATGAGTCATGTATTGGGACATGTATCATATCGTTAAACATGTATCGGGATATGAATCACATCGTGAGACATGTATCGGGATATGTATAGTATCAAAAGACATGTATCGGGACATGTAGAAAGTAGAACTCCCAGTTCTCTTTCTGGTGGGTCCGGAGAAAGGAACACTGTTCAGATGAGGGTGATAAATCCAGACAAACCCTGTTTGTACGTTTCACCTTTGCCGCGGGAGGATTAGATTCTTCACAACTCTGTGTTTCAAAATCCTGTCGTCCGGAAGCAACAGGGTGGTTTTATTGACAGATGACATAAGCATTACAGGCATTTGCATATCCAATCATGTTTCAGGCGGAAGTTCATGTGTACTTACAAGGTATTGCAAGGTGGGTTCACATGTTTTGGATTTGGGCAGCTCCCACATCCTTCTGCAGAGTAGTGACCTTGGTTCTCACGGGAAAGTGAACCGCTTTGAATCTCAGCTGATAATATATCAACATCAGGAGAAACACACAATCTGTTTTACAATACGAAAATCAGGAGAATGCACAATATTTTCTACAACATGTATCGGGATATGCATTGTATCGTGAGACATGTATCGGGATATGTATCGTATCGTAAGATGTGTATCAGGATACGTATCGTATCATGAGACATGTATCGGGACATGTATCATATCGTTAAACACATATCGAGATATGTATCGTATTGTGAGACATGTATCAGGATATGTATCATATCGTAAGATGTGTATCAGGATACGTATCGTATCATGAGACATGTATCGGGACATGTATCATATCGTTAAACACATATCGAGATATGTATTGTATCATGAGACATGTATCATACCGTTAAACACATATCGAGATATGTATCATATCGTGAGACATGTATCGGGATATGTATCGTATTGTGAGACATGCATCGGGATATGTATTGTGAGACATGTATCAGGTTATGTATTGTATCGTGAGACGTGTATCGGGATATGTATCATATCGTAAGATGTGTATCAGGATACGTATCGTATCATGAGACATGTATCGGGACATGTATCGTATTGTGAGACATGCATCGGGATATGTATCATATCGTTAAACACATATCGAGATATGTATCATATCGTGAGACATGTATCGGGATATGTATCGTATTGTGAGACATGCATCGGGATATGTATTGTGAGACATGTATCAGGTTATGTATCGTATCGTGAGACATGTATGGGATGTATCGGGATTTTTTTTTGCATTGTGACACGTGTATCATAATATGCATCGTATTCTGAGACATGTATTGGGATATGTATTGTATTGTGATACATATATCGGGGTGTACAAAATATTCGGAGGAATGTATCTGAACATGTATTGCATTGTTAGACATGTATTGGGATACGTATTGTATCGCCAGACTCTTGCCAATACAAACCACCAGTGAACAGTAGCAAGAACTCGCGTCACATGCCTAGTATGAACGTAGCTTAACTGTTGTGAAAAAATATTGTTGCATAAAACAAGAATTCATCTGAATTTTTTTGTATTTTAATTGTTCTTTTTCATAATTCTAAATTCTTTGTACACTACATCAGGAGGTCTGTGAAAATTACAGCTAGAAAATGTCAATGCTGCATGTCACCACTGCTGTCCTCCTCCAAGTTCAGCAAGGTAACCTTTTCCTCTCTGTTCCTCCTGCAGGTCATGACTTCTGCTCAGAGGGCCACGGCTGCATGGAGCACTCCGACTGTGTGAACCTGGAGGCTGGCGACTGCTGTGTTTGTAAGGATGGTTTCCGCCCACTGCGAGACGATAATGCCTACTGTGACGGTATAGTGCTCCTTTAAATTACAAACCTCTACTTTTTAGTTGAAGTTGCCTTGTCCTCCAGGAGAGACTTTTTTTTCTCTTTTTCTTTTTTTTGTGGGCTGCATTTGACATAGTCATTATAGAGGGTTTTACTGCAGCTGATTCTGCACTCTGAGGCTTGTTTCTACCCTTTTTCTATCATGACAGTGAAAGTGAATAAATAGGGCCAAAAGGAATTCACTTAGTTATGTTTCACTGCACTGCAAGTGCTCTCACAATGGTCAGTATGATGCTTGTGTTATGTCTTTTGGGTCATTTTACCAGTTTGTTTACCCGTAGAAACGCACTGAAAAACTGTTCTATAACATAGCTATAACCTGAATAATCAAATTCCCTGACTAAAGTTTATCCCAAAACTTTTAAACCAATTTTAATTGCTCTGTTTGTGCTTGCGTGATTGAGAGAAAGGGGAGAAGAAAAGGTATTTTCACAACGTTTTCTTTTTTCATTTGAGAAATAATGCCACCGTTTTCCTAACACAAAGCACTTTTTAATTCCTGCTTTATGGCCTAATCCCTTTTATGACTGAAGGCTGTAATCCTCTCATTATTTGTAACCACAGCGCCGGCTAACAGCTTTTCAGAATGCATTTTTGAGGAACTTAATGTGCGTCTTTCCAGTCAGCAGATGAACGTGCGATACAAACATCTTGCAACTTTTCGGGGGGTCACCATCCAGAGCGTGGTCTCCACCCATGCTGCACCCATAAGTCAAACACCATGCTATTAATTATGCCAGCCCTGCTCTTTGATACTAATAGTCTTTTCCTTGATTGCCTTTTAAATGCCTCTCGTGTGTCCATTACCCAACTGAAAACCATCCTCTGCACCTCATTGAGCCAGCCATTTGTGTTGATGTTGAGACAATAAAATGTTCACACACCAAATTGTTGGCTGGGTTGAACAATATGACATTTTATTTTAGTTTTAATGAGCAAATACAGAATCAAAATACTTGAAATTCTCCTGCCTTTGACCCTAACACCCCCTCTGCTGACACTCTCACTCCTCTCTGCTGCTATTTGCTGTCGCACAATATCTGCTAGAGATTTTTTTGAGCATCACTGAACTTCATTAGAGGATTTCTCATGGCGGGTTCATCAAGATGATCCTCATGGCATCCATCAAGCTGCAGCGATGGGTTAGGAGTTTATGAATACAATTTCAAATTAATGAGTAATTATTTACAGCTTCAACTAATCTCAGTTCATAAAAAGTAATTCTGCAGGTCGTGGGTTGATCCTATTTTAAATAAAAGCATCTTTTTTTCCCCTCATTAATCTGATTCTGCGGTCAACATTAACTTATGCACATTAATTCAGCAAGATGATATTACTGCATGCTTAATTTAAAATATTCCGCTTCGTTTATATTCCCACATTCAGTTTTAACTGTTTGCAAGTTATTTTTATGCAATTTTTCATTTTTTTTATTATGGTGTAAGAATACATGAAGGAGTAAAACTGGCAGAGCGTAGCTAAGAAAGAGTCTTTGCAACACGAGGAAGGTGTCCGATTAAAAATTTGGTGCAAGAACAAGTCGAGTCAAATCTTAACCAATAAAAAAAGAAAAAAAAAATAGACATGACACCAATAAATAGAAAAATTAAGAAAGTTGGGCAAAAATATGGAGGATATGAAGTTCTGGGAAAGTCGGCTCCATGGAAGATAAATCTATATCTTTTAAACCTTCCGCTCTCCTAGGCTTGTTTGCATTAAAAGTGGGGTCATCTGGACCCCACAAGACAGTGTGCTGAACTTTTTTTTCCAGTGATTGTCGATCTTTACTGGTGTCCAATGACAGACATGAAGTGTTGTCCACCTTGTCCACCTTTGTCATGGAAGGGCTAACACCTCAATGTATATTGACCCAATAAGAAAATATGTTTAACTATATTTAGCACTAGAGCTGTCGCTGGTGACACCTAAATAACACACATAACATGACTGTTTACACAATTGACGTGACTCCGCTGATTCTGATGTGGAGAAAATCACCTTTACATATTGACTTTGCACTGATATGCAACATATTACTAACACAGTACTGCATAACAACAGAAAGCTGCTTATTTCCGTAAAAAAATGAGCTCTTCAGCTCTTAACTACTGTAAGTTGTTGCACATCAGCATAATGATGGGTCTTTTCTACATACTACATTGCATGGATGGCTGAAGAGTTATGGTAGTCGAAACTAGTATTCGGTACTTTGATCTATTGTTAAAGGTTTTTTTCATGATGATTATACAGTTTTTAGCCAAAATCCAAGAATTTGCTTCATTTTCTAGGACATAGTTTCTGCAGAGCGGCAGTAGTACATTAGAAATTTGTCTCTGAATTTTGGGCGGCCTGCAGCCATTTTCTGTCGTCCTTTTATTTATGCTCTCTCCTGCTAGCTTATAGCCCCTCAAAACTCCAACCAAACATTAGCGGTGCAACAACAATGACGAAAAAAATGTTGGCTCTACAGTTTTGAGCCAGATGCCAGCTCAAACAAGAAAAATTAAGACATACATCAATCTGGTCCGTCTACATGTTGATGCATCAGAATGGTGTGGAGCAGGGGGCTTGTGGCCCCGGGGATTTTATTTTGTACATAACAACTACCAGCTTGTTTCCATCTGCATTTTTTTGCCCCTGCTCCTGATTGTCCATTATTTGTATAAATAATTACTCAGAAACGTAAGTTTAAGCTTAATTTCCTTTAAATTTGTCCTCTATCATCAGAAAATACCACGAGAACATATTAAAAACACCAAAAAGATGATTTCCATTGAAGTGGGTCTTTAACAAACACTGACATTAACTTGACAGAACATGGGAGCTTTACTAAGTAATACAAAACAAAAAATGCAAGCATAAATTTAAATATTCACTCTACTTGAACTAATTTCCGAACATTTATTGCAAACCTGAACTTCATGAAGCTTAAGAATTGCAAAAAATAATTGGAAAAATGTGTGTAAAATATACAAAAAGTTAGCATTCCACTAAGATTGTAGATCTGAGTTCAGAGAAAGGTAGAACTCATGTTTATTTTCATACAACATATGAGATGTACGATGGAGTTAAAAAAAATACTAGTAAATTCGATTATTTTGACTTTCTGTTTGCTTTGGTCAGTGTTAGGATGAAGTATTTCTATGCTTTTCTTTGCATTAAAAGGAGGGTATTGGGATTACTTTGAAATTCCTCTTACTAAAGAAATCTGACAATTCAAAACCGCAGAGTGAAAATAAACATCTTTTTCCAAGGACAGGTGCATTCAGCCGTTGCCTTTGACAAATCAGTGTTCTTTTGTGACTCTGGTCCTCCAAGTGAGTTGATAATTAAAAAAAAAAAAAACTAACACTACAAGCGCACACAACTACTCCAAGAAAATACTAAGTCAAGGCTACTTAAGCAGCAATAAAACATCTTGTTCTTACCAATGTTGTTTAAAGACCCACTCCAATGAAATTCATGTTTTTTTGTGTTTTTTAACATGTTCTTTAGCATTTTTCTCATAGTAGAGGATATGTAAAAGAATGTACGACTAAAACCGTGTCTCGTCTTTGAGTATTCCTTCATTCAAATTGGGTTGAATCTGAAAACCAGATGCTTGAAAATGTTCCGACTAATGACACAACCACTGAAATGGGCATGCCAAAGTCTTTGGTGTGCGAGACATGATGAGCATTCAACCCTGGTACTGCAAGGAATTGAGATTTTTAATTAAGTTTAAGTTGAATTAGTTTATGTAGCACCTTTAAATGACCTCGGTCAAACAAGGCGCTGTACATTAAAAGTTCAAAGAACAATAAAAACAGCAAAAATATTAAAGACACTTTGTGATAAGAGTAGATTTAGAGATAAAAAGGATAAATAAGTGACAAAAATGTATAAAAACACAAGATAAAAGCAGAGCAAAAACAATAAAACACACCAAATTAGAGTCTCTCTTGCTGTGTCAAATGCCTGGCCATAAAAGGGGTTTTAAGAAGTTTTTAAAAATGGACAGTAAAGAAGGCTCATTAATTCAAACAGAGCCTGACTATGACAGTTTGATTGACAGCGGTTTTAAAGGAGAAATACTCAGAAACGCAAAAAACAAAATAATTTCTTTTTACATTTGTTCTTTTTTCATAAGAAAAATGCTACACATCCATGTTAAAAACTCAAAAAACAGGATTTTGATCAGAGAAGGAGTTTAAAGTTCCACTCCAATCATCTTTTGAGCTGTTACAAAAGCGATCCCAGTGGTCTTTTCATTTTGATTATGTTGTTTTTAGCTAAAATTAAAAAACCTGCGTCATTTTCTAGGACATTGTTTCTGCAGAGCGGCGGGAGTGCATTAGAAATTCACCTCTGAGTTATGGGTGGGACTGTAGGTAAGGAAGTAAGCCTCTGCTGATGTCCCATCATTCCTTTGTTAACACTCTTTCCCGTTTGCTTTCAGCCCCTAACAATCCCTAGCTAACATTAGCGGGGCAGCAAAAATGGCAAACATTATCAAAACTATCCAGCCATACAGTATAGAGGAAGGTGCTAGCTCAGACGAAGAAAACGAAGATGTCCATGGATCTATTTTTCTGCAAGTGAATATATCGGACTGGTGCAGAGAAGAAAGCTTGTGGCTAGCCGATTGTAGCAACTGGGTCAAAGCTAAAGGCTTTTTCCAACAGAAACTTTTCGTCTGCTCCTGATTCACTACGATCTGAATGAAGAAATATTATCTAATGCAGTTTTAATCTTAATGGAATGGAAAGGAATGCAAAGGAATGGAATATAATAAAATATCTTTATTTCTATAGCACTTTTCGCAGAATCACAAAGGGCTTCACAACATGAGCACAAAAATCAAATCAAAACACAGAAAAGCAATAAAAACCAACAATATAACAATTTAAATACACTAAAACACAATAAAAAATAGTAAAACTAGGACTAAAATCAACTAAAAGCTCTCCTGAATAAAAACATACTGATCTGAGATTTAAAATCATTTTATGTATGTCATCCATAATATGAAGGCCACAAGAGCATGTTAAAAACATGATTTTTAATGAAGTGGGTCTGTAAATCTTGTATTAAAAAGACAAAAACCTTATAGCATAAAATCCAGTTGAGCCATGTTTTGTTTTTTTATTAGTTTTAGACCCATAATTAAAGATAAAATCAACAAACAAACAAAAAAAGGAAATATGACAAACATGAAAGAATAAACAGAAAAGAAGAATATTATTTCCCAAAATCCATCCAATTGTTTTTTTTATTTTGAAATAGCTGTTGATAGTGCTGGGCGATATGATGATACTTGTGTGGGTGATATAAAAAAATGTGTCTATCAAGCCATTTTTCTTCCATCATTTCTATTGTTTTTATTTGTTATTTTTTATGTCAAAAAAATGAACTTAAATTAAATTATAACATATTGTTTCAAAATCTTTTGCATTTGTGATGATTCAATTACTTGCAAAACTAGTCAGAGAAAAGTAATGACATTTTTGACCATTTTTTTCAGAGATTACCTGAAAATGTACTTTATTGTGGTATATCCTGATATATATCGTTATTGTGATATAAAATAATCTACATCACGATATACATTTTTTTTCCATATCGCCCAGCACTAGCTATTGAGATGAAAAAAGGCCAGCCTGTCTCACTGCCTGAGCAAATGCAAGTACTGGCAGGCAGAATTACACCTTCAACATCCACACTTCAGAACCAGGCGATTCATCTCAAAAGCTGCCTGCCCTTCACTATGAAATTGAATGGCGTGTTTGTGGTGAGCGCTCGTATCAAAAGCTTTACAGAGACAACTCAAATTGACTCATTTTGCTGATAGAGTTTTTCTCCAAAAGCAATGGATTTTTCTTTGTCCGTCTTTTGTAACTCACTCACGCTGTGATTGTCTGTGTATCCTGCCATGAAAACCAAAGTTGTGCCAAGCCATAAAACACTGTGGAGTTTGATGAGAGAGCGGTTGTGTTTCACAGAGGAAATGCACTCGTATTTTGGGTTTGTTTTTGGCTGCAGGAGACGTTCAATAAACTGGAGAAATCAAATTCTTTCAATTTTAGATGAGTTTTGGTATCGTGTTGCCGGGTAGATGAAATGCATAAATGTAACTCTGAGGCAATTTTATATGTTGAACAGAGATTTTGCAACACACATTTCTTCTAAGGCTTGCAGATCCTGTCAAATGAAAAGACAAACACTAAAAATAGCAGACAGAAACGGGCTCTTTAAATCATTCCTAGGTCAGAGATGGGCTCAAAATAGTCGATGAGATCACTTCTGTGTAAATTTTTCATAGACGCAGCAGTAGGAAAAACTCCGGGGGAAACTAGCCGTGCCTTTGTGTAGCTGTGTGTGTGTGTGTGGAGGTGTGCGTTGGCGAACAGAGAAAAACATGGCAGATTTCTGTCCATCCTGTTTTCACACCACACTTGAAGGCCTGTTTTGCAACATGGATGCATGCATTAAGGGGAGGGAGAGATTAGACGGAGGGCCGGGCAGCGCAGAAGTGACAGACTGTGTGATTGTCTCTAAATTGAACAATCAGTACAGTTCGGCGTGTTGAAATAATACCATTATTCATCTTAGCGTCGTTCCAATCTGCAGCTCGGGAGACATCTCCCATTGTTGTCTCCTATTTTAGGAGACCTACTTAAAAAAAAAAAAAAAAAACTCTGCCAGAATTGCTTATAAAAAGAGAGGCTGCTGGAGTATGTTATATTGCATTTACAAATGTTTTACAAATGGATACTTATGAAAATGGAAGAAATGAAATGAGTCAGTGTAGCAAATGTCTTTTAAATGTTACAAATTACATATAAAATTTGAAATTTTTTTGACTAGCCTAATTTATAATGTGTTTATAACGTAAATCTCAATTAAAGGGTAGCCAAACACGAAATCAACTTTTTCTGTCTGTTGACGTCTACAAATAGAGCTTTAAAAGTGCTGTCTGTTAGTCCTTGTCACATTTTTGACAATTTAAAATAAACTTGCTTATTTCCTGTAATTATAGTCTCAGTCTCTAAAGGTAATTCAGACATGATGCTCACTACTTTTCTTTCATTTTTCCAAAAACCGGATGTGACGTCATGAAAATCGAATAAAGATGGCTTTAATTTATGACTCCACTGTGTTTTGATGGTGAAAATGTGGATGGTTTATTCAAATATCGCATTTAAACACGCTTTTTTGTTCGAAATTGTTCAATTGTGGTCTATATCCGCTAATCTAGTGAGCATCGATGTACGCTAGTTTTTTGCAAAGACTTTTGGGAAATTTCAAGTGAACTCGATTTGGAATTAGTAGATTTGGACAGCACTAGAAAATGGCGAACGCACTATATAGTTCACTATATTGTGATGGGGGGGGGGGTCAACACACAACCTCAGATGTTGGACATCACTTTCGCTCGATGACGTCACCAAAACTCTTCGGTTAGCTAGCATTAGCGCGGAGCTTCCCACGCTTGAATATACAAAACAACCGCTATTTTATTACTTTAAAAAGGTCATGCTACTCCAAAAAGTAGCTACTTACATTTAAATGTTAACTTCTCTGCTTCAGAGCGCAGCCATGCGACGAAAAGCGCTTCTCCTCGACGTGGAACACCCTTGCAAGGGAGGGGTCTGTATCCCTACGCTTGGAGGGGAAGATATTAGAAAATATAGTTTGGACATCACCTTCACTTCACAAGCCCCTCTAATGTCAACAAATGGAGGGGTAGGGAAAAGGGGAGAATTTGGATTGAGTCTAAAACTGTGTGCTGCCCCCCTCAGGCTGAAATGAGATGTTACAGTTGAATTTTGTGATTGGTCAACTGGTGTAAGTCTCACGTTTTCAGAAGTTTCACGTCACTCCAGTATAAAAGCCCCGCTCATCTTTGTTTCTGTAACGTTGTTAGCGTGTTAGCTTTGGCATGGTTTGTAGGTGTTTTGCCTTCGGTTGTCAAAAATCTAGTGGCTTGTACAACTTTCTAGTGAACATTGAAGTTAGGAAGCAGTGGTTTAGAATAAGTGACATTGAATCCAGCGAACTCCATCCCGGTGACGGGATTTTCAATGATCGGTTCACTCAAGATTGCTAGCTTAATATGTTAGCCTTGATTAGCTTCTGATGCCAGCATCATTTTACCACTCAGACACGGGTCCCCGTCTGTCCTTTTTTTTTTTTTCTTACATTTTT
>NC_050517.1:13494690-13512104 GCF_002922805.2 Oryzias melastigma
TGGCAACAGGCTAATTGGCACCTACTGAGGGGCGCGGCTCACTCGATACCTCAATCACTGCCAGGATGAGCCCTGGGCCTCTGAGCCCCCCCACCAGCAAGGGCTCTGACCCCCATCCACTGAGATGAATCACACAGATACACACAGAGAAACATTTACACATCCTGCCCGACTTCCTCAGTGTGTGTGTCTTTGTGACTTCACTGAAATGTCACCCAACACAAATAATCCCCCCCGTCGTGTAGACGGTTCCCTCCAGTGTCAAAAACAGTATCTAAGCACTGCTAAACTAGTATCAGTCTAAATACCACATAAGAGAACTTTTCAGTCTGCTCCTTGTGCAGATAGCCGTTTGAATTAATTCCTGTTTCATCCTTGGACGGAACTTTTTGCTACTTGCAGATAACTTTACCATTAAAGCTTAAGCAGCCTTTTAGATGATCTGCTCTAAGATTGCAGCATGTACTAAGAAGCTGGATTATTGGCATTACATTGTAAGTGCAAGCTTAACTCTGAATTAATGAACTCCATAACTTTTTTATCAAGGCTATCAACTCCATTTTGAACTAACTTTAATAGATTTAACTTGTGATTTTTCAAAAATAAAATAATTTGTGTTAAATTTCCTACATTAAAGAACAAGTCAATACAATGTCCCGTCGCTACATCATGGTTCACCTTTCGCAGTCTCGTTGTTTATAGTTTTTATTTATTTTTTTTTAACAGAGCACACTGTCCTACTACCTGATTGGCTGTTAACTTTGTCAATCACTATAGTCCATGCTGTGTCTCTGCTATAGAATGTATTCTGATTGCTACAAAAATGTTCAATCGTGAGCAAATCTTTGTCTTCTATCCATAATATTGGTCTTATTTTTCTCTGAAAGTTTGAACTTTGAGAATTTAAGCAAAGGATGAAAGTGTAGAAAAGTTCATGTCTTGAGAAAAGTGTATAAAGTGAGGGGTTTTACAACCCTTAAACATCTACGATCCTTGTTTGTGGATTTCGCCTATCACAGGTTAATTATGGAATGTCCCCCCTCGATAAATGAATGAAGACTAAAGTAGATTGTATTGCTCCAACTATGCTCTTCAACAGTTATGAAATATATGTTGGCTAAATAATCAACTCATTCTTCCATGGTCTAATAAAAGGCACTTTTTTGTTTTCATGATCATTCCCATAAACTTTTACAATTCAGCATAAAAGCACTATAATGCTTAACAGTATTTTTCATTCGTGTTATCACTTCGTGTTATAAAATCATGTAGCCCTTGATCTACAGTGGATCCTTCACTGGTATTAAGATGTTTGCAGGTTCAAAACAAAATGTTATGTCTATGACTTGTGTTCCCTGAAGGAATGGAATGAGGTATGTAGTATTATGTGTGCCGTGACCAAGGATTGTGGAGTCTCTCGTAGCTTTTCAACAGTAGCTTTATTCACTCATAACAGTAGCTCATGCCCTCCGGCTGCATACAAGTCCGTCCTCTTAAAGCTTCCCCCTTTCTTGCTGTTCGCCACCACATCAGTTCCTATCCAAGTGCCCTCACTACAAGGTACAACACATGTACTATGGGATATCATGCTATCGTATCTCTATCATACTCTCACATGTCCGACTCAAGACACCTGTAGTCATGCATTTTAGGGCAGACGGTGCGTATAGATGGGCGGGGCGGTCCCGCCCCTTGTTTATATAGCTCTGTCTGCGTCATCCTCTGTTTGGTGGCCGCTCTTCATCTAAACCACTGTGGAGCGGGCAAAAAATGTGTTGTACCTCGTTCCTCTCCTCCAAGGAACAGAAGTACAACACATGTACTATGGGATATCACGTTCTCAAGAGTGAGTTATCCCAAAGTACACGTGTCAATTCACTTGGTACAACACATGTACCAAGGGATATCACGCATAACATCCCATAGTACATGTGTTATTCCATAGTACGTATGACGTTTCACTCGGTACAGCATATGAACAATGGAATATCACGCTCTTTTAAGCATGAAATCCAATAGTGTATGTTTTATTCCATAGTACGTGTGTCGATTCCTTTGGTACAACACATGTACCATGGGACACCACCCTCTTGAGATAGTGATACCCCATAGTTCATGTGCTATCCCATAGTACATATGTTGATTTACTTGGTACAACACATTTACTATGGAATACCAGTCCTTTGAGAGCGTGATATTTCATATTATTTGTTGTTTTACTCTGTACAACAGATATACCACTGAATATCATGCTCTTGAAATTCCATATCACATGTTTCCCATGTGTCGATTCAATCGGTACAACACATGTACTATGGGACTTCATGCTCTCGAGAGCATGAAGTCCCATAGTACATGTGTGTTATGACTTGCTCTAGATCGTAATCCGAAGCCGGTTATAGCAGTTGAAGTACTTTAATATGCATAAAGAACTCCAAACTGGCTAACTCAACCCTTATCCCATAGTGGATGTGTCATTTCACTTGGTACAACACATGTACTTTGAAATATCATGCTCTGAAATGTGGGATATCCAATAGTACTTGTGTCGATTTACTTGTCACAACACACGTTTTATGGGATGTCATGCTTTCAAAAGCGGGATATTTCATAGTACATGTTTTAATCTCATTATACATGTTTTGATTCACTTGGTACAACATATACAATAGGATATCATGTTCTTGGAAATGTGTTATCCCATAGTACACGTGTTATTTCACTAGGTACAACACATGTACTAAGGGGCATCACCCTTTCAAGAGTATAATATTCGTTATTCCGAGTGAAAAAACTAAGTGAACTAAAAGTCATTGCAATCCAGTCATGTTTTTGGTGTTTTTAACATGTTCTTTTGACATTTTTCTCTTGATTGAGGACATGTATAAGCTTAAAACATAATTTCTGTGTATTTTTGAGCGTGAGTGGCTGCAAAGCTAGCGGGAGGGAGTTTTAACAGAGGGCTGATGTGAAATGGGGTAGGCTTACTCTAACAGTCCCAACCACAACTAAGAGGTGGATTTCTAAAAAAGTCCTGCCGCTCTGCAGAAACTATGCCCTAGAAAACAACAGGTTTTTGATTTTGCATTAAAATGAAGAAGAAGCATTCTTTGAAAACTAAATGTCAAATGTGAAGCCAGACACAAGGAAGCAGATGAAAGCAGTTAGTTCTGACAAAACTAACTGGTTGGGTGTAGGGAATCTGTAGGAGAAATCACAGCAATAAAAAAAGCAGCTATTGACACGGCGAAACAAAGATATCATTACTAGGTGTTAGACTCTCATCAACCTTTCAAAGAGCTCTGAATGTAATTTGTGCTTCCTCTCTCTGATTATTTAGACCTTCAGCCGGCGAGACAAATAGTCCCGCAATGACAGGTGATTGATGATGATGCTCCATCGATTGAAACATTTCCCATATTAACTAGAGCCGTGATGGAAAGCAAAGCCCCGTTTACGCCTGCTGCTTGTTAACAGCATTGTTTTGTCTGGTTTCCGCTCGGCCAAACTTCAGGCAGACAAAACTGCTTTTAGGGCACGATTAATATGATATATGACCGCACACCCACTCAGACTTCAAAGACTGGCAGATGTTTGCACAAAGCATCCACAAGTGATGGCGAAGCATTTTATTTCTATGTGGGAGTTATTGTGTTTTGCTAAATAGGTGGCACCGGGGGTGCTTTTTTGCAACAAATTGAAGGGGAAAAAATGACATTTTTGGCAGTTCTACTGACAACACAAATGCCCCCCCACCAAGATTTTAGTACTTACTGTTTGCTGTTTGAAGTCAGGTTACAATGTGATTGATCACATTGTGAAAGGAGCAGCTTTATGGAATGCAAACAGTTTATGCAGCAATCTTTCTTTCCGTCACTTTAAGTATCTGCTATTCATTACTTAACTGATTGTGATTTACTTGGATTTTGATGTAATTTTACACTATTTGAATGCTTTCTTTTTTATTTCTTTGTATGCTCCAATCTCCTCCCAGATTCTAGATTCGTTAAAATACGTAGATTCAGAGAATACGTTTCTTTCAGCTGTTTAACGTTCTACAATAAATACAAAAAATAATAACAGGCATATGAAATTCCAATCTAATCATCTTTTGATCTTTTGTGAAAGGGTCTTTTGATTCTAATTATTGTGTTTTTAGCCGAAACTAAAATGCACTAAAAGGGATGTTCATTCATAATTACATTAAAAGTGTATTATTATAGAATAGAATGGAATGGAATAGAAAATAATGGAATAGCTTTATTTCTATAGCACTTTTCCCAGAAAGATCCACAAAGTGTTTTACAAAAGGAGCATAGAATTAAATCTCAGAGAGGTAATACAATCCAATAATATAAATGAAAAAAACTAAAAGCAAAGTACAATGTAGTAAAAGAAGGACTAAAATGAAGCAGTGTTAAAGCGAGTTTTTGGAACACTTAAAAGATTTTGCTAGAAAACACTTCAAGGATTAGGCCGAAGAGTATGAGGTTAAAAGGTCAACAATGCACGTCGGGGTTTGACCCTGCAAGACTCTAAAAACTAAAAGTAGAACTTTCAAATCAATTTGATTTCTCATTCAAATTTTCCATTTAAGTAAAACATGGCCAGACTATAAAACTCCATGTACAAAATCATAGCTGTAAATGGATTTTCTTTACTTGCAGTGTTTTTGGTGAATCTGTTTTATCTCTCTTCAACAGGGACACTGAACAGTCGTCTGCTGTTCCCTGATACAAAAAAAAAAAATATATTTGTCTGTTTTAATTATTTATTCAACAAACTTGATTAATAAATGTGAACATACTGTTGCTTAGCCAGTGCTTGTCCAGTTTTCATTGTGATTTAGTACTGAAGCAAACAGCATTATCATCTCTGCATTTGAGCAATTTTTCAAATACTTAGAAATTTCTTATTAAATTTTGCAGTCAGCAGTGCGATTAATTGCAATTAAACTTACCCAACCCTGCTTTTGTATATATATATATATATGGTTTATTATAGGTTTTGGCCTAAACAGCAAGACATCTTGTACCTTCTGTTTGTTGAAAAGAAAATTCTACGATCAGTTTAAGACTGCGAACACAAAGTAAAGGCAGCTTGTCTGCAGTTGATAAAAAATGAAGTCTACATAACTTAAATGTCAGCTGAAACCCAATATTTATCCAATTACACTTTCCCCAAAGCAGAAATGAGCAGCATCATTCTGACACTCTCCTCCGGCCTTCAGAAGGACCCGCAGGAGATCATTTGCTGACTGGAACCCTGTGTGGTCAGTCAGGACACCATTTTCCTGCTTAGACACTTTTTTTTATCAGCACATTAAGCACATTTTTTTGAGGATATTAGAATTTAAAATAAAAAAAAATCTTAATTTTCTCAAGCAGGTGAGGATTGACAGAAAAAAAGAGAGATAAGAAGAAGAAGAAGAAGTGACAGGCTGCTGGGGGTTTAAACGACTCAGATCGGGGCGTCTTTGTGGGACATCCAAAGGCAGTGTTGGTGTTATCTTGCTTCTGCCAGACTTTGGTGTACTGCAGGCATGGATAGTGAGCACGGCCCCTACTAGAATGTACTCAGTTTGCATGCAGAGAGGGATAAGCTGCTGCTTCCTTTTTGACGCAGGTTCAGAATGTCTTAAATGTTCACTGGTGGCAAAAAAGAAGGTGTTAGCACAACAGGACCCAGGATAAAGCGGAGCAAAATACAGATTTGGCCTGTATGTGTGCTGGAGCAGGACCTGGCATCAAGTCGGTTTCAATTTAACCCAGAGTTAGTGCTGTCATGCCATCAGTTTTATTTTGCAATTAATTAATGAAATTAATTTATTTTTAATTTAGCCTAATAATTGCTGTGAAAGATTAATTTTGAGATTTTTAATTTAAATTTGTGACATTGTGGTGCAGTAAAAAGGGGTTTATGACTTTTTTTATATTATAAAAGTCCTCCAAACCTTTATTTCTACACCAACATGGGGGATTTTTTTTCAATTTTGAGCAATTATGAAAAAAAAAACAATTCAGGAAAAATATTATTGCTCTAAATTACACAGCAAAAAAACACTAGGAGCACTTTTCTGAGCAATCCACAAAATATTGATTAAGAACTTCTTCTTATTAGTACTACATTGCATTGTTTTTTACATTTTACCACAGTTTTATAGTTTCCTTTACTCTGTTTGCTGGATTTGATCCCTTTGAAGACTGGAATGCAGCAGAAGAGAAAAGAATCTAAGAAGGAGGAGAAAGGGGAACGCATTGTAGGAATTGAACAACTCAAACCAAACTTTTTCATGTGAGGACCACATAACTGTTTTCTTCTCTGTTGGGGGGGCCAGGGTTTAGACTAACAGAAGAGGTGTAAAAATTGCAGGTGTGTCTAAACGTAAGCATTTCTGCTTTTCCAGAAAGTCACATGTAATCAATTATTAATAGCTCTTTGTGAGATTTTGGCAGAAAAAAAGTCAGAAAATAAAAATCCTTTGAATGAAATAGTCTTTTGAAAAAGTCTAAGTATTTTCTTTTGATGCAGCTATATATATATATATATTATGTTACATTTTTGTCAGAACAGTTTTCCCTCATTTATTGTTGGAATTACATTCAAAAAATAACTCATGAAGGTGAAATCTGCAAATTAGGACTACAGATGTAAAACTCCTAACTACACACTTTATTCACTTTCCCCAACAAATGTGAACATTTTGACACTTTTCTCTCTTGTTTAAACTCTCAAAGTTCAAAACTTCATCGAAAATAAGTCCAGTTTTATAGAATGAAAAACATCTGATTACAATTTGAGCCACACGTATTGAATAGGGGCTCAGACTGCAGAAGGCTGGAATAAAAAGTCCCGTTCTGTGTGCGTCTTGATCGTATGGCCAGACTGGGGGAAAAATCATGGGTCTCTGATGTTGATCAGGGGGCCGGGCCAAATATGGAGGCGGGCCAGAACCCCTGATTTAGACTTTGTTTGCTGTGACTGGACAAAAAACAAGCGAGAAGAGGTGAACTTTCCCTCTGAAATAACACTTTTTTTTTTACTTCTCTTGATGTTTGGATCATATACAGATTTCCTCTGCTGCAGCAGAGCGAAGTCAGTGGAGGCTCTATAGCTGTTACCATTACAACACTTCGCACCGTTTATCAAACAGTCATCTTTTTTATTTAAACCTAAAAATTAGAAATTATTGTTTTATATCTTTCTTTGATAAGTGATAATGGAATGAGGGGATAATGTCCATTGTCAGAAATAAATGCGCATAAGCAACCGTCCAACGCCATCAGCCCATTATTCCTTACATAATAGATATTAATTATAGATTAAATATGAGATTAACAGAATTAAAAAAAACAACTACATTAATTTGTATGTAATTAATTGTGATTAATTCGGTAATTTGACACCCTTACTATTATAATTACTTGTTTTTCATTTTATTTTGTCTATTTTTTTGTCATACGTGTCAAGAAATAATTTTCATTTTTTTAATGGAGTTTTTCTTAAAGTAAACACATATACCTGCTTTAAAATGTTCACAAAAGAGAAACTGAATTTAAAACTTTGTTTTGCTTCTTCTTAAAAAATAAAAAACACATAAATAAAAATATTGACCCCTTAATACCTAAATTCATTTCCAGCTATGAAAAGTTATTCATTTATGTTTTTACTTTTAAGTAAATGCTACATGTAGGTAATTTTATAGCTGGTTTATAGCTGGACATTCAGGGGTTAATACACTAAATGTTTTTTTTTTAAACAATTTGACTAAATTGTCGCGACCGTGATTGATTAACTTGTTGTTTGGGAATATGCAAAGGTTAAAAGATAATATCTCGGCCATTTTTAAGCCACTCGTCACCAATGCAGCAACAGAATGACCCCGAGCGCTCTGTTGAACGATAAAAGCCCCCGCTGACTCCTCGCCAGCCGTCTTTGCCCGGCACATCACGTTTGTCCATGTGACAGGCCAATCAAGAAAATGGAGTGCATTAATGGAGATGAAGATGGTTGCTCTCCCTCTCATGTTCGTGCTGCGCCCCTCATCATCTCACCTCCTAACATATTGTTTTAACAAACCTAAGTGCTGTCATCAGGGCCAGGATGGATAGCAGTGCTTAATAGGCTCTAAATCAAAGTCATACTGCGGATGGCCAATCGGAGAGCGGGAAGCCAGTTACTTAAGATCCCCGCTCAAGGTTACTGCTGCAGATAGACTGAATTTGATGGGGATTTCTTGCTCTCCTCTGCTTTTCCTTCATCTAAATCTCTGTCTCTCTGCTTTTTTTTCAATTGTTCACTCTCTCGCACGCACCTTTTCCTCCCACATCGACTCTTTCATTTTTATCTCTCTATGGTTTGTTTGGCAGCCCCTTTTCACAATCTCAGTCATTCCCCCTCCTTCCATCTGTCACATCTCTTCTTCTTCTGTCTGTTGCCTGCTGTGATAAATCTTCTACTTACCTGCCCTGCTGTCTGGCCTTCACTCCACTTCCAGTTTCCTTCCTAATCCCTCCACATCGCTCTGTTTATTCCCTGTTTCAAAGGTAGCGAGAGTTTTAATTAGCCCTCATTCATTTAGTGAAGGACACATGTACTTCAATAGTGTTTGCCTGCATTATTTCACTGGGAGGCTTCTGAATAGCTGGAGGCAGCAAGTATTGATGGGGCTGTGAAAGGAAATATGAATGCCTCAGTTGTTGGCAGGTGCTGGGCTCTTAGCTTGCAGGGCAGTGGGTGGTTCTCCACCCAAGGACATGCAAGCCGAGTGAATGCCAATGCAAATCTATTGAAATTCAATTTCGAGTGCTCTTCGCGAAAGCATCTGGCACAGAACACACTCAGGGGTGAACGTCCTCTTGTGCTCGCACAGACACCAAATACAGTGAATGAATAATAAATCCGTAACGTCAAGGACTGTGGAACTTTTCTCTCTAAAAAGGGCCCACTTTTGCCCCGCTCCATTGATAAGGAAGATACCCTGAAGCACGTTATACAACCGGGTTTGTTCACTTTGACCTGCATTTCCATTACATTGCAGCTGATTGCATCACATTATCTAGATTATTTTGTTTACCCTTCCTGTGTTATGCAACTTCTGTTTGAAGGTTTTGGCATGCAGTTTGGAACCCAGGAATAGCTGTTGCTACGGCAACAGCTAATATGGATCCAAATATGGAATCGTCAGCGAGAAGCAAAAACAAAAGGCAGTATATTTAATACTATGTATTTAAGTCGACACGGCAGAACCTCAACCCAGGAGAAGAAATGAGCTCAGCCTTTAGAGCTGCACATCCCATCACTCTTTACCAGTGAGCTATCGCGTTTGCCGACAAGAGAACAACACCATTGTTACCTTGTTTTGATGTGTTGTATAGATAGTTTGCGCTTGAGAGAAACAACCAACCGAATCATACTTGGGTATTTATCAGAGGCACAGTTACTGAACTGAAACTTACCTTGATGATGAGAGGTGCGGTAAATTGCAGCAGTCAGTAAAAGGCTCCAACAGGGACCAGCAGGAAGGCAGACGCCCACTCATAACAAAGAAAGTAGACGAGTGTGCCTGGGAAAATTAGGAGTATCTAGGGATGTGTCAGGCCTATTTTGGTTCTGTCCCTTCTTGACGCCTTTTTAAACCTCACTGCACATTAACTGTATGAAAATTTAAAATAGTTAATAATAAAACTACTGCAAAAACTATAATACAAGAAACTCAATAAAGATGCAGAAGTTTTAAGTTTGAACAAGGATATTGTGAACACGCCAACATCGCTGACATGTTGCAGTGTCGGACTGAGCATTCATTCATCCATCCATTCATCTTCTGAGCCACTTGTCCCTTTTGGGGTCACAAGGGTGCCGGAGCCTAACCCGGCGACTGATGGGCGAAGGCAGGATACACTCTGGACAGGTCGCGAGTCTGTCGCAGGGCCTCATTCATACACCCATTCACACCTAGGGAGAATTTACCAATTGAACTATGAAGCATGTTTTTGGACGGTGGGAGGAAGCTGGAGTCCCCCAAGAAAAACAGAACATACAAACTCCACACAGAAGGTCCCAGTTGGTGTTTCAGATCCCCTAGCCAGGATTGGAACCGGGGCCTTCTTGCTATGAGGCAAGAGTGCTAACCACTATGCCACCGTGCAGCCCATGCATTAACTAACAAGGTTAAAAGTTAGCAAAGTCATAGTAATGTGTTTTAGTTGTATCCTAATTGTGTCCTCCATTTTTTTTTTTTTTTTAACGTTTTGTAAACAAGGTTAAGTGTTATTGTGAACATGCTAAAGTGGCTAACATGTTGCACTGTCAGACTGTGCATTTTTTTACATGTTACTAACAAAGTTAAAAGTTAGTAAGGTCATACTAACTTTTGTTTAAGCTGTATCTGTATTTTTTTTTTTTTTTTTTTTTACTTTTTGTAATCAAGATTAAGTGTTATTGTGAACATGCTAACGTGGCTAGTAGGCATATATTGCAGTGTCAGAGTGTGTTTTTTTACCTGTTAACAAGGTTAAGAGTTAGCTAAGCAACAGCATCATTTGTTTTAGCTGTATTTGTCTATTTTTTTTAAGTTTTGTGAACTAGATTGGGTTTTATTGTGAATACGCTAACAAGGCTAACATGTAACAATGTCAGACTGTTCTTTTTCTTTCAAGGTGTTACTAAGGTAGGGAGTTATTCTTGGTATCAGTTTTTTTCCACACTTTTTGCAAACAGGGTTGAGTGTTTTTGTTAACCAGCTAACGTGGCTAACATGTTGTTGTGTGGGACTGTGTTTTTTTAACATATTACTAACAAGGTTGGGAGTTAGCATAGCCACAGTAACAAGTTCTCTAGTCAGTCTGAGTGACTGATGGACTTTTCCATGGCTATTTTGTCTTGCTTAAAAGTGCCTTATATTTCAGTAGTAGTTTGTCTAAAAGTGAAATAAAACCAGTCAAATCTGGTCGAAATACATACAAAAAAAAGAATTAACCTTATTTAACCATTTCAAGTTGGTAAACATTATTCCTGTAAAGTAGGCGTATATTTTTAATTCCCTTCCTTTTTTAACATATGTAATCTAACGTTTACATTTACTCTCAGATGATAATACTCTATAAATGCTTTATTGCTCATGTCTCAATGGCTAAAAGATCGCCTTCATATAAAGTGGGCTAATATTTCTGGGACTCCTGATAATCCCTTAAATGAGCAGTAGATGCTCATTTAGGCATAGAAACTCAGCATAGATACTCATTTCTTAAGGTTTAAACTTTTTGCAATTTCTGAGGATTTGCTCTCCAAGTTTAATAATGGTCTTTTGGATTTTTTCTATTTTGAACTAATCCTAGTTTTTTTTAATGAAAAAAATATGCAGAAGTGAAAACATCTTTTATTATATTTTATACATTTGCGAGAAAATAATTCCAGATGGAAATGTGTTTATTGAAATTTTTTTTACAACAGTTTGTTTAGAAAGCAGTCTTGGAGTTTTCATTCTTTCCCTTACATCATTCATTTGAAATCTTTTCAGTACTGTGCAGTACAATACTGTGAAAGAACACACCCAGGATGTGTGGCAGTATAATTATTCAGTGTCTGCGCTACATTCAGTGGTACGATCATTTGTACTTTATGCTGTCTGTTTATAGCATATTACATTTAAATGATGCTCAAAGCAGCAAGATGTGCCGGACAGGATAGATTAAAAAAGCCGCTTTGTAGAGGGCTTTTCTTTTAAGGGTTTAAAAAATCGAGCGACGCAACCTTTGGTGCTCGGCTCTCGACTTTCATACACCATCTGCATGCCGATCTCTTGTCTCCCCCTGATGAAGACAAATAGCCCTTTTTACTGGCTGTGCGGTAGACTTCAGGCACTCGCGCGGTTAGAAGCAGTGGGACAAAATTGTACACTGCTGGCTGCCAGAAAGAGGGAGACAAAATAACCAAAACAACTAAGTAACAGCAATCAGCTCCAGTGACAAAACCCTGTAGGAACAAAAAAAAGTAGCTTAAATCACTGACCTCCATGGTGGGAAATCAGTATTTGATCAACTGCAAACCATAAATCACTTCATTTGTCATGTCTTAAAGTAGACTCCACTTCTTCTCATGCAGTTTTGTTTTCTCCCTCTCTCTTCTCTCGGTTTTCTCCTCAGATATTGACGAGTGTGCTGAAGGAAAACACTACTGCAGAGAAAACACCATGTGTGTTAACACCCCAGGATCCTTCATGTGCATCTGCCACACAGGCTACATCAGGATCGATGACTATTCCTGCACAGGTGAGCTCCTCCTCTGGCCTTTTGACAGGCCTCTGGAATCAAGAAAATGGGTTTTGAGCTTCTGTTTGTGGAGGAACTATATCCTCCAACACTGTCAGTTTGACTGAAAAAGGAATATTTTACTCTTATCACTGTTAGAGTGTTGTCGATGGATATCTTTAGTCATACATTTTTTTAAATCAAATTATGAAACACTGTATCTAGTGTGGTGCAGAGACAGAATTACAAGAAGTTGTCGTTAAACAGCAAAACGTGCTAAATATTTTCCACTTGCAGAACATGCATTATGTAATTCTGTCTCACAGCAGATGGTGTATGTTTGAACACAGCTCTCTGTTAATCTGTTATCATATACAATTAAGACCCATCTCTTCGTGTGATGTGTAAGTGCAGGGCTCACTGTAAAAGCTTGCATTCCTTCTGCTAGTTTTGCTTATGGCAGCAGCTAATCTGAGAGATAAGCAAAACGTGCAGGCGGATGTTTCTGTAGTGAACTATCACAGTACTGACATGGCAGCTTGATACATGCAGTCAGACGAAAGCTGCGTTCACACCAAAGGGATTTTTAGGAGTATACAGTTGTTGAGACAATGTACAGACGGGATCAGAGGTTGGGCATGGTGCGTTGGTTTGGTAGTAGCGCATTTTAGGCATCACAGCGCAATGATTTCAGAGTTCATTCACCATAATTTTCTAGTAGTAGCCACAGCATTTATTCCAAAAATGTGGCAGCCAGTCTGAGTTTATTGGAGACCGACGATTCCATCACAGGCTAAGTGGTGATCATTTTGCCATGAAATTCGGCCAAGAATTGTAAACAACACCAGATGAACATTTCAAGATTTATTGAATGTTATGCTATGATTAGTACTGGTTGTGAATGATCATTTCTATTTGAAGCATCATCAATCTCTGTATTAAAAATCCTCTTTGCTTTCATGTGGATCATTCTCTTGGAGACACCCGCACCTTTCCATCTTTGCTCAATAATCCATGTTCAAACCAGTTCTTCTAATTTGTCGCTTGCCTTCTTTGGACCCCTACCAGGAAATCGTTTGCTCGTTTCCTGCAGCCGTCTACTCAGTATCACCACCTGCTTGCGCCATTTTTGGATACATTTAGGATCCATCCATCCATCCATCTTCCTCCGCTTCATCCGGGACCGGGTCGCGGGGGCAGGGGCACCATTTAGGATCCATCTCAAAATGTAGTGCAGATTCCTCACCAGAATGTTCTTTGGTGTATGCCACCGCAGGAAGTATAAACACTAAATCGAGTGAGCGTTTCTTAGCCATAGCTTCACAAATACTACTAACACCTGACATCTGCACGACCGTGCACACTGAGGTGGGTTTGTCTTAAAGGGGTCCGGCTACTATTAGAGACCGGTGTCTAATGTAACAAACATTTTTAAGACCTAGTGTTTATTGTAGTCTTTTAGAGATCAGCCACTATTGGAAGAAATATGGTATACTATCGGTACTTTCACTACTGACCAGGATTAGTGATATTGCACATGTGTGTCAAAGACAACAGCAGATGTGGTATTGGAAAGCGTGCACCGTAGTTTTGAGGAGGTAAAAAAAAAAAACACTATTCGACTATTAATTAGTTGTTAAGTGAGCAGTGACTGACTAATCGTGGAAACCCTAGTTTCAATGTCACGGTATGAACTTTGTCAAAGAACTGCATCACATCAACCAATCAAGTACTCAGCTTTGGCCTGTGATGTGCTGTTGTAATCCACTGGTTGTACTACTTCTGAACTGATATTTTTCTTTCACGTCAAACTGCACCTGGATAGCTTATTTGGTTAAGTGTGAGACTGGCATACATTAGATCCAGTGTGGGTCTTTTGGCAAGATCCTTCACGCCACTATGTAGCCACAAGGGGTCTTAAGTCTTGGTCTCCATGTGCATGTACCCAGTCCGGATAAAAAACAGGGTTGTGTCAGGAAGGGCATCTGACTAAAAACTCTCTGCCAAACTAAATGTGCTGATCAATGAAAAGCTGAGTTGCTGCGGCGACCCATGAGGAGATAATTCGAAAGTTGAACATTTCTTTGTCATCAATCTGGGTCACAAAGAGACAGAAGTACCGCTGAAAGCAGTCATCATTCACATGTGGCTCCTACAGTAGATGGGGAACCTCACCATATTGGGAGAGTCTCTGAATGATTTTGTAGAACTTTTCAAAATAAATAAACCGGATCTCTCAACATCATAAACAATCACTCCTTCCATGTAGCAATGAGGCTAAAAACTAGACAGTTGCAAGTTCATGAACACATTTTTGGACAAATCTCCAACAGCAAATTACATCAAAGGTAAGTTGGCGGACACAAATTTGATACATTCAGAGCTAATGTAGCATAAGAAAGCACAGATTAGCAAAATGTTAAATATATTAACACCACTCCCATCTGTATGGAAAAAAAAACTAAATATATTTACAATTTTCACTTATTTTTCTTGAAGTTGTTATTTTCTACAGGAGAAGTGTTTGTTCTCCGTCTGGTGAAATCTGTCTGCATGAATACAGTTCCCAGCTGTGAGGTCATTAGAGTGATGATGTTCATTTTTGGTGGAAGCTGGCAAAGGGCTGTAGTGCATCCTATTAAACACTGCAGGACGCTAACTTCAATGAAAAGTGATTCAACAACCATCAACACAGGGATCTACTGGAAAGATGCTGTACGTTCCCTTTCATTGCATCATTCTTCACAAGAATTTGTCTAGAGTTCTTAAAAGCATCAGAAAAAACATGAACGAACCCAGAGATCTGTGGACGAATGGAAGAGTCTGTTCTATGTGAGAACACTTTGCAGTGGTAAAGAAATGCTGTGATACCTACCTTGAAACGGCACCACACTCACAACACTGTGACAGCAAGTCATTTATTTCTATTCAGCTTCTTTACAACTTTGAACCGCTTGAAAGTGATTCCCAGAGTTTTTTCATCCTTGCTCTGAACAAAGAGAAAAAACTGAATTAAATCCAGACTTCTCTGGGAGTAAAAAAGTCTGTGTGGATCGCCCTAGTATGGTGTGTGAACGTGTCCTTATCGCACGATAAGGAGACAGGAAGTCACTGAGAACCTGAGAAACAGCCAGACTGTGAGTGGAGGCGGCAGACCCATTTGTTCCTGATCAAAGTCGAAACCAAAGACAATTTCAAAAGCAAACCAAATCAATTTGAGAGATTGTGTGGATGATTCACAGGCTTTGTTCTCCCACTGTGTTGTGGAAGATTAGGGTTGCAGTGCGTAACTGTGCGCAGAATCTGCTGCTTGAGTCATTTTTGCCAGTTACATACAAAAGAAAATGTTGATCTTAAGTCTTAGTTTTTCGTACTATTGCTTAGACCAGGGGTTTTCAAACTAAAAGACCCATTTAGACCAGTGAGATCCATAAAATTCCACCTCACTGTCAAGAAAAATACTTTCTATTTATGTATGTGTGACTATTAAGTCATTCTTTTAACAATTTCATATTTTTTATACTTATAAGTCTTGTTTTTTTTATAAAAACAACTTTAGCTTCTTCTACTTATGGCAGCACGTTCCTTTCAAAATAAAATCAAATAAGATCCTCCTACTGTAGCAGATTTACTTGCAATTAAAAACTTTTAAGAACTTTCCCTTTAAACAGTAATAGGGATGGTATTGTGAAACTGAAATTAAAAATTATGTGCTTTAAGCTTATTTTAAAACCAGGAGCGACTAACTTTTTCAGAGAAGGGCAGACTTGGTGAGGTAAAAATCAGGTTGCATTATTTGAATCCTTAAAATAATAAATGAAAATGAACTATTTAATGGGATTGCCATTGCAATGACACATTTATTTTCTTCACAGTGAAAATAAAAACTGCAATATCATTTTTTACCAATATTTTTGTAAATTTTAAACTTAGATAAGATGCATAATTATTTCCCAGTTAGCTTATCGTAGTTAACATGTCCCGTTTGTAGTTCCTCTTTATACTGAACTCAGAGAAAACAGCCACTCTCTTGACAAATTAGGCAGATGGTGTATAATGGCAAGAGTCTGTCAATACGATAAGTATCGCGATATCTGGCTCATGATACAATACATATCAGGATTTATCCTAAGAATTTACCTGGACAATTTTTAACTACTTTTTAGAGTATGACTTAGGAAAAAAATCTCTACCTGAATATGAATTCATTGTAATAAAATGGTAACATTATTTTTAATTAATGATCACAGCATTAAGCACTGCAACTTTATCTCATGTACACGTTGCTTTTACCAAAGCAAATTCATGGTGCATTTCTTTTGGTAAATTAAGAAACATTGTTCTGTTTTCACTATAAAATATTTTGCACTTGAAGAAAAAAAAGTGGAAATCAAAAGTAAGACGGTGAAGGACCCCCATAAATAATTCATGAAATATTGCCAAGTCTGATTTGAATCGATACAAGTATCGCCAAATGAAGTATCGTGATATATCACCAAATCAATTTAAAACCTTTTTTTTACCGTTTACTGTACCCCTGACTTAACATGGAAACTGGTGCGCAAAATACTTTCAGTGTAAACATGGTTTTACACCGTTCGTCTTGTATAGACAGTTGGAAAAATTATGCTCAAGAGGAATTACTTGGAGAAACAAAAGTGTGTCAAAAAAGCTATTATATTAGAAAACACAAAGTATAGATATGTATCTTATCAGAAATGGCAAAAATTCTGGTAAGAACAGATAGTTCAAATTCTGTCTTCTATCTCAAAGCAATGAGTTTCGGATCCCCATATACACATAAAGTTATCCAAAGCCGAGAAAGATTCAAACCATGTCGTTCCACTGCCTCTGAATTTGATATTACTGAATTTTAAGCTTGATGGAATCAAATATTTACAAAGCTCTTGTCTTCTGTCAGTGTAAAGGATGTGGCTCAGTGAGTCAGAAGAAGACAATCTTCCAAATCAGCAGAGAATGTCATTCATATCTGGATATTGTACATGGATGTTCGCTGATATCGCTGCTGTTAATAATAGCTTCCTTTCACCACAGCCTCCACGCTTGTAAAGGTTTGAAATCCTGATTGTCAGAGATAGTTTTGATAAAAGTCAAAAAAAGAGTAACTCTTTGTTCTGCAAAATGTCACCTGTCTATCTTTTT
>NC_050517.1:13512178-13515477 GCF_002922805.2 Oryzias melastigma
GTCTATCGTTTTTGTATTTTTGTAACTCCACATGAGAACAAAAACTGCAGGACAGATCGGAGTCAGTAATCTTTCCATGAAACGTCCTTCACGGAGGGCGGCACAATGTCATTCCTCGACGAGTAGCCTCGTTCCCCGGCAGTTGTTTGCAGCTTGTGAAACACGATGCTAAGTAGCTCCCTGTGTGAATCATCTCGGAGGAGACGGAAGCCCGCTGCGTTTGCTCTGTGCCTGTAATTAAAAAAACATTTTGCAGCAATGCAAACGAAATCAGCGGCAGCGCAGTGATGGAGCGGAGCGCCGGCCGGAGGATGTGAGGCCCGCGGTCTTCCTGCGGTGCCTTTGGAGTTTGAATAATGGCTGGAAAACTCTACAGCTTGATAACACGCACACACAGAGAAGGAAAAAAAATATTATACAAGTTTATTTTTATTTTTTTTTTAAGCAGAAATTTGAAATGAGTTACCTTAATGAGTTTGCTTGGGATCCAATGAAACCGTTCTATTTACTCCCATCCTCATATCCTCACATCCTGAAGCTTATGAGATTTCTGTCACTTTATTTTTCGATCCTTCTGGGCGTTTGGTAAAGTTTATTGTTTTACTCGTTTGTCTTTTTTTATTTCCAGATTCCAAATGAAAAGATTAACTTCCCCAGGCCCAGAGAACGCAATTTTCGTCCTATATTTTATGTTGTTTCCTATTAAAATGCCTTTACATCACTCTAGTGAAAAAGCTTGCTCTGTCCTCCTTTATAAAAGTCAATTTTTGGGATTATATCGAGGCTTTGGTGAAGGCTTTATGAGGCGACATTTCCCCTGTTTCAGTTTGATTACTGTTGTGATCTCTCTGCTGGGTTATTGGACACTAAATTCTCACAAATGTTTTACTCAAGCTCTGGATAGTCAGTGGGCTTACCAACATTTAAAAACTGAGCACTTAATGAGTAACGGTGATTGTCAAGATTCATGGACCTAAATGAAGAAAAGCAACCTTTTCTTTTATTTTTTTAAGGTTTTGGTGATTTCTTTGTCCATCTCATTTGACTTCACAATCCAGGGAAATTGGTCTTGGCGAGCTGGACCCACTTAACCATGAATCAAGCCCCCCTAGTACAGCCGCTACCATATCGTTTCAGTTTCAAACTTAGTATTATTGTACCCTAAAATGAACTCAAATAGACCTTATAACTTATCGAAAAAAAATAAAAATAAAAAAATAAGCACAGAATGCGCAAGCAGTAATAAAACTACTGAAACGCCATCAGCATCAGCTAAGCAAGTGCAGCCGAGTGAGGAGGTGACAAGAGTACCGGCTCCGCCTCTCCTCTCTGCTGTTTCAGTGTCCACCACTGCATGACATCTAGCAGCAGCACTCAGAATCACTCCAGATGACCTTGAAGTTAATAAACCCAAGCTAAGGTGCCTCGAAAATGATTAGGGGTGTAACGGATCACAAAACTCACGGTTCGGATCGTGTCATGGTTTTGGGTCACGGTTCGGATCATTTCGGATCAGGAAAAAAATAATGAGATAAAAGCCTAAAATTACTCTTTTGAAAAGTTTCAAAACATATATTTGATATACAGTACTTCAAAACGTAGATATACTATCACATATATTACATCTCATTGAGGCATATTTATAAAAACAAAATATTTTTGAACTTTGGACACAAACAAAAAAACTAAAACGTTGTTTCTGATGACTTTTACATTTCTTTAGACCTAATCTACATAAAACTGGGAGAGAAGAATGTTTAAAAATAGTTTAGAAATGACCAAATCTATCTGCAGTAACCCCAAAAATGCTAATTTTTTTCTTTCTTCATTCATAGTTGGACCGACATTTACCTTTTTTTTTAATTGGTTGTTGGTTTCTGAGCTTCCTTGTCCTCTTCATTTTGGCTTCACTCGACTCCACACTGTCCAAACACACAAAAAAGAGCATTAAATGTAACCACGGATGTTAAAAACCTACAAGACGTGTTTATTTTTTGTTATACAGTTAGGCAGTTTTGCATTACAGTGATTGGATGCTGCCTTCCTACTGTAACAAGCCATTTAGAAGTTCTCTAATACACTTATTCAGCTCCAGTTTCTTTTGCTTCAAAGGGGAACTATTTCTCCTTGGTTTGCCCTTGGAAATTCAAAATATATGATTAAAAAGGGAAAAATGTTGCTTAAGAAAAAAAAATGCGTTTGCGAGTTAAAGCCTCCACGTTGACCGTTTCAGCATAAACAGCAAATTCAAAGAGTTTCTTCTTCCCACTTCTGTGTTTTTCCACATATCGTGTCACCCCGGTTGCAGTAATTGACAGTTAGAGGAAGGAAGATGCTGCAGCGATTGAACATCTACTCGTGTTTGAGGAGTCCAGCGGGACTGCTGATACTTCTCATTTTCCAGCCATGAAATACTGCTGTATTAAACGCAGAAACATTAGCCCCACCCCCTGCAGTGCCTATTGACAATGTGCATGCATATGATCTATGAACGTCTTTATCATCTGCAATTACTTTTGCCAATTAATGAACAGCAAAGTCAGCAGAAACAATGGCTGAAGTATTGATAGTTTTTTTTTTTTTTTATGCATGCAAGCAGACCAGTCTGCCAAGTAAAGAGGATTAAGTTGACCTCGGCTCATTTCATGGCTCAGTGTTTATGTGCAGAGTGGTATTTAAATGGCTGATCTGCAGAATGAAGCTACGGAGAAGCAGCTCAGAGTCCTGCTTTTGTTTCTCATCATCCTGTCAGGGGGTCGACGAGCTCAGACTGAAGTCTGTTTTACATCCAGACCACCTGCTGCAGTGAAGCAGCGGCTTCACGACCCAGCTGGTGGTAGGCGGGATCGGGGGGACGTCACGCCCTAGCTTAAGCAAATACTGTATGTACGCGTTGATGCAAAGCCCAGGAGGAGACTTCGTTTGCTTTTCTTGTCGCTAGAACTTTACCATTCATCTTGAAGGTCATCACTCCTGCTTCTCCTTTTCTCCCCCAAAGTGCCTGAGGAGCTCCTCGCTCTGTAAGATTAGCAGCTAATCCATGAAACATAGCGGATTGGTTGTGGTCTCCGTTTGAATGCTTTTAAAGAGGGTTGGGTTTGCTTCTTCTCGAGGTGTGTATGGAATGTGTGTGTGTGTTCTTGTTCTAATCCGGTGATAACCAGACCTGAGACCCCTGAGGCTCAAAGGGGAAGAAGAACGGAGGGGCGGAGGCCAGAGGTGGAGCAGGGGGGTTGTCAGCAACACAGATCAGGAAGATGGCTTTCAGTCTGAAGACTGAAAAGGTCAAACTACAGGGG
>NC_050517.1:13515654-13534409 GCF_002922805.2 Oryzias melastigma
TAACCACTTCAACTCCTAGCCCAGATTTAAAAAATGCGACTAACATTAACAGAATCAAAGATGGGCGGGGCTTATATACCAGAGTTGCTGAGCATGATGATGCGGAACTTCTGGGACTAACACCATTTGACCAATCACAAAATTCAGCTGCAATACATTGTTTCAGCCTGTAGGGGGCAGCACACAGACAGTTTTTGGTTATATTTACAGGAATTAAACAAGTTTCTTTTAATTTGTCAAAAATGTTTCAGTGACCAACAGATATCACTTTTAAAGCTCCATTTATAGAGGTCAACACCTAAAAAAAGTTGATTTAGGGTTTGGTTACACTTTAACAAATGAATGCTTTGTCACATTAACCCATATGGAGCCCTAGATCAGTTGAAGCCAGTCAAGGGAAGCTTCCACAACCTAATCAGTACTTTTCACTGAAAAACAAAGCCATAAATTATCTTGCTGGCAGGAGCAGGAACATGGACACTCGCCACACAAGACATAGGTTTGATAAAGACGACCATTTAAGGTATTAAAGACCATGACGTGGTTTTTCTGTCCTACCAGACATTGGCCTGAAGCCACTCAAGACCCGCCTGGAGCATTTATATCTAGTTATATCGAGTTTTTTCCTCATCGACTAAAGCGCCAGATTTGAGAAAGAACGTCACAAAATTGCCACTAGAAAAACTGGTAGCTGTGACATGGAAGCTACTATGGCAAGCCGCAAGTTCCCTGCTCTGCTCTATCTGATGCATCCGTTTGTGGACGACTAGATTCATGTATGTCTATGATTTCCTCATTTAAAATTGCTTTAAAACTGTACAGCTGTATGGCTCCAATATTGCTCGCCATTTTGTCGCACTGCTAATGTTAGCTTGGGATTGTGAGAGACTGTAAGCTATTCAAGAGTATAAACAGATGGATGATGTGGAGTGGGAAAGGCTTACGTGTCCCGTCCCCAATCTTAAATGCTAATTTCTAATCGACTATTGCCGGTGTGCAGAAATTATGTCCTAGAAAATGACTTTTTTTTGGCTAAAATTACCACTGGGGACACTTTTACAATAAGTGCAAAGAAAATCTGAGCCGGACTTTAAACTTTGCAGGTTGGGTAAAATTTTTAGGATAAATTAGTAATTTTGAAGTAGTTTTGTTTGATCAGAATTGAATGATAATGACTAATTTACCAAAAAATCCTTTCAAAAGTCTTCATTTAATTATCTTTTCTTGGATTTATTATGTGGAAGATGAGCGTCAAAAGCTCACACTCAAAGATTTTAGTATAATATAAAAAAACATTATTTGTACTTTCCATAATTTTTGTGGCTTAAAAGTAACTATGACCTCACTTAATGCGACATGAGTTACTTCTGTTCCCTAATCGGCTGTAGCCCCAAAAATGAAATATTTGCCACACAGACACACCAAGTTGTTCTTTATAAAACTATTTCTATATCCCCATCAACATTTATTATTCTAAATACTGCAGATTAGTTAACTCAAGTCTATTTAACAAAATACAGGAACAAGATTGGACATTTCATCTTGAAGGGCAAATCAGAGTGATAGAATTAAAGAAAAGTGAACAGATGACCTACCATAACCAAGTGACCTGTCCAGGGTGTACCCCACAGCCCGCCCCCGCCGGCTCCAGGGAAAAGCCAGGCTCCGGGGAACCCCTTGACCCCAAACGCCATATGGCGAGTTAAGAAAATGGATGGATAAACAATTATTTAGATAATCACAGCAACAGAAACATGCTAACAAGTTAACTAAACTATTTCAATCACTAAATCCTTTGAATTCTTCATTGTCTGTGTCAATTTTGAACAGTTCAGTTTCTTCTTCTGTGTTGCTATCAGAAAAAAATAGTGATGCAAAAAACCTACAGTGCCCTCTAGGGGTTATTTGTGGGAAAATAATAAATGTTAGCCTATTTATAAAAACAAAAGAAGAAATCACATAAGTCGCACCTGAGTATATGCCACTCCCTGGAAAAGTAATGTGTCTGATACTCTGAAAAGAATCTTCTTTATCACTAATATTACTATCCTACTTAATTATTTTAACTATAAACCTTAAGATTAATACTTAAACTGCTGTAGATCAATATAAGGACATAATTCCAGCATCAATTTCACTTTCTTTATAATTTTCTTTTAAACTTTTGCCTTTTTTCATGTGAAATTTGCACAAAGTGCGAAACAGTACAACACACCTTGTTGTGGAACATTTCTATTAACATGAACCAGTATTTTGGTGAAGAAAAGGACCAAAGGTTTGATGCCAGATCATTTGAATGTTTTTGAAATGTATTTCAAGTCTTTTACATCTCCTCTCTGAAGAAACTTTGTTTATTGCCCTTGAAACAAAGTGGCTGCCGTTGGATGGTGGAGGAGTATCTGTGTTCGAGTGGAAAAGATTCGAGATCAGTTGTATTGAACGCTGCGCAGTATCCTGACTGGACGAGATTAAGACTCCTCCTGTCACGTCAAGCGATGCTTCACTGATTTGCTTTGTCCATTGTTCAAAGACAAAGATGGAGACATCAGACTGGGCTAGTTCCTCTTCCTTCGTCTACAGTCCCTGGAGGAATAAAGCCTCTTTAATCGAATTTTCTATGCTATGATTTACCAAATAATGCATCTATAAATTGTTGGCGTTTTAAAATATAAATGATGGACTATGGAAACCCCCAAAGCACTTAATAAAACAAAACTGTCTGCTTTGTTATGCACATTATTTGCCCTTTTTTATTTTCTTCTACCAGCTCGGTCAGACTAGAGGACAAAGCTATTTATCAGACGCTTGTTTTTTTTTTTATCATGAACATTGTGAGATCGTTGCCCTTTCAGGCTTGTTATTTTAGAATGAAATTCGAGGTAACATTGTTTGAAAGAAAGCAGCCTGACGTCTGACCTTGCTGGGGCGGGACGTGTTTTGGCTCGGGGTACAGTGAGACAAGTGCTGAGTGAAAGAGGAAGCTGTAGTGAGAGATCCCTGATGACAGCCTGTACATAATTGATTGTTTATCTGTCTGCAGCCTGAGCAGCAGTGTGCGAGGTAATACCGCCTTCACGCTAACACACACATTCTCGTGTGTTGGAGATTTAGTTGATGATTAAATTGGGTGTCTTTTCACTGTGTGTAACATTTAATAAGCCTAAATTCCCAAGAAACAGGCTTGAATCTGTGGTAGCTAACAGACATGCACACACAATCTCCTCTGACAGATATGACCTTGGAAAAAAACAGGGTAACAAGTCAGGGATAATCCCAGATGAAGTGTGCATTATCAGAAATTAATGCACACTGTGGAAGCCTGAACCGTTCCACGCATTAATTTCAGATAATGCACACTTCAAAGTGAATTATCCTGCTTATAGCATGGTCACTTAAAAAGAAGTAAATATTCAATCGATTTTTAGTACTTTATTCTTGTTATGTTTTCAGTTTAGATCGCTTTTTCACAAGACCATAACTATTTGATACGTGGTGTGGCACCAACCTCGACTTCAGCAGCAATGAAAAGAAGATATATATGCTGATCGTCACTAAAGGTTAAACAAAGTATCATTTCAGAAAGAAAGTTCATCTCTTACTGCTTGTTTTGGTCCAGATGATGAAATAAAAGTTTGTTTTAAAGAAGCCTGCACAGTGATATAGAGCATGTAAGATATGTGACCGGAACTTTTTTTAAGTGTGGCAGCCAATCAGAATCGAGTTTTTACAGAGACCATGGTATAATTTATAATAGAGATTTTCTTTATGCTAATTAATGCATAATAAATCATTATTTAACGAATAAATAACATGTTAACAGACAACTATGTTTTACTTTTTATTGCGAAGTGTATTGTTCAATGACCCACTCCAATGAACATCATGTTTTTGGTTGTATCTTTCTTATGACAAATGACATATATAAAAATTTCGTATTAAAATTGCATTTCTGAACATTGCTTTCTTCAAATCGGGATGAAGCAGGAGGAAAAAATACCCTTTGAAAATCCCTATTTTTTTGGTGACGCAAGTGAAATGGGCGAGCCAAAGTCTTTCATACCGATGCATCCACTTGCAGACGAATAGTTCCAATAATATCTTAATTTTCCTCATCTGAGCTCCCATCTGGTTTAAAACTGTACGGCTTGATAGCTCCGACGTTGCTCCTCATTTTTGTTACATCGCTAATGTTAGCTTAGGGTTGTAAGCTAACGGGAAAAAGTGTAAATATAGAGATGATAGGATATCAGTGGAGGCTTACTTCCTTGCTAACAGTTTTGCACTCAACTCAGAGGCGAATTACTGATGAACTCCAGCCGCTCTGCAGAAAATATGTCCTAGAAAACAACAGATTTTTTTTTGATTTTGGCGAAAAACAAGACAGGGATAATCCTCGATGAAGTTTGCATTATCAGAAATCAATGCATGTCGTAGAAGCCTGTCCATTGTTGGAGTTTCTCTGTTTGAACCGTCCAATGCCATGAAGTGCGTTAATATATGATAATGCACACTTCAAAGCACATTATCCTACCTTTATCATGGTCACTTATAAAAGAGGTGAATTACTGATGAACTCCTCCCACTCTGCAGAATCTATGTCCTAGAAAACAATTATTTTTTGGGAAAAAAACTGCAAAATTGTAATTAAAAGACCACTGGGAACCTTTTTACCATTGATCAAAATATGATTGGAGTGGGACTTTAATACTTTAGTTAGCAATTGCTTAGGGTTTTGGATGCATAAACAACATATTAGTTGATATATATGTCTATAGTAATCATTTTACCGCTTTAACTTTCTTTCACATTATTTCATTGTTTTTACATGACCATGACTGGACTTCAGTTACTGCTTTGCCTATATGTTAGTCTGCAGCAGGAAGGGCAGAGTAGTAGGCGCTCCTAAACGCCCTTCCATCCGTCTCCCACACACCTGCACACATACATCACACCCTTCATGGAGGAGCTCATCACAATGTCACTTTCAATTTGGTTGAGCCCACGGTCTGTTCAGGAGATATAATGGATTGGATGATGGCGAAGGAAATGGATGATGTGGCTCAGGTCTCCCTCAACAAGCATTGCCGTTTTTGATCCTGTCAATCTTCAGGTGCCATCTTTCAATCTTCACATTTCAGTTTCATTCACCGCTGCATGCATTTTAAAGTGCCCCAAGTTGAGGGAGGGATGGGGGGAAGGGGGCTCAAGTGGGTGCTACAACACATAACAATGCTTTTTTTCCAGAGGGCTGGACTGGAACTTGTGAGTGCTTTTCTCTTTTTGAGGAAAAACATACAAAATGACAAAATGGATTTCTGGTCTTCCCAGTTGAGACAAATGGAACTAAAGAATTCATCTCAACCGTTCCAAAGAGTTTATAGAGTTTACCTCACATCAAACATTTCCAATATGACTAAAGCTGCATTTTTTGCTTATTTTTAAAGTTGTTTGCACAGATACTAAATTACGACATTAATTGAAATTCAGGAAATTATTTGTTTTTAAAGACTCACTCCATTGAAAATGCTGTTTTTAGCATGTTCCTGTGGCATTTCTCTCACGATGGAAACCATTTATAAAGAAATTAAAGCTTAAAATTGTTTTTTGGGGTATTTATTCAGATAACTGTGAATCAAGAGCAAACAAAAAAATGCAGTTTGAAAAAGAGTTTTTGTGACATAGAAATACTCAATTCTGATGCATCCACTTGTAGACAAATACATCCATGTATGTTTTCCCCATCTGAGCTGGGATCTGGATCAGAATTGTACGGCTGGATAGCTCCGATATTGCTCACAATTTTTGTTGCACCGATATTGTTAGTCCTTAGAGGCTGTAAGTTAGTGGGAGAGCATTTAAACCAGGAGTGGTTATCTTTTTTACTCATGGGCCACAAAAAAATTCTTAAATTTGACAAAAGGGCTGGACCAGGAGCAGATTTGTGGCGTGTTTTGATAATTCACCACATAAAAGAAAGAAATAGCGTGGAATCTTCATAAAAATCTTGATTGAAAATGACTTTATAATTCAACAAAATTGGTTTTGTACTTAAAAAGTGTGGTTTTTGCTATCATTTTAGTTCAATTTTCATCAATGGGATTGATGTGCTTCAGGAAAAAAAACAAACTCAGGGAATTGTTGCGTTGATGTGGTGTTGGAATAATCGGGAAAATGTCCGTCCGACTTGGAAATAACAAATTAATATTGGGAAAAAAAAGCAAGTCTTTGAACATTACATGAATGCGCCTGAACAAAGTTCAGTTTTCTTGTAGTGCGCCATCTGTGGGGAGACACTTGAATTACAGGCAAAATAAAACAATGCGGGTGATCAAAATAATTTATTCCATTTTGGCCGTCCATATTAAATAGTTTAATGGGCTGCAAATGAGCCGTAGTTTGCCCACACCCGGTCTAAACAGATAGTTCTCAGTTATGGGTTAAGAAGAGGCGATGTTGTTTCACCCCAACAGTTCTGCCCAGAACTCAGAGGCAAATTTCTAACAGGGTTGGGTTGATAAAATCGATTAATCGAATAGATCTAAGCTTACTAGATCAATAATGGATCCATAAAAGAAGAGATCGCTAAAGTCTGCTAGCTTGAAGCTAACATATAATCGGATTTCCCATAGGGGAGCTAATGGTCGACCTAAACATACATCGCTGACTAAATCAACTTCTTTATATAAGAAAATACATGAATCTTCCAAACTCTTTAAAGGAAATATTTTTCTAAAGTAACCATTTGTGGTCTAAAACGCCACTCTTTGCTCATTCATTCTTCTTCTTCTGAAATAAGTTTCAATGCTATAGCTCGATCGCCACCTAGTGGCCAAATGAAACGCCCTCCAAGAGAAACAGAACAATTGTTGGAGGTTCTCTGTTTGACAATCCATGTAACATCGTATGTCATTAACAGAGTAAAATAAAGATGATCCACAGATAATTGAAATGGGACTTTTAAGAGATTTATTTTTTTATTTTACAAAGTTAATGCCTCTTTGTAATTTTTTTCTTAATTTTATTTAAGGTGTGGGAACTTTAACACGTTATGCTTTGCAAAAAATAAGAAAAAAAATATTTTAGAATGATAAGGTAAAGTTAAGTTTGTCCTTTTTGTTCTGTTTTATGTAAAAGGAAAAAATAATCTGTTGCTAGACTGAAACGGCGATGCAGCATTTGTATTCAGTGTTGAGTTACTGAACTGTGATATAGGCTATAAAGTCAAGATCAGCCATCTTTATGCAGGAACACTGCAGAATTTCTGCACAATTAGGCATGAACTGTTGCCCAAATTGTTCATTCACTGCTGCACTAAACAGCAGGAGATTCTCTGGTGTGAAATACGCTCTCACATCTGGATATATACTGCCGGATGTGGGGCATGATGGGAAAAGGCTCGGTGTGTAAATGGCAGCCATTTAGCATGCATGAAGCTTGTTTTTGTGATGGGTTCTCTCAGTTTGCTGCCATTTTCATTCAGTTCTTGCATCATTCATGGATATGATGAGACTTTATTTATGTATTTTTGTATTTTCATACAACAGAGCAGAGATTTTCTCTTTTGTTTATATTGCTGTCATTAAGCCAAATTTGTCTGCTGCCTAACTAGCCCTGATTGAGGAGATAAAAGGGACAATTTTGTTTGCGTGAAACCAGAACATTATCTGTGGGTACTTCACTTAGCAATTTAACAGACATTTCAGTCAATGCGACACGTGCAATCACCTTGTTATTGGGTTGGTAGAGTTCACGGATTGTGTTGACGGTGCTCCGCACAAGCCCAAGAAATTACAACAGAGGCAGGCGTAATTCCAGATGCAGAAATGACTCATCCTCACTGATTCTTTTACTCACAGCTGCCTGATTGTCGAGTAATTTCTTCCTAATGGGTAATAAAATAAGTTGCTAGCTGATTTAATTTTCATTCCCTAAATACACAATGAGGAGTTGTGTACCTAATTGCGGTTGCTGATGTGGGGAGGAAGCTTGAAGTGTAACTAAAGCGTCTTCTTACACTTTTAACATACATTTGCTGTTTCTTCTACTGCTAAGAGACTGTTTTGTTTGTTCGTTTTCAGAGCACGACGAGTGCCTCAGTGGACTCCACAACTGCGACGAGAATGCTTTGTGCTTCAACATGGTCGGAGGCCACAGCTGCTCGTGCAAGCCGGGCTACACGGGCAATGGGACGGTCTGCAAAGGTAGAATAAAATCCCCATTTCCAAACGCCCAGATGTTTCTGTCCAGCTCGTGTTCACGCTGTAATCCTAAATCTCTGTGGCTGTACGGCCTTCGCTGGAAAAAGCTTTTCCTGACCCAGATTAAATGAGTGCCTCCTTTAGTTTGCAGTGTTGTTTGTAATCAGTGGCCTTACCAGGAAATTGATCTGACCTGAGCTGGTGAATCGATTTCTTTATTAAAAATCTATTGGAAAGGAAACACAGCGGATTTCTTGCAGTAATTAAGGGTGTTTTGTTCTTGGTTAGGAGCTCTAAATGTCTTATAAGTAAATCATTTTACCAGTTGTTCATACTTTACAAATTTTTAGATGGTTAAAAAACCTGTTGAACAGATATTTTCAGCTATATTGCTTGTTATTTGTATTCAGTTTTAATTGTAGTTTTTAATTGATTATATCACATTTAATTTCATTTTATTTCTGTATTTTGATTTTACTTCATTTTATTTGATATTTTTTATCTTTATAATATTATTATAATAATTTAACTGCTACATATGAATGGCATCACTGTTTCAGCTTGAGTGAATGTCATTCCATCAGCTTTTTGACACCTAATGTTAATATAAGTTTTAGAGTTTGACAAAAATAAATTATGTATATATATATTGTTTCTTTAACTCGATTTGATATTTTTTGCAGTATTTTTAAGCAACACAGCCATAAAGAGGAAGCTAAATGGATAGTGTTGTTTTTTTTTCTTCCTCCCTGTTTTGAGTTTTATGACCCAGTATTATGACCACAAAACAAAAATATTACAAGATTAAAGCTCAAATATTTTTAACGTTTAATCTATTAAATGGATGAGTTTTTTTCTCTGAAATTTACAATATTTAAAGCAATACATTTACGACTTTAAAACACTTAAATTCATGAGGAAAAAAGTAACAAATTTACTAGAAAAAGTAACAAATTTTAAGGAAATAACTTGTGCATTTATAAGATTGTAAGTCGTAAATTTATAAGATTGAAAGTCATAAATTTACAATTTTTTTTCATAAATGTATTACTTTAAATCTCGAAAATTTACTTTTTTTCTCTTGTGATTTTACAAGTTTAAATCTCGTAAATTTATTACTTATTTCTAGAAGATTTATGACCTTGTTTTCTGAAATGTACAAGTTTTAAAATCATTGATTTACGACTTTAAAACTAACATAAATTTGCGAGGAAAAAAAACTCATAAACTTAGCCTATGCCTATAAAGGCATCAATATACAACTTTATTCTCGAATTTAACAGTTATGACTTTTGTCTTGTAAATTTAAGAAAATTTGAAGTTATGATTTAATTTTTTTTGGTTTGTTAATTGGCCCTAATACTTAATCATCTTTGAATTTAATGGAATTGTTACCTTAGTGGAGCGTTTGTTTTCATATCTCTGTTTATCCTATCTATCATCATTTGCAGGTGCTCTCTGTCTAATGTTCTGTTCTGATTGGCTGCAGGAAAGTTTGAAGGGAGTGTTCCTGCCTATATTAGGAAGTTTTGAAAATGACCTCAGGAGGTCTTCCCTTGGTTCTTGTGCAAAAATTAAAAGGCAGCTTTTGGAAGTTGTTTTCGTTGGTTTGCTTGATTTCTAGTCTGATTGGTGTCAGAAGTGGGATATGACAAACATGTTTGAGTTTGTGTCAGATAGTCTGGCTCCATGAGACGAAGGAGACATGGAAGAGACCTTTCCTCATTCCATGTGACAGATTAAAGGAATTTGCCCAAAAACAGCATTTGGAAGTTGTCTGTGTTTTTCTGGTTTCCCTGATTTCTGTTTTCACCTGCATGGTCCACTTATAACAGCAACCACAATAAAAGCTTGTTTTGACCAAAAGAAAACATAATTTCTTTGTTTGCTTACAGTTTGCTTTTTTAATATGATTTTGCTCTTAATGATAAATAAACTACCTTATCATTAGCATATACACTATATTACATTATATTAATTTTATTCTTTCATCTTCAAAGACTTATGTGTGTTTTGGGGGAACGTTAACAAACAGGCTCCACTTGGATAATGAACACTTAGGAATTAACCTTGCTGAGAAGCATTAATCACGTCAAATAATATTGTTCAAGCCTGTAATGAATCACATAACCAAATTAGCTCTTATTCTGTATGCACATACTTATGCTGTTGCTGGTCTAATTGCATAGTTAACGCTCATTAATCTTAGTGACTAATGGCTCTTTTCTGGTGTATCTCCAGCTATGTGCGACGGACTGTGCCAAAACGGGGGAACCTGTGTTTCACCTAACAAGTGTGTTTGCCAGCAAGGATTTACCGGGAGTCGATGTGAAACAGGTGAGATTTAATGGGATTTTCAGACCCAGTTAGGTTCTTCCTTAAAATACATAAAAGGAAAAGAAATGGTTCTCCAAAACTCCATATAAAATAGATATGAGCAACCCCAAGCCTCAAGGGTCACTGTGTCTGCATGATTTCCAGATATCCAAACCCTATTAATGACTAATTATCTGGTTCAGGTGTATCCAGCTAATTAGAACGTGCTATAGCAGGGTATATTGCAAAACATGCAAGAATGTGGCCCTCGAGGGTTGGAGTTGCCTATCCCTGCAGTAGAGTGTAAAAATGTCACACTTTTTTGATACTGGCAGGATGCGAGTGACAAGTCGTAGTGAACACTTATACAAAACAAGGGTCATTAGGGTGACACACGTGAGACACTGGCGTGTCGTCCAGATGTGTCATACTCCCCAAGTCCTGCGGAAGACGCCATTTAGAGCTATTCGTTTGCTGAGTTCATGGTCCTTGAAGAACTATTGCAATGCAGCCTGATTTAGACAATCAGAACATAGTTTATGTGTGTGGGTGTCCTACATACACTAACGCACCCCATACGTGGGGTATTCACCAGTGGTCAGTAAGGAATCAGTACTTGCACCAACTAGAGTGAGGTGTAAAGGCGCCGTACGGCACCTTCGCCCGTATGTCATAAGTCCATCCAATTGAGTTAACCTTACGAATTCTTCATAATACACTCATCACACACACAACATCCATTTCATTTTCATGACATCTCGTAAAGGAAGCCTTAAGGGAACTTCAAGACACATCTCATCCATTGAGATCCTCTCTATGATCCTCTACAGACCTGGACAACCCAAAAACTGCATGGGATTTAACCTGTTCGGATGCTTGTTACTAAGGATTAGGACACCTATTTGAGGAAAAAGGTCATTGTGGGCCTGATCTGTTTGAGCAACACCTTTCAGTGTTTGGAGCTACAGAGGAAAACCTTTCTAGAGACAAGTGGCCAGTTAATAGAAAGTTTGAATGCGCTTAAATCAATCCCTCCGCATTCTCATTGGCTCTTGTATTGATTGAAGACCTTTTCTCCCATGTGGCATCCTTTTTGCTGCTCGTGTTAAAGCAAATGAATTTCCCTGTAAAGCTGCTTAGAGATGCTGAGGGACTAGAGGACGTGTGCATTTTCATGCTGGTGTGTGTCTGTAAGCTAAAGGTTTTGGAGCAGAGACGATTCTGAGGGCCTCTGTTCTTATTGAAGCCGCATCCCAGGCAAGCCAACATTTCATTACCATCCTATAGTGTTTAAGATCAATGCTTTTCCCCTCTGTGTATCCCTCTCTGTTGTGTTTGTTTTCATCTCTTGGGATTACTCTGCACCATAGCAAAGAGTGGAAGAGAAGTCGATGTTTTCAAGTTAAGTTTTTCTTTATTTGACTGTTTTTTATTGCACTTTTAGAAGTGAAAAAAATGCAAATATTATCCTCATGCTTTGTTTTTGTCCATAACATGAGTTTCCGTTAAAGCTTTAAGAGTCAAAGTTGGTTTTTATCTAAAAATAATTTTAAAACATATATTTCCTTATTTTAATATGGTGATTATCTAAACATGGGAGGGACAAAAATGTGTACATGTAACAAGAATTTAGAACAAACACTAAAATACTTGACACCTTCTATATAAAATGTGTTGTGCATATAGAAAAAGGCCCTATTCTTAATTTCGCCCATCATGATCCATCCTTCTTTGACCCACATATGTCATGGATGCTTGCAAGCTTGAAATCAATAATTAAGCAATTTAAAACTGTGCAAAGAGAGTAATTTCCAAACCCTCTTTGAAGTGTTCAGAGGATCGACTGGAGAGTTCTTCAGACACGTTTGAGGAGTGGAACACCTTTTTTATTTAGCTACTCGATTTTAAGCAACTATAACATGTTGAAGTATCCATTTTATTTAAATAAATGATGTAGAAATAAAACATTCAGTCAGTTTTAATGTGAAATATTAACCATCAAGAACCAAGCAATCGCATTACAAAGTATATGCTGGAGATCCAGCTGTGCGAGGCTTTTCTGTTCGTCACATAAACCAAACGTTCCCGTCAGGAAGCCTGTCGTGTTTTTTCACTGTGGATTAAGTAGCGAATGGGATTTTCTACTCATGGACAATTCTGTTTGATGAATTGTTCGTTCACATGTAAGAATAGATCCAGACACAAAAGGGAGTTCATTTGGGAGATCTCAGTGGTAGACATCTACCTTGTTTTCTGCCCTATAGGGCGCATAAGATTCGAAAACGGATTGTCAATGACCGGCCTTTTTTTTAGCTTATGTAATAAATAAGATGCACCAAACTATAAGGCTCATTAAGCGAAACAAAAGAGTCAGAGATAAGTATGTCCATCAGACTCTAACTGCTTTTACTGTAGCTTTGGAACTTGTAATACACCAGATGTTGGCCACATTAGCATACGCATAATACCTATGTACATAAGAAAAAAGACTGATACAACTAAAGCAAATGTTACTGTGTGCTACACTTTTGCCATGTTAGTTGTGTTAGCTTAATAGCAATACCTTTAACTCCCAACATTGTTTGCAACACATAAAAAACAGACTGATACAGCTGAATCAAAGGTTATTGTGACTATGCTAATACCCAACCTTGTTAGTAAGATAAAAAAACATAATTTGGTACTGCTGCACATTAACCTTGTTAGAATATTCTCATTGTCGCCCCACCTTGTTAGTAACTCGTGATAAAAAACATTTTGACAGAGCGCCATGTACCTCTCAAAATCACTTCCTTATCAATAAACACATCCAGGATTAACCCATGTAAGGCTATCCAGATTACAAGATGACGTTTTTGAAAAAAATGAAGGCCATTGTGTTCACTTTTACCGTCTATTTAAAGGTTTATGCTGCTTGGGGCGTCAATCTCTTTCAAAACAAAAAAGTCACGTAATAAAACTTTAATATTTCATGAAAATGTAATTATTTTGATCAAAATGTAATTTATTCTGTCTGCAGGACTCTTAAAAATAACCAGATAAAATGTTTTCTGAGTGAAATAGTATTTTTTAAATGTTTTAAAGCATCTTTTTGAAGTCAGGTCTCATGGTCTGAGTCTGCCCAGTGACAACTGCTGTCCCAGTGTTGTTGTTTTCTTCCTTTCTAAGTCCTACACCACCATCAGGTCCCTGTCCTGCAAGGTTAAGGCCTGTGGCTGTCTTCAGAGACATCAGTCATTCGCTCGAAAAGGAGGGGTCACTCTCCCCATCACGGCCTGACAGGCACTTCCACTGAGGGAAATGTCTTCTGCAGAGGCTCACAAAAAATGAACGGTGGCTAATGTAGTGCTGGATATGCTGCGCTGGTTCTGGGAGTGAGGAGGGGGATGGATGGGGGTGGCAGCAGTTGGAGGGAAGATGGAGATGTACGGAAGGGTGACAGATGCAAAACTCAAGTAAAGAGGAGTACAGAGAGGTTGTGGAAAGAAGGAAACTGACAGATTCAGGGCTGGAATAGGAGGTACAAGAGGAGAGGCTGGTGGCTAGAAGGTTAGCGAGCTTTTTTTTCTAGCATTTGGATATGAAATGAAGCCGGTGGAGTCGTGTCTGCCAAAGCAGGAGAAGCAGAGCTGCGAGGATGAACATGAAAAAGCTTTCACTAAATTTGGGCTCCCCACCCGCAGAACCCTGTGAGCTTTTAGAAGTGTCCCCGGAGACTCCCATCACTTCTGCCGCTGCAGCGTCAGACTGACCTGTCATCAGGCACCAAGCAGTAGCGCTTCAAGGCAGAGCAGAAGCGTCAGCTTGCCTCCTCATTTCAAAGCCCTGTCCATTAGCACGTGTGTTAAAACACGGTGTGTTTGCGTAGAGACAAATCTGTGAAAATACACAAGTTGGATCAGATTTTTTTTTTTTTTTGTAGTTCGTTTGGTGACAGTCAGTGCGTCCGCTTCCCGAGTTGTCATCACCATTCGGAGGGAATGGATAGGGGGGACAGGGGACGCGGGGTGCTGACAGACAGACGGCAGCCACCGGAGAACTTTGACACATGGTGAATTATTCAGGATGCAGCTGCTGCCGGGCAAAAACACTTCAGACGCGGGGATAAACGCGCACAGGGGCAGAACATGTATGTTTGCCCCGAACATGCCACACAGTCACCGCGGACCAGCACTTTAATTTGTGCTTCAATAAGTGATGAGCAGAAGTGTAAATATTAGATCTATGTTTCAGAAGAAGACAATCATTTATTTAAACAAAGAGGTGTAGATGAATCGGCTTATGTTCTTTAGAGTTTCACCTTGTGTGGTCATTTAATAGTGGTTTTAACATCAATCACACCAAGCTAACATTATTAATAATATTTTTGGTTCTATATATCTAATAGGGCTACCACAGACAATTATTTTGATAGTCGTCTAATCGCCGATTATTTTTCCATTAGTCGACTAATCTGTGTATAACACACATCTTGTGACTTTGTGCTAATGTTAGCTTAGCTAATGATCAGTCTTTTATTTTAGTTTCTAATTTCAATCTTTGTTGGCGTGTTGACCTGGAATAGCACTACTGGACATGTGTGTCAAAGACAATGGCAGACATTGGAAAGCGCGCACACTAGTTTTGAGGTTTAAAAAACAAACAAAAGGACTAATTCACAATTAACCCTTTAACATCTGAAGTGTCACCGGTGACGCCTAAACACAAAATTTTAACACTCCAGCTGATTTACTGTAGCTTTTTAAGCCTTAACACGATCAACGATATCCTTCAGAATCTGCTGGAATTGCGTTTATTGCGTTAACAATTAAAAAAATACATGAAATCAAACAACATAAAGACTGGAGCTCCTGTGTTAAAGGGATCAATGGTCGACTATTTTAATAGTCTCCATAGTGTCGGGACTAATCGTGGCAGCCCTAATAGCCAATTTTCTCTAAATTCCAGCATCACTGGTATTGGGTTCTAAAATTTGACCAAGGAGCGAAAACAGGAGTTTCTTTGTAACTCACCTCATTACTCCGGGCTCCCACGGCCAGCGTTATGGCTCTGATGTGACCTCTACAATATTTACATAACTTCAAAAGTTTGTGAGGAAACTCCACTGCGTGTGACCTCTGTTATCTGGCCTCTCCTGGGCTTTTGTTGGATTCAAATTTTCTCCGGTCTCCGGAGCTGAGTCGGAGCACTTTTTGTGAAGTCGGAGCTATTAACGACCTAAACCGTAATAAATGGCGGGTTATCGCGTGAACCTACGTGAGTTCAGAGTTTCGCGGCTGCAGCCATCCCGTAAAAATTGTGGAAATTGTTGCAGATCCTTTAGATTTAAAAGTTTCACATAAGTCAGTCCGTCTAGAATTTCATAATGTGTATGATCGCAACTATTAGTGGAAATTCATTGATTTGTTCACAATCCTACAGCGTTACATTTTCATGCATTTTTGACCAATTTACCGCAACTACAGTCATGGTTGATGATGCAGCTTCGCGCCATGCTCTATTTTGGAGTTTTTGTTTCAGAACGGCTTTTGTTTTCATTTTAGTGCCAATTGCACCAATGGGTCGGTGTTCTGTAAGGAAAAAAACGCCAACAATTTAGTGTTCAGGTGGTGTTGAAATGATCAGAAACATGACTCAGAAAACACACAAACTCACGAATGTGAGAAAAACAAACTTTCTGCACCTAAACAAAGACCAACATTTTTGTAGTGCATCATCTATGGGTAGATACCCGAATTACAGGGAAAATAAAACATTATTAAGGATCATCAATACAATTTATGTCAGTTTAGTGGGCTACAATAAATGGTTAAACAGGCTTTAGGTTTTGTTGATGACTCACAAACTATTTTACCTCTAAAAATCTCCGTGGAGAGGTGCCAGGTAATTCACAAACCAAATTTGTGACCAAAAATCAGTCTGATTTGTGTACATATGTGGTTTTTTGCAACCGTCTTTTTAGTCTGAACGGGTTTTTATCCAAAACACCAAGAAGTAATGTCATCCCTATATACTTCTGGGAACTATATTTGTCTATATGTCCAAAATATAATAAATTCCTGAACTTTTATTTAGTTAAAACTAAGACTAAAAGCATTCTTCGTGGATTATTGTGTTGAAGAATCTGTGTCGACGTTTAAGTTCCCTCTAGCAAAAATTGAATTCAAGCATCTCACTCCTCCATATAAAAAAAAAAAACGTTTCAATCTTTTAGCAGCAGAAACTAAGAAAAAAACATATAGGAGAATCTTATTTTCCTTCTATTTATAATAAATGACGGAGTCTGCCTCCATACCTCCTGCTTTCTCCCTCCTCAACATAAAGTTAGTGAAGCACTGGAGCGTTTCATGAGTAACTTTTGGGTGCAATGCTACGCCCTTGTTGTGGGCCGCAGTGCTGTGGACCGCTGACTCTGTATAACATTTTCACAGACTGTGCACACGCTGCAAAGGCACTCATGCACCGTCACTATCTCCTTCCTTTTCACTGTTGCATAGCAACCGCCATTACTTTGCCTCTTTGTTTAATTTCTTTATTCTACTTTCAAACCGTTCCATATTATATAATTAATTTCAAGCATCTTTCAGGCTGACGTTCATCACAAATGAATTATAATTTACCAGAAAAATGTGAATCAAATATATTTGATAACAGAAATGGGTGATGATGACTTGGTTTATTATAATGCGTTTATAATCATATGTTAGACTGACAATAACTGCTTTCAAAAGCTGTTTTTTTTTTCATTCAATCATACATTATCCCCCTCTAGGATTGTGTGAGGGGGGTTGGGATGCATCAGCAGATTAATCACTTCTCGGGTTTTCTGAACTCGACAGAAATTAAAATAAAAAAATGAATAACTGGTCAAGAATCCTTTATGTGTGACGCTGTAAAATACATTTAATCATTAAACTCATTTAAGTCCCTCTCCGATCATCTTTTGATCTATCTTCAAGGTATTAACTATGATTTTTCTCTTTTCAGCCTGAATAAAAAAAAAAAAAAAACTTAAGTTATTTTTCAGGACATAGTTTCTGCAGTAGTTCATTAGAAGTTCGCCTCTATATTCTGAGCAGGACTGCTGGGACGGAGCAACCCCGCCCCCTTTTCCCTATGAAGAGAAAATAGACTCACCTAGATTTGTGTGTGTGTAATTGTTGATTTGTGCGTAGCTTTGGATTAGTGTGTGCGTAATTCTTGATTTGTAACTCATACAATATATTTTGTGAATAAGTACAAACATTTTGAAATAAAAAAAATAGAATTTACACCTGCACAACTTAAAATGACAACAGCTTGAAACTAACTACACCCACAAATCTACGGTGGTCGACAAGGCTCACATAAATGCAAAAGACACAACACTACGACGTAAGCTGAAGCATGACGTTTTATTGTTCAGCGCTCTGTAGCATTTTGGCTGCATTGGAGCGCTTTATAAATAAATGCATCAAAAGATATATATAGATTTGATTTGATGATGACGAAAGCAGACAACACAACGACAAAAGCTGAAGCACGACGACAAGAGCCATAACATGCAACAAAAGCCAGAAATAGGTGACAAAAGCTAAAACACAATGACCAAAGCCACAACACGACAAAAGCAGAAGTATGACGACAAAAACTGAAGCAAGACAACAAAAGCCAAAACACAACGACAAAAGCCACAACACGCAAATCTGAAGCACAACAACAAAAGCTAAAACACAACGACAAAAGCCACAACATGACAAAAGCTAAAGCATGACAACAAAAGCCAAAACATGACAACAAAAGCCACAACACGACAAAAGCAGAAGAACAACGACAAAATAGCAAAGCACGACGACAAAAGCCAAAACACAACGTCAACAGCCATATCATGATGACAAATGCCAAAACACGATGACAAAGGCCACAACATGACAAAAGCTGAAGCATGACGACAAAAGCCACAACACAACAAAAGCAGAAGCACGACGACAAAATTGCGAAGCATGACTACAAAAGCCAAAGCACAACGACAAAAGCCACTACACGACAAAAGCTGAAGCAAGATGACAAAAGCCAAAACACGACGACAAATCCACAACACAACCAAAGCAGAAGCACGACGACAAAATAGCGAGCCATGGTGACAAAAGCCAAAGCACGACAACAAAAGCCACAACAAGACGACAAAAGCTGAAGCACGACAACAAAAGCCGAAGCACGAATACAAAAGCCACAATACAACAACAAAAGCCACAACACGAC